>NC_045638.1:55114374-55417006 GCF_009829145.1 Chiroxiphia lanceolata
ACACATTCATTTTTTTAAAGAGAGTGTCTTGGACACAGTGAAATTTGGTTTCAGTCCTGGCCAACCACAAAAGATGATTTAAAAGCTTGCAGTCACAATACAGCTTCCATTTTTGAGTTTTGTTAGCCAGTTGTATTTTGTGTTTAACATTTGGACTTTTCAATATAAACCAGAAAACATTGCATGGGGTTTCTTTTATTTAAACCTACAAAATAGTTTATTTTAATATGTATGAAAGAAAACAAAGGCAAAAAATGGTACTAAGTTACTCTGCAGGTTTTATAAAATTTATCTGTAGTTAGTGAATAGAGAAACTGATAAAGTTCTTGCAACTAAAACAGACAGTGAGATGATAAAGTAGTAAAGATAGTTGGTCTAGGTGCTGATCATTATGTTTCTTAAAATGAGGCACCAAAATGCCATGTTGGTGCCTCCTCGTCCTTCAGGTTTTATTGCTGGTTTTTTTTCATTCACGGACCTATTTTCTATGTGTCTGGAATGATTGCCATCACCTTTTGTGTGTAGATTGTACATGTTTTAAGGATGGTTTCTTCTGTGCTCCTAATGTTACTGTGTAAGCAGGAAGCAAGCCTTGCTTTGTTTTAGGCTCAGATTTATCTAAAAACCAGTGAAATTGAATCATATCTGAGGTTCTTCCCATACCCTCCATGATATTTGTGCAAGAGAATATGTACTGTTAGTACATATTATGTCATGTACTATTAAAACATCACTACATTTAAAACTTGAAGAAACATGAAATTATGAGAGAGTTTAATTGGTGCCGGAGGTTAATGTGAAATTTATTTTGCACGTGTATGTCTTTGTTACATTTACTGTAACATGACCAAGAAGAACAAAGAAAATCAAAGAGCACATTGTTCAGATTCGTCCCACTCACAGTGCATTTTCTTCCCTGTATTTGCCTTGGTGTCTGTCACAGTCAGGCAGATCTGTTTATTCTCTAATATGTAAGTAAACAATGAAAAAAGGATTTTCCAGCAAGTATCTGCTACTGGGTCAATCATTCACATGACTTATCTATATGAATACTTCAATATCCCTAGGAGTACTATACTGAAAAAAGTCACTTGTGTATTTGCAGGGCTGGTATCATAAAATCACAGAATCATAGGATCGTAGAATAGTTTGAGTTGGAAGGGACCTTAAAGATCACCTAGTTCCAACCCCCCTGCCATGAGCAGGAGCACCTTCCCCTAGATGAGGTTGCTTAAAGCCCCATCCAACTTGGCCTTGAACACTTCTAGGGATGGGGCATCTAGAGCTTCTCTGAGCAACCTGTTCCAGTGCCTCTCTCACAGTGAAGATTTTGTTACTAATATCTAGTCTAAGCCAATCCTTTCAGTTTAAAGCCATTGCCCCTTGTCCTATCACTGCATGCCCTTGTAAAAAACTCCCTCTCCAGTTTTCATATATGTATATTCCAAAGTATGTATGGAAGGGGCACTCAACTGTAGCATTGCAGAAGAGAGAAACTAATACACAGATCTCGATTTTCAGATGAGACCTATATTCATCCTTTATTCTTTTGTGAGCACATTGAATGGTTTAGTAAGTAGGACACAATTGTGGATACATTCAGAAATGACTCCCTCAACACATTTCTCAAGCTAAGGAGGTCTGCAAAAAAATTTCCTAGGTATTCTGTGGGTGTGTATGTAAAGCACGAGTTTAAGGGAATTCATTTTTAAAGGGTTTGATTTTTTCATGTGTGCTTTTCTTGTTAGGACATCAAATCTCCATTTTGTGGAGTGACTGCTGACCTTTAAAGGGGGTAGCTGGTGGGCAATTAGATGCAAGGTAGTGCTTCACAAATTATCAAAAGGAAAGCTCTGTCCTTCAGTCACATTAGTGTCCTATGAGTCTGATGGAAAGGTACCTTAACAGAAAGCCTGGGTATCTGTAGGCTTTTGCTTTTCTTGGGAAGCATTTTAAGGCAGGAACCTTTATGGCCTCTTCAGATGGTTGCCACAACAACTCCTGGCTTCTATCAGGAATCATTTTCATTATGTGATTTGTGTCACAATCAAATTGTGTGTTCCTTGGTTTCACTCTACATTAGGTATCAAACATAGAGGTGAAGTTGTTTCTTAGTGGAAATAACATGGAAAATTTGCTTTTCAGGTTAATGGCCAGATTTACATTCTAACACACTGATTTATACTAGCAAGGAATGTCAGCATGAGGGCTTGCTTTCAGCATCAAGAGACAGCATTGCTGCCAAGCACAGCAGTCCAGCTCTCTCTCCACCCCTGGTATTTACCACTGTGCTGTTGCCTCCCTTACGCTGGCACAAGCACTGTTGCTGCTGTGCCGTGAACTCTGGGTCAGCAAAATCACCCAGATTAAAATTAAACTGTTTCTTTCCACATTTAGTTCTACTGGAGATCAGTTCCCTGGAGCGGTTCCTTAAATGACCATAGAACCACTTATGCCAGTTCCAGGGAGGGGACAGAGCAGAAGCTGGGACTGAGCCCGTGGGGGAACAGGGGATTCTTGATTTCTTAGTCAGTGCTTAGTCTGTATTTTCTGCATGCATACAGGAAACCATGGCTCAGGGATGCATTTTATGTCAATTTAATGCAATCTGAGACCAACACTTAAATGAATACTGTCGCCTTCAGAACATATCCTGGTCTGTGGCGTGTTCCTCTCATACCCTCTTTGCATATTCCTTCAGGCTGCCTGTTTGATGCAGACAAACATCCACACATTCATCTCAAATATGTAGTGCCAAGAGATAGGGCTTGCAAATTTCCCTTTTAGCAGTAGAGTCAGTGTCATGGTTTGAGATAGCCCAAATTCCAATTCCCTAGCTCCATCCCCCCTCCCACATCTCAACCCAATGTGAGATGGGTTTTTTTCCAGACAAAACACAACCAGACTCAGAATGGGGAAAGGGAATATATTACAATGACTATACAAATAAATACTACAATACATTATACACACGACTACAACCATCTCTACCATGACATAAGTATTTACAATGGATCAGATCTCTTCTCCCCTCCAAATAAAAGTCCAGGAGGGAAAGAAGGACAGATCCCTTCCAGTCTCTCAGGGCAGCAGCTTCTTCAGAGTAGCAGTCACTAAGCAGCAGCATCTTCTAAGGCAGCAGGCTCTCTCTGTCTCTTCTGTTTCTTGTAGCAGCTGATAGCTGGATCTCTGCCAGCACACACGAGGGGGGTATCCCCCTCGGCCACTCGTCTCTCCAAACGAGTGGTCTTCCGTGGGCTTCGTCACCCCAGACAAGGTCGTATCACCACGTCATATCACGAAGCACAGGGGGTCTTCGTGACGGTCTGGTATCTTCAGGAGATTCAAGCTCCTTGCAGGGCCTCTGTGCCCTGTCTCAGGCTGCGAGCTTCTTTGTAGCTTGCAGCAAGGGAGGGCCCTCAAGGCCAACCTCCCCCACTCCGTCCTGGCTGAGCTCTCAGGACGTCCAAGCTTCTCAGCTCCTCTCTGCAGTGCATGTTGCACTTCAAGGCTCTTTCAAGTAAGAGTCTATCAACTTCCTCCTTCCAGGAGGTCTCAAAGGAGTTTTGGGGGGTCTGGTATCAGTTCTTACCCCCAGAACTCTGTAGAACTCTGCTGCTGACTTTCTCTTCCTCGGCTCTCCTTCCAGGAGTTCTTTCTCTGGTGCTGCATGTCTCTGTTGCTCCATCTTATCTCTTCTGGCTCTCTGCCACCGTTTCTCTGGTCAGTGCCAGCTGCTGCTTTCTCCGGCCACTGCCACGGCCACTGCCCACGATGGAGAAAACATCTCCCAGCATAACTACAGACACTTAGTCCAGTCTAACACTGTTCCAAGTCTCTGCAGTCCCCCCAGCCGGGGGCTGGGAGGCCTCAGAGGCCCCAAGGGGCTCAGAGCCCCTTCCTCGTGGCCTTTCACAACATGGCCACTTCTTCTAACCTCCAACTACAACTCTTCTCTTCCGGTCTGGTTGTGATATGTTTACATTTTTTGCAGGAGCGCTCATTGGACAGAAATTCAAAACTTCCAGGGGTTTCCACCCCTTGGGGTCTACCACTTTTCTTATCCTCTGGGGGAAAACAAAGTCCAAACCACTACAGTCAGCTACCATGTAACTTGAGATTTATTCTTCAATCTGCATACTCCCTTCTTTGAAAAAAATGTTTACATGTAGTTTGTGCTAGATTGAAGACAGACAAAGTTCGATGACTAAATGCAGGTTTCTGAATGTGTCTAGTTGTCAAAGGTCCCATTGCAGTCCATGAAAAAATAGATGGTACAGTTGGGAATTACAAAACTATTTGGCCAATGCAAGTGTCTTCTTTAGGATGATCTGAATAGCTCTCTGGACACCATTGGGCAGGTTTCAGTTCCCTCAGCATAGGACCAAGTGTACTGTGAGGGGCTCCAGCCACTCTGCCAAAGGGCGTGGGTTTCCTGTTAATCCTGTGTTATATTTGCCATCCCTCTGCAGATGTCCCAGATACCTTAAAGGGTCTCAAATAACCCTGAATACCTATCTTTAGACAGCAGGATCCAAATCCACTAACTAGACTTCAACTGGCTATAATGGATGCTTAGGATAACTATCTTAGGATACAGACATCTACCTTATCCAAACTTTGGTGAAACAAATCTCGAAAAATGCTTTTCAGAAAACCTGTCTAACATAGCATGGGTGTAATTCAATGCAGTAACGTCTCCCTACATAGAAAGTTCTGGAGTGAAAGTGGGAGAAAGCTTCCAGCTGCTGCTGGCAAGAACAGTAAAGGAACTGAAGTTACTAGAACCAGCAAGTCTACTACCTGGATCACTCATAAGAAGGCGAATATGTGGGCTGTGATTATACCTGTGAGTTATTATATACTCAACTATACTTGGACACGGAGGTATAAGTGTTATTCCAGTAAAAGGTTGAATGAATATGTAAGTTCAGTAGAGAGAAGAGATAAAAGAATTACATACACATCAAAGAGTTTTCTGCTTGGGACAACCATCACATTTTTTGCCAGAACATTGCTTTCCGTAATCTCTATACTTTTTGGAGTGTTTTTAGTGAGTCAAGCTCTGTAGAACGAGCAGTGCCCACAGCCAATGTACTATCCAGCCCAAAAGCTTACTCCAGGTAAAAGTCTGACTAATGGGAGAAGACAGGTCAGTGTGTTATACCAACTTCAACTGCAGTATTGAAGGTAGGAGAAAATGCCTGACTTGACTGAGTTGTTTTCACGAAATGCATTTTTCGCTCCAGAACAGGGTGCTCAGTCTTGATTTACTTGCAGAATGGGAAGTTTTAATTGTTTTAATTGTCTTGGGAATATGTATGAACTGATTTCTCATGTGTCTGCTCTGGGAGCCTGCTGCACTCCTGGGCAAGGTTCATGGGGAATCAGTCTTGGAATTGCTTCTTATCGAGATTGGAGTATGAGGCAAGTAGAATTGAACCGTTAATACATAAAACATGACTGGAGATTTGCACTATATTTCACTTTGCTTCATACAGCAAAATATTCTTACTACCCGTAATTGTAATATTATTATTATCCATGTTACTGATGCATTTGAAATAGCTGAAGAGAATTAATCCTCGGCCCATTACATAGATTATTCCAGCCCTGAACAAAGACTTGAATTTTCTGTAAGGTGAAAAATAAATCCCAATGCATAATCTGAACAATAAAAAATGATAAATTTGTGTGGGTATGTTGCTGTGAGCATATTTATTCCTATTTATTTTGGTGATATGAAGTGCATCTCATTGGTGAGCATCTGTTATAAATATCCATGCTGTTCTGTGATGGCAGAGCAGCACAAAAAATATGGACCAGGTCTTTACCTTAATGAGCAGTCATTGCTTCGTTTGCTTCATCTGAACTGCAGAATAAGACTGATTTTGAATACAGAGTGAATGCACTGTACTTAATGAACTATTTAACTGAGTGTACAGGCCCTCTGCATTCCTATATGTTTGTGTGTGTGTGTGTGTGTGTATAGGGACTTACATACAGCTATGTAATTCTCTTGTTTAAGATACACACAGAGAGAAAGAGAGAGAAAGAGACTTGCAGTGTAGGAACATATTTATGCCCCCTGCCTATCAGATTTCATATTTTAAAGAGTATTACATGAAAGTAGTGCATCTCAATTTTCTTTGTTAATCTAACAGTGTACAAAGAAAGTATAAAAGTTCATCAAGTGGAATCCACATGGCTTCTTAAAAGTATAGTATACATCACTGTTAGGAAGAAATCCAGATTCTTCCTGAAACTTAAATGAGAAATGTAAATCATCGTGGTCAAAAAATTTTGTGTCAATCATTTGAGCATATTAGGTTTAAAATACTTTAGCATTAATAATATTTTCTGTGTTCCACGCAAATCATCCTTAATACATTAATGTTAACTCATCCTGTTAACTCATGTTAACCCGTAAATTAATACTCACACAGCATTGTTTGTTCAATTCTTCAACACTCTCTATTGGGCAGATTCAAACTATAGAAATGAATGCTGTCCTTGAGTTCAATGTTGGTGTTTGCAATATAGTACTGAAATGCTAGGAATGGAGGGAATTGTAGAAATAATATTTTTAAAGCATAAATGTTTATGATTTTTCTTCTCCTGTAGTAATAATAATATTCTGGCAGAGGTTAGAAGACATAAATATTATACTTACTAGAGTCAAGAGATTTATACCTTGTTGAGTATGTCTCTGAAAGAACTCTTACTGTAAGCTCTTTGCTTCACACACCATTTAGTTTTCATAGGAAAATAATGAAAGTTTTCAAATACTGTTCTATTATTGACCCAAATACTGTAGATTTCTTGGCTATTAAGTGTCAGAACGTTTTGTGTATTGACTCAGTTATAGAATCGTAGAGTCATAGAATCTTTAAGGTTAGAAAAGACCTCCAAGATTATTGAATCCATTCTTTGACTGAACACTAAATGTCAACATAGCACTAAGTGCCATGTCAAGTAAGTTCTTGAATACTTCCAGGGATGGTGACTCCACCAGCTCCCTGGGCAGCTCGTCCCAGTGCCTGATCACCCTTTCATTGAAAAAATTCTTCTTGATGTCCAAGCTGAACCTCCTTTAGTACAGTTTGAGGCCATTTGTCTTGTCCTCTCACTAGTTGCCTGAGAGAAGAGACCGATCCCCACCTGGCTACACCCTCCTTTCAAGTAGTTGTAGAAACCAATAAGGTGCCCCCTGAGCCTTCTCTTTTTCAGACTAAGCACCGCCAGCTCTCTCAGCTGCTTCTCATAGGACTTGCTCTCTAGACCCTTCCCCAGCTTCACTGTCCTTCTCTGAACATGCTCCAGCACTTCAATGTAATTTTTTAATTGAGGGGCCCAAAACTGGACACAGTACTCGAGGTGTGGCCTCACCATTGCCAAGTACAGCGGGACAATCACTACCCTGGTCCTGCTGGCCACACTACTGCTGATACAGGCCAGGATGCCATTGGCCTATTTGACCACCCAGGCACACTGGTGGCTCATGTTCAGCCAGCACTCACACCAGGCAGCTTTCCAGCCACTCTTCCCCAAGCCTATAGAGTTGCATGGGGTTATTGTGACCTAAGTGCAGGACCTGTCACTTGGCCTTGGTAAACCTCATACAACTGGCCTTGGCCCATTGATCCAGCCTGTCCAGATCCCTCCATAGAACCTTCGTGCCTCAAGCTGATCTGCAGCAATCCACTGCATCGTATCAGACTTGGTTCTCTTTCCATCATGCTACATTATGTTTCTTTCTTTGAAACATTGTACAAAATTTCCACAGGATACTTGATTACTGCTGACTTTACAGGCATGTATAAGCATTCACTTGTATGTCTGCTATAGACAAAAAAATTCTATAAAATATTAAATATCAGAATGCAGAGAGCATTCAGAAATTCACAGAAATAATTCACAGTATGTTTTTCACTACTTGTATTAATATGGAATTGTGGTTAGTTTTATCATCATTATTATTATTATTATTATTATTTTGTGACCAGTGGGTTTATTAGAACACTAAGTGATGGGGCATATTTTATCATCAAATTTGATGTGATATAAGCAGAAATTTAGAAATGGCAAAAGGGTATTGATTAAACCTTCTTCTCTTTTGACACCAAAAGTGATCTAGAAAACCAGTATTTTAATTCCTATTCAAAGTTATGATGGTTTGGGTTTGGTTTGGGGTTTTTTAAAATGGTTTTCTTTTCAGCTCTAACACGTCTTTCTTGTGTCGCATTTTATTGTGATTTACTGCTCTAAAAATTGTCTTCTGCTATACTGGTGAAAGCCACTGAGGAAGCTGCATTTTAAATCAAGTCCAAATGAATTCTGTCAGATAAACACTAAGACAGAATTATGGAGGAAAGTAAAATTTAGAGTCAACTTGAAAGACAGTCATATATGTGAGATATAAAAAAGTTCCAAAGAGTGAGTATTAAAACTGTGAGTATGGTGCAGTCTGTGCACAAAAGGGCTGAATGGTATTAATAGTTCCTTCCAGAGTAGTAGATTTTTTTTGAAAAGTGGTATGTAGGACCATCAGTGGGAGAAAATTGTTTCCAGTGTAACATCTGGTTAGATCTGATATGTATGGTGATCTTTTGCTAAAATGAAGTCAACCTTTCTGCTTGCCAGTTGTTGAATATTCAAATAGCTGCTCAGTTAAAACATACAAACCAATCTACTTCATAACTCATGAAAATGTTTGATATGCCAAATCAGTACTATTAATGAAATTCCTTAATTATTTTGTCACTGATCCTTGATTTCATTATAGCTCCTTTTCACTATCTCTTTAGTACAAACAACTGAATACATGGCAGAATCACTCAAGATGTAAGGACTTCCCTGCTGATATATTCCTGCCTGTCTGCTCAGGGAGTTGCCCAAGCCAAGTCTGGCTTCATGTGTTATATCTACACAATACTCTTCTCTAGATAGTCTTGACTTTTTCTTGAAGGTGGCTTATACGGTCAATATGTAAGACAGTGTAAGCTGATGTTATAAAGCTGGCTTTACTCAGCACTGTAGGATATAAGAAGAGTCCACATGTTGGCTTTAAAGTTGAAATATATCATAGCTATTATTGGATATGCTCAAAATTTATTTTTGTTTCCTGGAATATTGTCATCATTATACAAATATATCCTATATATCTATGAGTAGTACTTACATGTACTGCAAATCAATATGATGTTATGTCGAACTTCCACACACTTCTACATAACCTTTCTTTTATTCAGATCTTATTGCATACTTGGTAAGGGAGCAAAGACTTAACCTAAAAGGTTATAACTTTTCCATGCAGTATACTGTCCAAATCTCATTCTTCTGCAATTTTTGAGTGGCTGTACTATAAGATCTCTTAGGAAGAAAAAGTTTAACCATAGTCAAAAAGAAAGTCCAGATCCAGTTTCATGCCACAGGGTTTGCCACCCTGTTCTCCAGTAGATTTAAATAACTGCTGTTCTTCTGGTTTTCAAAATGTGACTCAGAGAAAGCAGCGCCCTGTGAGGACACTGGTGTGAAAAATGGCTATGAAACTTGTCTGACACATATTGCTGCCATACTTCCTTGTCTCTAGTTATTAAATAATGTTAAAGGAAACCTTAAAAAAAAGACTTGGCCTTTGTATTATGTCTGTGTAAGCAGTTACTGTATTTACCACGAGAAGAGCATGTGATGACAGACTAGAGAGAAAATTATTTCTGTGGCCACATATGAGTAGGAAAGAGAGAGACAAGTGTATCCAACAACCTGTAGAGCGCACTGTGGAAAAACAGAGAGAACCCAAGATAAAATCTACCCTCCTCATTTATTTCCCTCTAGCCAAAAATAAACCTTTTCTGTCTATGGAGCAATATGGTCCCTTACTGAGATACTCAAGATAGACCTTAGTGAACTGTGTCAGGAATCAGCAATCAGCAGAGCTTAGTAGGCTCAACAGAGCATCAAACTAGTAAATCTTTGATTCTGGCAGGGCTGAGTCATGTGGTGTTATCCTTTATGCCATGAGGATGTACCAGCTCAACTGGAGCTTGTCTGTGTGGCTCTAACAGGATTCATGTAGTGTGTCTTGCCCCAGTGTTCATGAGCAAAAGCACATTAAGGTATCTTGACTGTAGATTGGAATACCTGTTTAATAAAAGAACAAAGAGACTGTAGCTTAGGCATCTTTAATGTAAGCACATACTAGAGTAACTGTGTCTGCACTGAACAAGTAGTTTTTGAGACAAGTACACACACATTTCACTTCACAGTTCCCTCCCATGTTCTTTAGCATAAGGATCTTTATCAAACTTGTCCTGAAAGTTGCTCATTAACTAGAAAGTGGAAAGAAAGTGCTTTCACATGGTTATGCTAGACTGTATTAGCCTCATTCCAAGAACTTAGTGAGTATGTGAAGAGGTGAAGAACAGCTATTGCTTATATTTCAGCAGCTAAGAAATCTAAACTATACATGAATTTAGTAAGATGAGGTAAGAATCATGTCCAAAGGATTAGAAATATGTTTGGATAGCAACTTTTCAAGATCAGGATGTGTTATTTTGAGATGTTTGAGTCAAAGATTGTAATAAAACCTTATTGTGAGACCTCATTTGGACTGCAGCACCCAGTTTTAGAATCACAGAATGGTTTGGGATTTGAAAGGACCTTAACGTTCATCCAGTTTCAGCCATTTAGTTCCATTTAGTCAGCAGGCATCTAGTTTCATCTGTTCAACAATTTTTGAAGTGCTCCACCATAGGAGGTGGAGAGAAGGGCAAGAATCCGCTGCTTTTGTAGGAGGAGATTAGTGAAAATATCCCTTTGGTCAGTTTGGATTAGCTGGACTACTTGTGTTCCTACCCAAGATCTTTCCCACTGCCAGCCTACTGATGGGGGCAGAATGCTGGAGACAGCGCTGATTCTGTGTCAGCACAGCTCAGCAGTAGCCAAAGCACTGGTTATCAACACCTTTCTAGCTATTAATGCAAAGCAGAGCACTGTGAGAGCTTCTGTGGGGAAAATGAACTTCATCTCAGCCAGTCCCAATACAACTTTACAAATAAGACTAGTAATATTTTCCCTCTTTGAAAAGGCAGGAGATGGAGACCTGGATAAATGAATTATTTTCTTAAATAGATAACATAGTACTAGGGTACTTCTTTGGAAAGCTTAAGGCTAGAGTCCACGCTTCCAAGTGACAAGATAGGACTGACCAGTAGACTAAGGTTAAAGCAGGAAGTTTTCACCAGCACAGAGGAACCTATAGCGGGTAGGAAGTCAAGGATGTCATTTTGCAATGGTGTGGGCATTTGTATGACGGAAGTTACATGTGCAAATGTTGGAATAATTGAAACTTTATTAAGTAGCACATAACTTTTTAGGTCTATCTCTGAATAGATAAGGAGTGACTGCCATATTTTTTTTTAGAATGTGTGGCATAGATTGTTTTGCACAGGAGGATCAGCAATGTGTTGCTGTCAGGTTGACCACCTGGTCACTCAGCTTTTATAGATGGGCTGAAATATATGTCTTTTCAGAGGTGTCAACAGAGGCCCAGCAATCAGTGACATTTTATATGTTGGATAATTGCCATCTTATCTTCTGATGTTAAATCAATTGATATTGATACCTGTTTGACCCTATAGAACAGAGAAAGAAATCCTATGAATGTAATTTATGCATTTCTTACGCACCTCTCATTAATCAATCCTGCTAATTAAGACCTTAGTTTTCTGCTATAATTAAGGTAAGAGGAAGAAGATGTATCCTTAAAAGGCATGCGGGGGAGAGCTTATCTTTCTAAACTATGAGGCTTTTACAGGTACCTCTATGGCAATCATTAGCTAGACGGATTTCAGCAACCATCTATACTTATGTGGCAGAAGGGCTGCCCAGGCTGATCTCATCTGAGATGTCTTGTTAATCTCACTGAGCAACTGGTGAGCTTTGTCATCCTCTCACCTCCACCCTGTGCTCCAACTTCTGCTGTATCCACTGTTCTTCATGGCCCTACAGCGCATGGATCTTCTGTGGCATTCCTGGAATTGGCTTGCTGAGCCCGTGGGCTTCAGGCTTCATCATGGTGCTGCATCCTACAAAAAGTAGGAATCCTAACAGGTAGCAAGAACATTGTCAGATTTAGTGGGGTAATGAAAATAAATATTTTGAACAGACATGAAATCAATTTAAAATAATGATTAACACCCCTGGCCAAAAGGAGGAGGTAGGCGATGACGTCTCAGTACTGTGTCATCAACATCATTGGAATTGCTGCAGGCAAGAGGAGTTTTCCCAGAGACTTCCCAAGTGCCCCCCATTGCGCTGCAACCCAGGGGACCTCTCTGGTTTGTGTGTCAGCAACGTTATCAGCCACAGCAGGTAACGGGTGGGAGGCTGAGTTCACTCACTCCCAACAGGTGAGTGCTTTGCAGCTCTCTTTCAGGAAAGGGTGGGAAACACCTTTCTTTAAAACTGATAAACATTTGTGCTAGCTGGCATGTTAAAACTGCTGTGGTCGCACTTCCACACATTTCTGTATGAACATTAAGGCAAAAAAATGTAAACTTGAGACCAGAGGTACTCAGGCCTTCACCTGCCTGTATGCGATAGCCAGCAGATTCAGGGGGAGGTGGACTTGATTTGAGAAAAACATTGCCTCCCTGAAGCTGAAGGATTTTGGTTTCTCATTGTGTGTGGGAGAATGGTCGTGGAAATCTTGATCAAGGATTTTTTGGAAGCCCGAGTGATGCCAAATCAACTTCAACTTGGCATGTCAAAAAACACACCCTGATATTTGAAGGTCAGTGAGAAATTTTTGAAAATAATCTTGCCAAATCTATTAGAAATAAAGGAGTTTTTAGGTAAATATGCCTCTTTGCTTATCAAGACAGTGCAGTATTCTGCTGTTACATTAAGACAGGAAATAATAGCTAAAACAGTAATCTCTTTTCAAGCTGAGTAAAATGTGAACTGTACATAAATAAATTCTTAAAACCTGTTGTATGCTAAAAACAAAGTTAATTTTCAAGATGCAATGTTTCTACTGATGATTTTAATTGCTACTTATCTCAAAGCATAAGTCAAGTTTTCATGCAGATGCAGAGAGAAAGAGGGAGAGACAAATGATGTGTTGGAAGCAATATACTATCAAGATTGAGTTGTCATAATTTCACAGTGACTTCTGTCTCCTGTCTGTCTGCTTTATGTCTGTTTAGCTTCTCTCTTGGAAAATTCACAGGGGTCATATTATTCTGAAGTCTCAATTCTACTATTCATTTCTGAAGTACTTTCATTGTACCTAATTTCTGAAGTACTTTCATAACACTTAATTTTAATATTTAAACAGATTTCTGACATCTTGGCTTGAATATTTTAAGGAATTTTTGGATTCTCCCATTTTTCAATATTTTTTTTTCATCCTGCAATATACATTGATACTGCAACATAGGAATTTGAGATAAAATAATACAGGAATATATTATAATTACAGTTCTGCCCCTTAGGACAGACCTCAAGTAACAATAAAAAAATTGCCATCATATATAAAAATAACACATTAATGCAAAAGTATTTCTTTCCTCAGCAGAACTAATATCTTTGAGTAGCTTTTTGCAAGGCTTAAGTCAAAGTTAGTGACTTAAAAAGGAACCCTTTTTTGTTCTTGTTTATATCAACAATTTTGTGTGTTTTCACTTTTTTAGTCTGCCTTTGCTGAGCAGGACTAAATCATCTGCAAAAGGTTATAGGTTCGGCATAACTTAAAAAGGATGAAAGGCACCGCAAAGGAGTTTCTCTGGTCAAACAATATCAAAAAATAAGTATTTGAGATTACCTGGTACAATTACTCTGAAATTAATTAAAAATAAATGTTAAATGAACCTGCCTGACATTTATTCTCCTCCAGTCAGGCAGGCATTTCATTTGTTGTATTGCCAGAACAGAAAAGGAAAGAAAATTCAAGTATGTGGAAGTGAATTCCTAATGAAAAAAAGCAGTTCAGTCACTTTGACACAGAGTTTAAAGAATAGTTTTTGTATGAGTGCTCAGTGAGTTGCAAGTTGATAAAATGGAAACACTCTTCCAACTTTTTAGAATAGGTTTTGCAAACAACAACAACCTCTTTAATCCCTTTTGCATACATTTTCCTCTTAAGGCTGTAAAATTTATGAGTTTGGATTGTGATCTGAAATGGAGGGGAATTTTCTGCAAAACCAGTGCTCAACAGTTAGAGTTTAAAAGTTCAATTACTTCTTCCTCAAGAAAAATTTGCCAATTTGATACAAATAACAATTTAAAATTCATTGTTAAAATTTAAATTGTTAAAAATTAGAGGCCTCAGTTTTAGATGGTACCCACTCGTGCACCATAGTTTTAAGCAAGATAATGATTTTGCAAACATTGAAATATTAGACACATATGTAGGAGTTTTCAGTGGTGGGTTCTCAATGAGAATGTAATTTAATGAAAGGGAAATTCATGTGTGTGTGTGTATATATTGATAGATAGATAGATAGATATAGATATAGGTTTTCCGAGGAAAAAAAGGAATTTCTTAAAATACTGCAATATTGAGATAGTATTTTGATTTTAAGTATATTTCTCCTGAATCCTGTTGTGTTATAGTGTCTTTCATTTGTGAGGCTGCCATACACTTTTCTGTTATTACTCATAAGTTTTGAGACCAGGGCTTAGGATACCCTATTACCCTCAAATTTAACACTTTGTCTGACTAGGTTTTAAATGACAGTGGTTTGCCTATGGGCTAATACATATGTAGCAGTACTTTAAAGGTATAAACCAGAAAAAAAAATTCCCATATGTGACAATAACTAGACTAGTTGAGCTAAACCCATTATTCTATTAGATGAGAAAATGAACCTTACTTCATTTCAGCTGGAGAATGTAGGAAGAACTTATCTGGCGCCAGAAAACATTAGTAAGCAGAGACCTGAAAATTATTAAAGTTTATTTTAAGAATGTGTTGCCAGAGATCTAATAAATTTTCTTGTTGCTGCAGGCCATGCATGTATGAAGTCTTACTAATCCAGGTGGTGGGTTTTTTCTTCAGAGAGATGTGCAGGGTGTGGATCTTTAGGAAAAATGCTTTAGGTAATACTGGCATTGTTTATTGATAGATATGTCAGCTTGAGTTGTATGTTTGGGTTTTTTCTCTTACTACTCACAAGGCAATTTAAATTAATTTTCTCATGCAAGGTGTGTGACTACACAAAATGCTAATTAGTGTACCAACAACATGGAAATAACTTTACAGTAACAGAATATTTCTTCTAAACCAAATAGATCTTTTTGTTGCTATTTTTAAATATTCCTAAGATTGCTTTTAAAGTATTTAAATTTACAGGTTTCCCAAATTACAGTTCAAGACCAGTTGTGTCTTTGACTTTTCTCAGGACCCTTCTCTGACATCACTGGACTTTAGTTACCCATCTAGACTGGTGGGTTGCACACACTCCCATTCTTCAATGGAGTGGATCAAATCTTTCTAGAGGGTGATCCAGCTGTTCATAAAATATGTACTTGCAGTTGCTGAAGAGGTGGTTCTTTCCCCTCACTGTACCTAGACAGCTAGCTTAAATTAAAGATATATCTTTTACATGATAATATTAGATTATATGAATACTACCTTCAAGTAGGATCTCTTGTAGGATCTCTAAAGCAGATTTGTTGTCTTCATCTTTTGTGGAACAGGACCCAGTTGATTGTTCATGTGCACTGGGACCTAAGCAAAAACATACTGTGTTTTGCCAGCAGTGGTTTTTCACTGGAACTATTGAGTTTGTCTGCTCTGAATTTTTTTCTGCTCAGAAGCAGTGGTCATCCTGCAGAGCAATTGCTTTGCTTACAGTATGGAATCCCAAAACAGAATGTGGATCTTTTGGATTCCCTTGAAATCAGTTACAAAACTAAGCACTTAACATCTGTAAAGGTTTTCAGTCACACACAGCGCTCCGGTATGTTTTTTTAATGATTCAAATTGGGTTTCTCTTTATCCGCTTTGCTCTTTCCTTTGGAAACTCATAGTCTCTTAGTGCAGCCAACAGACTGAAGGTATCCTAGATTTTGGGGAATTAATTTGTACTGAGCTGATTTAAACTGAAATTAATTTAAAGCCATGGAATGAAATGGCTGAAGAGGCAGAGCATTTTGCTTCCACAGTTTTTGTTAATGAAAATCAGATTAATCTCCTAATCAGAATCTGGTTAGTCTCCTGCAGAACTGGACATAGACTTGAATTGGGAATTCCTTAAATTAACCCAGCATGAATCTCCAGACTGTGTTTGGAGACATCCTTAGTTACGCTTAGTTGAATTTTACGAAGATCCAAATTTAATATGCACCAGCTAACCTTTACATTCAAGTCTCATCTCTCACTTCCCCTTCTCTTTTTGTAACAAAGCAACTACACAGTATTCTTCAGATATTTCTTCTGCTATGTGATTTCAAGCATTTATTAAGACTGAGCCCAGGCAAATGTGGCCATTCCAACTTGATTCTTGGGGGTAGACATAAAACAAAAATGAAAAAAGAGTTACAGAAACTACTGAAAGACGGAAACTGTCTGCAGTTCATTGGATACCAGCAATTACACTCCAGGCAAGCTAAATCCATAATGCTGGGAAGTGTGTGCTTTCTCATGAGAAGTCAGAGAAAGCATTGTTTTAGTCCCTAATCACCAGGGGCTAGTTTAGGGGGTTGGTTTTGGCTATTCTGCAAATATACTGAGTTACAGTGGCAGATAGAGTGCAGGAGGGTGCAGAGTTCAGCGAGTTATTTTAGTAATTGGAGTCTGTGATAGTACATTTGAAAGACACTTACAAAGGTGAAGCATTTTAATGGGTTTCTAATTGGATAAAATCATTAGGTTAGCTTATGCATTGTTGAAGTAAATTCAAAACTTTGTAGTGGCATATTTTATGTGCTGGTTTTACTTAGACAATTCACTTCTGCAATTTCCATATAAAATTACATCAGTTTTATAGGATATTCCTTTTCTGATGGTCCTGGCAGAGGGAATAGCCTATGATCATAGAATCATAGATTAGTTTGTGTTGGAAGGGACCTTTAAAGGTCATCTAGTCCAATGATGTGCTGCCCCAATACGTTGAATACAGAACATTTGTTATCTATTTTATTGCTGGGGTTTTTTTAATAGTTTAGCAAAAAAAAAAAAAAAAAAAAAATTAATTTGCCTTTTTGACCTGGAGCTAGAATGTACTTGTGATCATGACACAGTATGCCAAATCAGAGTTGTTGAAACTATGTGGCTCGAACTGAACATACAATATCTATAGATATATTCTGACTAACAGAATCACCTAAACTATGTGTGTCTCCTGTAGTCTGGTAAAAACAGGTTTATACTTACCACGAATGTCTAACAAATAGTGTGGGGAAGTGGAAAGTGCTAAGGTTTATGGGGTGCTTCATGGCTAAATGGGGAATCATGATGCTGGGGGCTAAGATTTTGACAGTTCACATAAGATTTTACTTCTAGTAAAACTGTTGAGGTAACTTTGTCCTGGTGTATATTAACTGAGTCAACCTGGCACAGAAAGAGGCTAATCAGAGAAAAAAAATGGAACAGATGTCTGAAAGTGGACAATTCCCTTTTCTTCCCTCTCTCTGTGTCTTTGAACTCAAGTTCAGGAGTGGGTTTACTTTTTCAGATGCTTCATTTAGCTACTGCAATGAGGAGATCCATAGCAAAGAGAAGGACAGAGTTGTGCCAACCTAAGTAACCTTGTCTGAATGAGGCACCCAGTAGGGGCAAATATTTTGAAACAAGGAAGAAAATCTGTAGCTCTTGCAGACATGCAAACAAATCAGCAAGTATTGCATTACCATACAATGATTTCTGATCTGTTAATATGTCACAGTTGCTCTGGTTCTCCTTATTAACATCCTTTTGCAGTCAGTTTAGAAAGCAAAATAAGAAGAGGAAAGAGAAAAGACCAATAGTAAAAAATTTGAAGAAACTCTTCCTAGTTTTATTTACTGGTTGTTTTTTCCTCTGTCTTTCTTGTGTTTGATATATGTTCTTTGTTCTGGAAGAATTTATGAGTTTCCCCATTAAACAACCTCACCTAATGACTAAGGAGAGCAGATATGTTGTACCATGAAGCTCTTAGAGGTCAAAGATAGCTGTGCCTGTACAGACATATCTTGTGGACACGAAGAGTCTGTATGGCTATGGTTATATAGGGTAGGCACTCTTTTGCTGATCCATCTCTGATTTATGCCATAGATACTTTGTAGGGAAGCCAATATCTGCATCAAGATGCGTCAGTTTCTTTTGTATCAATAAGTGAATACGGTGGTGTAGTTATATGCTTTTATTTATGAATTAGGGTCTGGGGTAGCTCCTAGGGACAGCAAAGCTACAATCAGACTTTCTTTATGGAAGGACCATTCTTTATGGCCTCTCAGGTCACCAGTGCTAAAGAGACATGAATTATTTTTTATACTGTCTTCACATAGCGCCGTGATCTGGCAGAAAACTGGAACTAATTCTTTCCTTCTCTGAGCTCTTTGCATCACGATAGAAGGTTCTGACAATCTAATCTGTATTTTTTCATGGCGGTTTTATAACTTTAAGATATCTGAGCAGCATGGTTGGAAAGATAAATGCTTAGATGGCAATATTAATATTAGTATTTTTCCCTTTAAGCAGTTTACTGACCCCTCCTCTTTTATTCATGTTGTGGAACTGAAACTGGTTTTTCCAGATGACTTGATCTTTTTAGGAATTTCTTGTTTGATGACCTGTGCAAAAAGAATACATCACTGTTTTCTGACTGGTGAACAATTTGCTGACAGGACTCCTATAAAGACTAATTCCAAGTTACATCTATCTTTGACTTGTTATATTCAGGCATATCTTCTCAGAAGGTTTTGTCCTCAAAAGCCTCAGTCAGTCATGAAATCATTTTGTGACTCACCTTCTCTAGATCCTTAATTTTAGCTCTTTAAAAAGTTTTTAAATGCCTCAGAACTCTTGCAAACTTGTTTATTATTAATATCTCTCTGCACCACATCATGTCTAGCATCTTCTGATTTCGTACTGCTGCACTCTGATCTCTGGTAGAATTCAAGAAACAAGTTTTCATGCCTCATTATAGGAACATCTTGCAACCATATATATCTCATTGATATATAAACAAAGTTACTTTGGATTTACCTTGTTCTAACACAGCCCTCCTTCCTTTTACTTAGTTTTAAAAGTAATGGCTTCCCTCTCCGGACTTCTGATGCATTTGTATTGCAAGCACTTGTCTGGAAGAGGAACAAAAGCAAAACTGGCACTGGGGTATAATAGCTAAATTACTTGCCCAACAACTAAATGTTTGACTGTGCCCAAGGGAAGTGCTAGTGAGCAATGCACAATTCATCTGCCTATAGAAATATTGTTGTAGGGCAGGCAATTAATAGTGAATCAATTAAAGTAGCATAAGCAGTTTTATTTCTGAAATTTTATAATTTCTAAAAGCTATACTCTTAATATTCTTTAAGGATGTTATGTTTATGTGGTGCTTGGCTCTACTATGTTGTAGCAGTTTCATCTAGATCAGGCATGGGGGAATTCATCTTACCAAGGATTTTGTGGCTATAATAAAAGTGTCTACAACATAAAGGGTCATAATGAGCATTTTTAAAAGCTGCTGAGGAAAAATGCATGTATTTCTGCATATTTTGAGGCACAAATAATTGCATTCAAAAATAGGTGCCTAAATTAAGTTATGGTCTTACAAAACATGTCTTTCTTTCCTGGTTCTAGTTAGGATTTCCAGCCCAAAAATAAATACCTGAAATTAGGTAAGGTGTGTCATATGTTTTCTGCTCTATTGTGTCAGAGGTCTGTAATAATAACAATCACCATCATCATTATCACCATCATCATCATCCAGCAGTTTTATTCTTTGGGGATAGTAGACAATAAAAGGACTTTTGTAAGTTAGAAAACATGTTCTCTGAACACCAGAAAAGCACAAAGTGAAGACAGGCATCTAGAATATCTATATTCTTTTCTTAAAATTCTAAATGTGATGGGTTTAGTACTGTGCATTCTGAAAGGTGAACAATATATATTTCAGAGGCAGAAATACATCTGTAAAAATGGAGGCTTGCTTAGAAATATAATTTTTTGTTTTGTTGTTGTTTTTCTTGTATCCTAAGAGAAAAAAAAGAAACTGCTGAAAGAAATAGGTAGAATGAAGACAATGTTAAATCTTTTATATTGCCTTTCTTGTGCTTTTTTTCTTCCTAAATTTCATTTTTAAGAGACCTGTGTGTAAGATGTAGATTGTGTGCCTGTGTCCACAACACATTTAAACCTTGAGTTCTTTGCATAAGACAACAAAATATGCCAGATTTTCTTTTGCTTTCTATCCTCTGGTTGGAATGTCTTTTATCTAAAAGGGTGCAAACTCTGCTAGAAGATTTTCCTTCATCTGGGAGGTTTCCAATATCTGACATTCTCTTTTCTAGTAAACTCATGTAACAGTATTTTTTCTCACTAATGTTACTAATTCGTTCTCTCTCATCTATTTCACAGTAAATTTTCATTCTTTTTTTTATCCTTCTGTCAAATTACGGTTAAATTGGGTAGTGTGTTCAAGGGTAGCACACAAATGGCTTTTCTCACTAGATTAGAGAACAGGATGTATTCTGTTACATTTGTCCCCAGAAACTAGTGGGAAGATATAATATGGCTAACCAACTGTAAGTGCTGGTATAGTTACTGCTGTAACACTAGCTGCTGGTTCTCTTGTGGTGCTCATTACAGTTTTTGGTATGCGTTTTTGTAGCCTTCCCCTTTATCAGTAATAATAGAGATCAAAAGAGCAGAAAGAAGCAGGGTGAGGAGTTCAGGGAGATACTCCAGTAACCATTTCTTTCCTTTCGTTTACACAGTACCATTGCCTTTATGTGAGATTGCTCAACTGTAGTTCTTGGTTTTTCCTAGTAGACAGGTCAATAAAGAAATGTGGAGATTTATCTTTGAAGCAGAGTGAAAGAATATGGAATGGCTGCCTAATTTTTCAAGAATGGAAGAGACTGGAGGGGGTAAACCAACCTTCTTTTGTCTCTTCCTCCAGTAGTTAAGCCGTGAATTAATTGAAATTAATAGATATGTTTCTCTGCTATTCAGAGGAATTACTTTATTCACTGCCTTGTATACAGATGTGTTAACTTCTAAAGAAGTATTAATTTTCTTGAACATTTTATACAGTTATTACCTGAGCAAACCTTGTTCTGTAGCAGCACCTTGTGGGAAGGAAATTAGACTACAGTCTTTCTCATGAGACAACATTCCCAGAAGACAGTTGCTGAGTGAGCATCTGCCATCAGTGAGCTGAACAGCTTATTTTATTATTGCTATAGAAAGTAGAGGATTATTCTGAGTAAAAAAACCATATCCAATAGGATGATATACAGAATTTAATTTGTCATACCTTTTTATCTGTGGCATCCAGAATCCCTACAGTGACAAGAAATGCCTTTTTACTGTGGATAATCAGTGAACAGGTGGAGGTAAACTGTCTATGAGAAAGTAAAGCTATGCTGTATTTTATCAGAAATGCGTCAATCTGAGATATTCAATCTGTTGTTCAAATACTTGGTTTACAGTCAATGAAATGGGTACTAGCTCTTTTCTATTAACTTGCCAACTGGACCATCTGTTTACATTTTTTGTTTCTGGATTGCTTTCTTAGACTTAAGAAAAACTACATAAAACCTGTAATTTCAATATGTATTTCCTCTTGCTTTGCAGTTATACAAATACCATTAATTGTAGACACAACAGCTCCATAGCTTTCTGCTGCAAGTGAGAAATTAGGCTAAGGCATATTCAGCTTTTAGGGTGGTGCTTAGCATTTTGGGGCTGGAGTTCAATGACTTCCATATTATTCCCTCCAAAACTTGGAAAGATACTTCCCGTATTCCTGCATTGCTGTGTGTTCAAAAAGGGAACCTACTTCCATGGATAAATATATATATAGACATTTTTGTTTGAGGAGGACTGTGAAGTTTCTCTCAATTATTGTATGAGGAAAAAGTCTTCAAGGCAGACACAGACTTGGTCCATGTTAACAGCCATGTCCCTAGCTGAGTGTACTGCAGGCTGTCTTGTGCTTTGCATTCCCGGTAAAGAATGAGTGCACGGAAACCATCCATGTTCAGTGAAACTGCAGGGAAGCTGTTATGCTACTGCTACAGTACCTTGGAGAGGATCCCTGGAGTCTGTTTTCTTCACTGGGAGTGTGTTGCTACAGTTGCCTGTGTGTAAAAAGAACTGAGGGTGTCTTTTGGTGCGTTGAAAATTGACTCTCAAACATTTCAGCAACTTAGTTCAGGGCGGTCATCATATTGCGAAGATAGGTCATTGCAAAATAGTTTAAGATAATTCCAATAAGCATTTGTATCTCTCTAACTCTTCTCAGAAGGCACAGGCAATCATACTCTAGTGGGTTTCTGTGGCTGGGTTTTGGTAGTGGGGCGTACTAAAGGGGTGGCTTCTGTTAGAAGCTGCTAGAAGCTTCCCCTGTCCCATGGAGCCAATGCCAGCTGGCTCCAGGACAGACGTCCTACCACTGGCCAAGGCCAAGCCAATCAGGAGCAATAGTAATGCCTCTGTGATAACATATTTAAGAACAGAAGATTCTTGCGCCGAAGAAATTCCAACCAGGGAAGAGCGGAGTGAGAACATATGAACAACAATGTAGATGCCAAGGTCAGTGCAGGAGGGAGAGGAGGTGCTCCAGGTGCTGGAGCTGAGGCCCCTGCACAGCTTGTGGTGCAGACCATGGTGGAGCAGCTGTGTCCCTGCAGCCCATGGAGGACCATTGGGATGCAGAGACCCACCTACAGCCCATGGAGGAGCCCATGCTGGAGCAGGTGGATAACCAAAGGAGGCTGTGACCCCTAGGGAGGCCCAGGATGGATCAGGGTCCTGCCGGAGACCTGCAGCCCGTGGAGAGGGAAACCCACACTGGAGCAGGTTTTTCCTGGGTAAGACTTGTGGACCCTGTGGGAGACCCACATCGGTACAGCTCGTTTGTGAAGGACTGCACTCCCTGGAAGAGTGACCCACGGGACAGCAGTTTGGGAAGAACTGCTGCCCAAGGGATGGACTCACACTGGAGAGGTCCATCAAGGACTGTCTCCTGTGGGAGAGACCCCACGGAAGCAGGAGAAGGACTCCTCTCCCTGAGCAGCGGCAGAAAGAACAACTGTAACACCCATTCCCCATCCCCCTGCACCGCTGGGGGTGGGGAGGGAGTACATGGAAGGAAGGAGGGGCCGGGGAAAGGTGTTTTTAAGACTGTTTTATTTCTCACTCTTTGGCTCTTATCCTATTAGTAATAAATTTAAGTACTATCACCACTTTGAATCTGTTTTGCCCATGAAGGTAATCAGTCACTGACTTCTCCCAACTCTTATCTCTACTCAGGAATCCTTAGCTGTTTTTTTTTTCTCTCTTCTCTGTCCAGTTGCAGAGGGAGAGAGTGGCTTTAGCGGCTACCCTTGTTCCCAGCCAGGGTCAACCCACTACACATACTTAACCCAACAAGCATTTAAGCTTAGGAGGGCCTTAACATAGCTATAAACTGTGGTGTGCATTGGGGATTAATCTTGAAGATGTGAATGCTGTTCTTTAAACCATACAGAGCTGATGCATGAATTCTAAACCAAGAAGAGGAGAAATTGTTAGATTTAGTGAATAAAATATCAGGTTTTTAGACTGCATAGGTAAAATCAGTCTAAAAGGTGGTAGATATCATCTCCACTCTCAGAATGCTAAGGGTCTTTCAGTACTTCTGGCAGCCTGATGATATCGGGGAAGTTCTGCATGATGTCCTACATTGTGTGTTATTTGGAAATACCATTAAAGTTGTGCGGCAACCTGGTTCATCCACAATATTTTTAGTTTCTGAAATAGACACTCCAAATATGTTTTGATTAATTCTTAATTGTTTTTGCTCGAAAAATAAGAAAATTAGGATACTATGCATCTAAGATAAAATTTATTCCTATGTGTACCAGGTGGATCACGGTTGAGTTCTTTACTTATTTCTTAGTTTTAAATCTTTAAAACCTTTGGATTGTGATCTCCAGATCACAACTTACCCAGAGTACAAGGTTTCTTTTGTTAAACACAAAGCAGTCTTTAACAAAAAAGAAAAGTTATAATTGTATCATTATAATTTTGTTTTGCAGGAGGCAATAAACTGAAGAATCAACATTTTCGCCTAAACTGGGCATGGATCTCCTTAGAAAAGGAGTATTACTTAGTAAATGAAGACGCAAAATATCTTGACATTGTTCTTAAACGGAGAGGTTACCTGGGAGAAACGTCTTTTATAAGTAAGTTCAATTCTAACTTTATCAATTGCTTCTCTAAATCACTGTCGAGCTAGTTGATAAAATCTATCAATACAACTACATCCTATTACTGGTGTTTTATGCTAAGCAAACTATATTCAAAGCAATATGTTTATTTATTAAAGCAGTTATCTTTTGTTATGCTAAGTATATGATTTCTTTAGTTATATGTTGAAATCTTCCCTTTTAGTTGTTTTTTTTTTGTCTTCTGCAATTAATTTTTGGCTAAACGACCCAGACGGTCCTTCTTTCTTTGATCTGTTGATACCATTCTTTGTTTCACAGAATACAGTTTCTGTCCAGATTTTTTTTAGCCTGTAATGATAAAATACAGTTGTAGCAATTGGAAAGACAACAATAAACAGGAAGACTATTGTGAGCTGGTCTGACCAGCAGCTACGAGCATTAGCCTCTTCAGTCAGTGTTGGCAGTCATTTGAGGCTGATACAGGAGGTGTTGAAAACTGTTTGCAGTGTCTGGGGAGCAAAGAGGTGAAAAAAAGATTGTGTTATCACATTCTGCAACCTCACACCTGTTTCTAGCTTCTGGATCTGTTGCCATCCTCTGATGTATTTGCACCAGGGAATACTACCCTTGTACAATTTCACGTTGAAACCTACGGCGAGCTTACACTGCTTGTAAAAGCACTCAATTTAAAGCTGGTTTTGCAGATATATGTAAACATCTACCTGACACAGAGCACAAACTCATGCTTAGAAATCAGGTTTCTGTTTAAGTCTCTTTCTGAATAAGAATCTGAGTTTCAGGTAGTGAGATGTAGTTGAGACACCTATTTTTGGCATGAGATTTAAGGGATATAGGCCTTAGCTGACTGGATCTAACTTAACAGCCTCTGTTTTGAGCAGTGAACTAACTTCGATAATACGCTTCTTCTAAAGAAAGAAAAGGAATAGAAGAGATAAATGAAATACAAAGTTAAGGATGAGTGGTTTAAATGAATTACTGCTACTGAATAACAGATACTGATGTGACATGATCCTTCAGATAGAGTGCTTACAAAATTTTCTACCTACATATTCAAGGTCAGTTTCTGAATTGAGCTGCCTAGAAATCCAGCAAAGCCAGTTTGAATAACTTGCCTCTGACTACTTAATCCTGCAAATGGACTTACAGAGTTGGAAAGAGCATAAAAGATATAGGTCAAGATACTTACTGGTCTTTCTGGTCCATGTGCAATGCCAAAGTGGCTGAAGGGTTATAGGTTATACAAAATATTGGCTAGGAGTTAGGAGGAGGCACAAGCCTGAAGCAAGAAAGGCCAGGTTTGTAGGGACAAGTGACATGTTTCGATGCATTATACAATACAGGTGGAAGAAACAGTCAGAGAAGGGAGGTTTTAAGTTTCTTTTCTAAAAACCTGAGAAAGGCCTTTAAGATTTAAGTGGTATCGTGGGATTTAAACAAGGCCACATGCATGAGTTGGAGATAGTTCTGAAATGCTGTCTGATTTCCATGAAGACCTGTCAGACAACCTTAAACTGGGGTGAAATGCCAATGAAAAGCTGTTTTAGAGTGGTCTGAGTTGAAGGCTGAAAGGCCTGTGCTATTTCTGTGGATTGAGTCATTACGGATTTTATCCCATGGCCTCGCAATTTCAACTTCACTTGAATTTAATGATTATCATTATTCAAACACTGAAATAAAAGGATAACAATTTTAAAAAATTCTTATTTCAGTGGCAATGAGAACAATGGCACAGATTTTACATCTTCTTTCATCTTTATTCAATATGCTATACCCTTTTTTGTCTTTGTATTTTCCTTAGCTTTCCCTTTAACAGCTGAACTTTTCAGGAGTGTCTTTATTTTTTCCAAGAGAAATACATATTTTCTAGGGTTATTTAGATGTTCTGGAGCAGAAGAGAATCCAGAATGCTAAAAGAGGTCGTTGTCCCTTTTGAGCATCTGTAGTTGAATCATGGGGAAATTGAAACTTGTCTGTAACCTCAGAGAATGTAGAATTCTTCTAGTAAGTAGTTTTGCTTTGGCTAATTCTGTCCAAACTGCTTTTCATAATGTTAACTGATGTGCTTGCCCCTCTGTGTGTGACACCCAATATAAAGTTAATCAAGAGTAATGGATTTGGCTTGGACATCCTCTGGTTGTAAAAAGTATATTTTTCTAAATCTTCTTTTTTAAAGATGACATAATGGGAGAAAAATTACCAGTGATGTTTTTAATGACCTGAATTTCTGATTTTGATAGGTATTAGCACCAAAGATGGTACGGCCAGGAAAGATAAAGACTTCAGAGGAAAAGCCCAGAAGCAAGTGCAGTTTAATCCCGGTCAAACCTTAGCTACGTGGCGAGTACGGATTTTGAGTGATGGTGAACATGAACAGTCTGAATCCTTTCAAATTGTTCTTTCTGAGCCTGTCATGGCAATTCTGGAATTTCCTGCTGCATCCAAAGTGGAAATTATTGACCCAGGAGATGGTAAGAACTTTTCCAGAACTGTGCTGCCAGTATGTGCATATACCAAAAGATAAACTGGAGGGCAAATGTTATGAATAACAGTGGATAGTAAAGGTTACCTTTCCCCAGAATATTTCTGAAGACAGACTTGGACATCGGGTAGGTATTTGCCCTCTATCTCTTTAAATGCTTCATGAATAGCTAACTCAGGTAGCATGTTTTTATGAAATACCTATATTTTTTTTTATGTTACAGTATTTCTAGGAGTTTTTTGTTTGTTTATTTTCATTTGAGGTATAACAAGTTTTCCATTAAATATGTTTGCAAATAAAATGTATCTGCACAGGTGACTGGAGGCTGACTTGATTTACTCTGTCACGATAATTCATGTGGCAGAGCATGGTACAGGAAAGTCTAGCCAGAGCTTATCTGACATCCATATTTAGTCACTGATAAGAATAGAGTTTAACTTGAAAAGCAGTATGTATGACACAGAAATTACTGGAAAATATGTTAAATCTCTTTATATTTTCTATGATCAGTGAGATAGCACAACTCAGGATAATCATCTGAGTCTTCTTAATGCTGAGAATCAGTTTTTTCTGTTTCTTATGTTAAGGTAAAATTTTTACAGTCCCAGAGAATTTGTAGTAATTATACATAAAGTGAAGTTGCATAGGAGAAAATCAAATGCACAGCTGCAAATCAGGGAATATTTACAGGAAAAATAAAGGGAGTACTGGGAAGGACTGGATTTCCTAACAATCTTTTATAACACAGGGTGTATCGAGTTCAAATGCTTACTGAATAGGAACCATCAAAAGTCTTATTCTACTACCAGTGAAAAAGATTTTGAAATTCATTGATTTGAATGGTGTAGTTTTAGGATCAAAATAGTGAGCTTGTTTGGAAAGCTGTACCAGCCTCTCGGTGTATGGGACATGAGTTAATGTTTTATTACAAATATAAATTGCATACAGATGTGTTTTCTTATACCAACTGAGATGGTGTAGTTCTTTCTCCTCTGAGCTTTTATGTTATCTTTAAGGCCTGTTAAAATTTAGAGTACCATTTTACTCCTAGTTGAATAATTATCAGAGAGAGAGAGGACACCAAACAAATCAGATTCCTGCATTTTTTGGAAGGACAGAGTTTTCCATCTTGTCAGCTAAATTCTAAAGGGAGAAATGGAAGGAAAAAATTGAGATCTTTTGTAGTGTTACCTTTTGTTTTACTTTTAAAGAGAAAGGTAGGGATTTGGTTTTTTTCACACTAAATTTTTAACTTGCTGGAATAATGTATGTGTCTAGATCTTACCAAACCTGCATTATGTTTTACGGCAGGCTTTTGACCTTAAGTCATGCTAGTAGTATTTTCCAGCTAGAGAAATAAAACCTGGGACACGTTTGCAAAGAAATCACCTGATAATTTTCAGAACACTGTTTGCCACAGTACTCTGAAATATTTAAAAGATTTGCTTTGTGGAGTCAGCTGATACCACTTGATTTGATATTATACAGAATTATATTCTGTCTGGGTTGCAGTCATACCAATGAAACTGTAAAAATGGTTTATAATTATATACATAACTACCTTTTGTTCTTGAGTGTTTGAAAGAACAAGAACAAAATTGATCCTGAATCCCATTAACAGCATAAAACTCAGCAATCTGTTTAAATGAGTATAAAATAATGAAGGAGTTTTAAATGCATTTTGGTGATTTTGTCTTCTGAAAAACAGATCTGATATGCTTTGGAATTAGACATTTCAGAGTGAGATTGCTCCCCAGACTTCACTGACTGTATTGGCTAAGTCTCCTTTGAGTAAAAATAGAGTGTAGACATGGAGCCAACTCAAATCAAATATCCAAGTCAGAGTAAGATATCAAGAGCTCAGCCTTGCTCCTCAATACCAAATGATTGTCATGGTTATCTTGGTGCAGTAAGTTACATAATGGCCTTGGAGAACCACAACCTGTGTGTGAGCTATGCTGGTGATACTTCTCTCATTAACAATTAGTAATGAAATACCACAGAAATAATAAAAAGACAGACTTTGTGGACAAATTCTCCAAACTATCTTGCACCAGTAACCCTAGATAAATAGTCACATTGGAGACCAATTAATAAGGACTTGTGAGTTCAGACCTAATGATCTGATTTTGTTGTCCATTTCTGAAACACTGAGAAACTCTTTCTTCTGTCACCCTTGAAGTTTTACTTACATTTTAGTAGCCTTGCTGATAAATATGAGTTATTTGTTGCACTTCAGGATATTCCAAAATGCTCTTAGCTATGGTACAGATGATTTTATAAAGTGATAAATCTACATAAACAAATGTGCCTGTTTTTTGCAGAATCAACTGTCTTTATTCCTCAGTCCGCCTATAGTATTGAAGAAGATATTGGTGAATTGTTTATTCCAGTCAGAAGAAGTGGAGATGTGAGTCAGGAACTGATGGTTATCTGCTACACACGACAAGGTAATAGAATCTGCTATAAAATAATAAAGGGCAAAAATGGAAAAGAGATAGAAACTAAAAAATAATTATTCCATCTATTTTATAATAAAATTGCTTATAACTATTGATTACCTTTTCATGTAAATATCTTCAGTCTCAACGGGAAATGTATTCATCACTGCAATCTGTCTTAGAGTATTATTGAACACAGCTTAAAAATCATCATGTTTCAAGTTTCTGCCATGAAGAGGTGAAGAGAATCTGTGTTCTTTATATTTTTGCAAGATTTTTATATGCCACCCCAGATATCTGGAAGTGATGAGAACTGAAAGCACTGCAGTAATTGCCAACAATATCTTTACTTGTTTCTATCTTGAAAAAAATTATATAAAATAATATTACTTAATTACCACGCTTCTCCTTCCTCTGACTCTCAGTCTCTTATTAATTATATCTGTGGAGGGCATGGAGTCTCTATACCTGTGGTTTTATAATTATTTTTCATCTGGAGAGGTGAAGTAATATTTTGTATTAAGAGATCTGGAACCAAAATAATTTGTTTTCATCAAATTTTATCTGTTCTAGTCCTCCAGTATCTTCAATACAGGTAAAACATACTAAGGGAGTTAAGTGGTAGTCCTCACAGGGGCTACTTTGTCAACCTGTGTCTGTTGTGATAGACTACAATATTCCTTCTGACTGAAAAGCTGCAAATGAATTTGAGGAGCCACATACTTGTGTTGTATCATATACAGAAGTAGTTTGTCTGTGGACCTCAGAAATGTAGCCTGGTCCGAGGTTTCAGCCCATCTTACCACAAAAAAGTAAATAGAAATTAAAAGATAGTGAAAACAAAATTCCACTTTTGTGAGGGGTTCGTTATAACCATGGTATGTATTGTGAGCGTTTTCCTTTTATGCCACAGGAACAGCATCTGGCACTGCCCCAACTTCTGTACTTTCTTACTCTGACTACATATCCAGGCCTGAGGATCACAACAGCATTCTACGTTTTGACAAAGACGAACGAGAAAAAATGTGTCGCATTGTCGTCATAGATGATTCCTTGTATGAAGAGGCTGAGACCTTTGATGTTTTGCTGAGCATGCCCATGGGTGGAAGAATTGGTGCAGAATTCCCAAGCACTCGTATTACCATTGTACCTGACAAGGATGATGGTAAGATATCATATAATAAAGTGATATTCCCAATTCAGGACAGAAACTACAAATAACATCACATTCAAATCAGTGTGTAGAAAAAGGAATTCTGGATGGGTTTTTGAAAGTATTTAGTATTAATATCTTATTGTTTGAGAAAATCACATGAGTAGTGATGTCACTCTGCATTGGCAGCCTTGTATGTGTGATTCAGGCCCATTTTATTATGCTGCAAAGGGCCATACTAGAAGCCCTGATGGAGCAGAAGCCATCTAGCTGCTCCTAAGATTCAAACTATATTTCTTCTGATTTGATACTGCATTTAAATTTCTGTCTACAAGTGTCCACGTGTGCTTCCTTTGTCTTTTTAATAAAGCAAATATTCAAGTGGCAGTAATGTTGATTTTGAAATCATCTCAGTAAGGAACTGCTGACAGAATTATTATATCTTTTGTTCAACTGGTTAATACTTCTGATATATTGCATTGAAAGGGACATTTCTGATGGTGATTAGAGAAAGGTCTGTGACCAAGGCAGAGTAGAATCTGTATCACCCACTGCCTTCAAAAATGCATGTAGATGTTATTGTGGCCTCAAGCCTTGCCTTCCGTGCCCCTAGCATGGTAGCTCTTTTTGTAGGAGTGGTAGCAAAAAGTTTTCCTGGTGCAATTGCCCTCATTTATGCATGGAGTTTGGAGACTGAAATCTCAACTGTAAATTCTGTGAAAGGAATACTGATAGCTATTTTAGTCCTCTCTCTGTGGCCATAAACCATCTACTGTGACACCATCATGTTTCCTAAAGACTAATGTGAGGGATTACATACTACAGTACTCTTTGAAAGTCTGATGCCAAAGTAGACTATTATTATCAACACAGTGATTTCTCTCTAGTTAAGGATACAAAAGGCAACTCTTACAGGCAGGAAGTTCACACCCATCTAATTGCATCATAATACTGTCTGAAATTTCTCACCTGTAATCCTGTGACAGAGGTGACTTTGTTTTCTCTGTGGAGCATTTGGGTAATGATATAACATCAATGAATACAACACTTTGAAAAAACACTTCTTATAAAGTAACAGATTGAATGCAAGCTGAAATAGAAATCTTTATTTGTCTTTGCTATTGTAATAAATACAGATTTATTCATGTAGGGGTTTTTTTACAACAATTTCATTTTTATGAATAATTTTGATGAATTCATGAACTTTACATTTTGTAAATAGCAGAGCATAGGATATTTCAACAGTAGGCATTAAGAAATATGTATCCATGAAGAAACTGATTACCCAAATTTTGAAGGTGTTCTGACTGCTTAAAATGTGTATGGCAAGTTTGAGATAGAATGAATATCCAAGGCATTAGTTAACACAGATATCAGCTGAAATTAGAGCATCTAACTTTAGTGGGAACCCAGGAGGGAACACTGTTGTATATGTTTTTTGGCATTTAAATTAAGGTATTGTCATTCATGGGGCTTATACAGTCATTTTAACAGAGATCTAGACTGACTCTGAATAAGAAATTATGAAAGTTGGTCAGTCACAACATGGTATAAAACAATAGTTTTATGTAAAAACTCCCACAAAATATTAGAGAAATTGACAAGAAATCTTCTATTTTAACATTCCCATTAGAAAACAGGAGAAGTAATTTAGTTTGTATACTCCTGTTCAGTTTTAAGGTCCTGCATTTATGAGCACAAATTGCCTCAGTGCTACAAACTTTTATACACAAATTAATTTAACAAATAATAATCTTATGAGATTTATTAAAAAAGCTGGGGAAGTGTTTGGGGACATTAGAACATTTACATTATGTAAAAACTGAAATGTCTATGTTGATAAGAGTAAATAATATCTGGGATATTGAAAGATAAGGGAGTTTTGAAGGATAGATTTGGATCCTTTTTTTACAAACATTCACTTGTCTCTTTTGCACTCAGAATGTTGCACATGAGATGTTTGAAATAATGTGACAAAACTCCTTTTTTTGCTTTTTGTATCAGTGAAAGTTCTTCCATAAAAAATTCCAGAGCATTCAAAAACTTACTGACAATTCATTTACCAGTAAAATTTTCTACCACATTCTTTTAGTTTGTGTGAAAACATAATGCATGGCAACAAAAAAGTCTATGTGTTTTGTTTCATCTGAGATCTGTTGCACTACCTGTTGTATAAAAAGCAGAGTACAGACTACAGAGTAGATAAATTATAAATTACATCTTGTATATTTATAAATTCACACACATACACATATATATACATATACACACACACATTTATGTAATGCAAGCAATTTAGCACCCTGACTGTCGTGATTGAAATTTTGCATAACTAAGCAGAGGATTTTAAGCAGCATTGGTTATTATTGATTACAGTGCACAAAACTAACTTTAACAAGTTAAAGCAGTGTTCTTTGTGAAATACAAAGAATTTTCTTTAGTTTTTAACAATAAAATTTAATTCAGAAGATGTCTAACATAGAGGATAAAAGCTCTAGCTTTATATATTATACATAATATAGCCTATCATCTATAGTAATGTTATAATGCTAAAATCTGTAGTCCACTGTAGTCTCTACTTCACATCTATTGGTATTATTTTTCTCATTGTTTGTTTAAATTCATCTTCTACTTAACAAAGTTTCTTTGGACAAATCTCACAACACGTCATTAAATTGTGATTTCTCCAAGTACTGTAACTGGATTAACATTATGCATTGACTTTTTCAGGTCAAAAAATACAAACAACAAAGGTCAAAGTTTAATACTACTACATGAGATCTTTCCTATGGAAGTCAAGTCAGCACTAGCAACATTACCTTATCTCCTGTGGCATTCAATGCAAGTTAATTAGGAAACATTCACCTTCAGTACCTATCATCAAAGTTTTTTCTTCTTTTATTTCCAGAGAAGGCCCTTAGGGTCTAACTAAAATAGCAGAGTTGCTGTATAATCATGACAATAAACAAAAAGTAAAAGAGGTGTGCTCAAGTTTCTAGTGAGCCACAGTATATAAAAGAAATTCCTGGCAACTGAATAGTTTAATTGGGGATTATACAGTTGTGCTGTGCTGCCAAAGCAAAATCTGGAAAAAAAAGAATCATAGTATGTAGAACACACATGTGTATATTTATATATGTGAAAGCTGATTTTTGAATTGGTGCTGCTGGTGGGACATTTTCTAATTTGGAAGGGACTTTTCGTGATAGGCACTGAAGTTGGAGACAGATAGAAAAGAAGAAAAGGATTAAATTAACAAAGTAAACAGCAAAGAAAAATGTGCATGGAAATCTTGGATTCAAAGTTATACATGCCACTACAGTTAAGGCAGTAAAAAGTAAAAACATGGTCTGTCCGAGTCAGATGTGATAGTTACTAACCATGAACCACTGCAAGAAAAACATTCAGGGGAAAGACCTATGGAAGTCATCCACATCTGAAGTGGCACTAATGTCACTTAATATTAGCCATCTATAATTTTAGACATTTGATTCAAGTAGGCTATGCCGGGATCCTTCTAAAGTTAATGAAAAGAGAGAGGTACCTCCAGAAAGCATTCTATCCTAGGGGAAGTATCTAAACTGCTGAGATTTATCACCAGGGGTACGTGGTGCATCTGAATACATTGATTCATGACAATAGATTTAAACCCTACCTTAGAAATTTAATTTGCCACTCAATCCAAAGTCATAAGCGCTACTGGGCATGAAGAAAGGAATTTTTTGTAATTTTGTGTTAAAACTACACCTACTATGAAATGCCATTAAACAACAAAGGGATACAGATACATAGCTATTCCTGCTTCATGAAATAATTATGGTCTATAAAGAAAAATCTAAAAGAATCTATTTAAGATCTAAAGAAATAAATGCTAAAGTGTTTCAATAGATTTTTTTTTTATTCAAGATAAAATTCAAAAACAAAGAAACTCAAGCATTTTCCATACAAATGTGAACTCATGTTACTAAATCTAACCAGAACTGATAGGCTGAACTACTTGTCTTCATTCATCTCAATGATGTGGGGGATGAACAGAAATCTCTGAAGAATTTGAAGTCAGTTTCTTGGTTCAGGACATTCGTACCCTGCACAGAGAGCACAGAGTTCAGCATAAAGCTCATTCGAGGGAGACACTATACATAACAGATCAACATTATGCATCTAGGAAAGCGAAGATGAGGTTACTGCGCACTTTTCATTCCCCTTGGAGAGAAGAGTCCTGGACTTCAGTTTAAGACCCCTAAAACACTCAGATGCCAGTCTTCCATGGAAATGCCTTAATCCTCAGGCATTTAGCAACTAACTGAGCAAGATCAGCCTGTTTTTCCAGCTGAAGCTGTGATTCTGAAATCATTACATAGAGAGAGAAAAAAAAATGAGATCAAAGTCTTTTGTTAGTATTCATGTGGGAATGAAGAGGCTGTAATTTGGTTCCAACACTAACAGTGTTGCTGTGTTGCGTGCAACAGGTCTGATGCACAATGCTTTACCAAGATTTGCAGTCAAAGCTCTGCATTCTCACAGTCCCAGTATTTTGACTGCTGTGCTGCTGATTTGGAGTCTTTTTTACTTACTTGGTTTTGTGTTGTAGGCAAATTAAAAACTCTTGGTTTGTAATCACATTTGGAAACCTGAAGAGAAGAAGCGTGATGAATGCAGAGTTGAAGTTTGCACCTAAGAGGAGAATTATTTTGTTTGCTTCAAGTTTTTTGTCAGTGGCTGTCTTCCCATGTGATTTTAATTCCATGCTACTGTATTTAGTGTTGTCATAAGAGCACAGCCTTACAGCCAGGCTGAAAAACAGTCATCCTGCCTTAGTGGAATTGTTGAAGCCTCATGCTGTTCACAGCAGGAAGTACATTAAATACATTTGTTCCACTTCATTCACATCGGATGGAAAAGAAGCTGTTCAGACTTTTTTTTGACATTTCTACATGAAGACTGGGAAAGCAAAGGACCCAATTTTATGTTGGAGGTTTGCTGACCATTTTCTTTATACTTACTCAACAGAATCGATTACTCGTATCTTCCACATGAGAGAGGTTAGCGCTATCTGGAAATATTTTACAGCTGAGTAAACTGGATGATGGTATGATAATGCAGAAAGCCAATGTTAGAGGTCAAACAGAACAGGTTAAGTATTTAGTCTTCTAGAGATTTCTCTAAAACACTTGCTATCGCTCTCCCTACAGTTAATTAAATTTTGAAAGTCCTTAGGCCGTGTTCTGGAAATCAGGACCTGTCCAACTTGCTTTGAGTAGTAAAGTCCATATTGAAAAGTCCATATTTACTATCAATAGCCTGAAAAGAGCCAGAAAGTCAGCACTGCAATGCTACATTATAAATATGTGCTTTGCATTGTCTCCCAGCAGGCATACAGTATCCACTAACTTTCAGTGTGTGTCCTGAGCAAAATTTCCAGCTGATGATAATTAAATATTCTATTAGCAACAGAGTTTGTCAGAGGGTCATCCTTATCTCACAAGGTTATCTGGAATCTCTTTAGTTCCGTTAGTCTCCAAGGCAGGCAATCAAATGTTTCTTTTTCTCTTTGACAATAGGTATGCCAAACCTTAAACTAGACAGGTGGTTGGTTGATCTTGGTAGTTAACATCTGCGAATCTGTTTGTCCAATTTTAGTTACAACCTGAACACTACAGGCAGAGCATACCCACTGTTATATTACGGACTGGAGTCGTGATTTGGCCAACTATCCATTACAATTTTCTGGAGATGATTAAATAGACTAATTCTTTTTCCTCTATACATCCATCTTTGACTACTTTCTCCCTTTTATGTTCTTACAGTGTTTGTGGGTCTGATGTCTCTGGCAGTTCTGTGCAGCTTTTAACTACTTTTGACCTCTCGTTAAGTAAAATCTCTATATGATCCCTCCCCTTTCCCGAGTCTGTGGCAGGTGATCAGATTGAAAATTAATCAAGGGGAAAAGTGGATGTCAGCCAGTGTATGACACATTATACTCTCAGTTTTCTTTTCTAATAGCTTCTTATTATCACCAATTCAACAGAGTGAAAAATGTTCAATTTATGATGATAACCTTAAAGATTTCAGAAAGTCCCTGTTTGCTGTGTATCACAGAAATAAATTAATGTCATGTCTCACAGCAGGACATTCTATAGAGGCAACCAGGTGCATTTATGATTTGCTTCCCTAGAATTATGTATTGCTGACAGTTATTACATGTGTGTGTCTGCAGGTACACTCTCTTATTATATATATATATATAAGAACTACAGATGTTGGGTTATTCTGATCTTCATTTAGCTGCTTAATAACTAGGTATATAGGTCAACTTTATGATCTAGGCTCCTTTGATAGGTAAGAGGACAGAATATGACCTCCAGTCAGTACTTTGTCACATCTGTTTCAGATGGCTAGAGTAGAGGACTTCGTTGGTGGAGCAGCATATCTCTCACTTTCACTGCCGCAGGTTCTTAAATGGGTAGCTTACATATGCATTATTACACTTCTATGTGAATTACAGTCGTATTTCAAGGTATAGTTCTATTTCTGCTGAAATACAGAAAACTTAAGTTTTGTACTCAAAATGCATAAAATAGTCCATAAGCAGAAGGTACAAAACTACATGAACTGTTTAGAAATGTAGTGAAGGCCTAGCAAACCATTCTAAATTAATCATTTGTCTTGGTTGCTTGTGGTTGAAGGGAGTGAACTTAGTGACCTAGACAGTTCTTTGTGTGTTTAAGATTTGGATAATCAAGCTGAGTCAGCCATCTTGGTGCATTCATTTTTCCTAAGGCTTCTTCAGATCATCTTCCCTTCTATGAATCTCCTTGTAGTGAGACTTTGCTGTTTTGTGGCAGTCATCAGTCGTTGAAGACCAAAAGATACTGAACACTGTAACCACTGTACCACATTAGGCTTTAATGACATCAGTTCTCCTTTTGAGTGTGTAAGCCCTCAAAGGATTAAGTCAGTTACTATCTCACATCACTGTCTGTCAGGCAACTCTTTTCTCTTCCCTCCATTACAAATGGGATCAGAAGTCCAAACGACAGAATTCGAGAGGTTTTAACATATAACAGAGTGTATTTTCCTGTCCTTTCAGCTCTGCTTTTGTGTTCTGAGAAGTCTGGCTGTTACTCTATTTTCACTTCTCTATCTCCTCTGCCAAGTCCCACCTTCAACAGTACCTCCTGTAGAGTGGAAGCTCTCTTGCATAATTTCTTCTCAGACTGCAGTGGGCTAAATGTGTTAGCTCAGTTGGTTAGAGCATGGTGCTAATAACACCAGGGTTGTGGGTTTGATCCCTGTATGGGCCATTCAGTTAAGATCCTTAATGATCCTTGTCGGTCCCTTCCAGCTCAGAATATTCTGTGATTCTGTATGTGGGCAGAATAGCCTGTAAGAAATTGTTTCTAGCAGTTAAGCAAACTCAACATAACCAGCATTGTGACTGAATAGTAAAAGTGCAAAAATCTGAAGTCAGAATTGGGGCAGTGCCTTTCTTAGCATCTCTTGTGATATGGTCAAGATATCTCCAATCCAGAAAAAGCTGTGTATATATAAAGGCAGAAGAACAGATTGAATAACCATCCACAAGAATGGACAGAATAATAATTTTCTTTAAAAAATGTGGCACAGGCTGTGCCAGAAATGATAAGGAAATACCAATAGCCACCTGGAAATAAAAGTATTTTACATTTCTTGGTTATGCTATTCCTCTTCTATGCACCATTTGTAGTAACAATAGTAGTGCCTCCCTTCCTCTTAATTTATTCTTCAATGAAATCAAACATATTTTCTGCATTGATAAGATACAGATTTGTAATTATTTTGGTTAAAATTAATTTGTCTCACCTCTGGGCCTGGTAAGACCATGGAACAGATCCTTCTGGAAGATGTGTTGAAATACATGAAAGACAGAAGTGATCAGAGGCAGTCAACCTGCCTTCACCAAGGACAAATTCTGCCTCACTAATCTAGTGGCCTTCTATGATGGACTAGCTCCATCAATGAACAAAGGAAGTGCTAAAGATGTCATCTAGCTAGACTTCTTCAAGACCTTTGATACAGTCCCTCCAACATTCTTACCTCTAAACTGAAGAGGTATGGGTTTGAAATCAGGGTCATGATTTAAGTAGATAGTGTTACAGATTATTTTAAATAAAAATATTGTAGAAAGGTTATAATTTTGTGGTTATATTTCTTCATGTGAATGTGGGTGTGAGGAACATTATTTGGAAGACAAAACCTGAAAATATTCATCTCACCAAAACTTCTGTTTTGCAAATATAATAATTACACTCGGAGCCTTTCTATAGACAGCTTTTTCTGCAAGGCCCAGTAGTAAATGAATTACTCAATTAAAATATGAAAAACATGTTTATAAATGGCTACATGCTATATCTTTACATAGCCTGATTTCTAAAATGCTGCTCAGCTTCTCATACGGTTTGTTTCTCATACTGCTTGTTTCTTATTTCTGTTTGTAGTCCTCATTTTTTGTCTCAACTACAAATCAGTGACTGTAAGGTCCTTCAAGCTTCGCCTCTGTGTGAAACACCTTGTGTGTGGTATATTTAAATACTACTGCCAAGCCTTCCCATTTATCTGTCTGCCTCTGTTTCATCAGTTTGTTGAGATTTTGTTACTACTGCCATTTCCTGTGCCTGTTCATAAAAATAATCTAACTCATTTTAAAAATAGAGCATATAGAAGATTCTGAGTTCATTTCATGCTCTGTGGGAGGTATAGCCAGTAGGAAAAAGGTATGTGAAAGTCAAATGGTTGCTGCAGGGAATGCGATCATGTTTGGGTGTGTCCCCAAATTCCAAAGTGTTTGTTTCTTCATTGGTTAGTCTTTATTTTTCCATTAGTAAATGTGGCAATTATCTGGATTAGGGAATAGTTTGGGCAAGTAATTGGAGTTGATGTACTTGTAGCAGGAAAAATCTGGCCCTATCCTCAGACGCTGAACAAAGGAAAAGGTCCTCTGACACCTTGGTAGTTACAGTGATATCAGAGTCTGTAGGTTATATCCTTAGAATGTGTGGAAGAATCCTAACAATACTACTCTATTAATAAATATTTTCAGGTATATGCTAGTTCACATAAATATGAATTTAGTGGTTTGGAAAGGTAGCAATGTTTCTTAGCAAACCATCAAAGGTAAATTAATTTCTTCAAGGGGCTTGTAAGAGTCAACCTCAACACATTAGCCATTCTCCTGAAATTCCAGTTGTAGCTGGGACACAACTTAAGACTGCTCATTACCATCTGGTACATAATAGTTAACTAATTGTTAAAAAATTCATCTTCAATGGCACACATCTTGAATGAGTTGAACATGGCTTCATACACTCAGATGTCTTTATTCTCCATTGTTCAGGTATACTCTGTAGCTCATCTTGCTATTACTGAACTGTTATGAATTGCCACCCAACATACATGTGTTCTCCAGGCTTCAAAGTAAGCTGCAGGCTATGAAGAAGGAAACTGTAGGTGACCCTGATAAGGTATCAGTAGCCATCTTACTGCCATCCTCAGTCTTGCAGCTAAAGCTCTAGTCTACTTCTTTTACTGTGCTACTTTGCTCACATTTGAGTTTAGCTTACAGATGTAGCAGAGAGTTTAGATGTGGATTTCAGGCCTACCAGGCAGGTGCTGCTTGTGATGGTACTGTGTATAGAGAAACCAAAGCATGGATGCGCTTTAACATAAAGGGTGAGTTAAAATGTAAAGGGCTATGCTGAATTAGTGTGTATCATGAATTAAAAATGAATCATATATAATGTTGCTCATAGCAGTTACCAGTTCACACCATGTTACCCTTCTGAAATGATGGAGTTAAGTTGTGTAAAATGAGAGTAATTAAGTGAAGATCGAGTCTAATCAATGTATGACATTACCATTGTAGATTTAAAAAAATGTGTAATTTTCTTACAAAATCAAATTGAGTTTGGTAAAGGTTGCATTAATTTGAGTCTGTCCTTCTACCTGTTATAATGTTTGTAGTATCCTTTAAAAAAATCCTTTTAAGTTGATAGACAGAAATGGGCTTTTGGGACAAATGGAAATGCAGACATTATTTACATGAGATGAAGTTTGTGGCAATTTGGCTGAAACTATTTTGACTCTGAAGGTAATTTACTTTTTGATTGCAAAAGTTATGACAATGCTAAGAAGGTGAAAGCTGTTAAGATTGCAACAAATGAATTTGAAAAGTAATCTGTTTTGACCACATCAAATAAAAAACCTATTGGCATTTGTACAATAAGATCTGCTTCAGAACTGAGCTCTGACTGTAATCTTGACCCCTATTTCTACAGCATTCAGTAAAAATAAATAACTTGGCAAATTAAATTCATTGTGCTAAATGCAAGCTCAATTCCTTGCATAGTTTCAAGAATGTGTAAATAGCTGTAGAATGGTGCAACCTATTTCCAGATTTTAAAGTCCTCTTTGATATTATCATACTATAAACTTTTGTAAAAGACAGTTCTTCTGAGCTAGTCTTTTGCTGCTATTAACATGCATATATGAGAAAGATTACAGAAGTTGACCTTTACTGCTATTAAACAGTAAATGCCCATGCCTTCTCAAATTTGATGGAACTCCTGTTCTTAACTGGTCTGTCTTCATGTTGGGAAAGAAATAGTCTCTTTTGTTATAGACTCAGCAGCTCAGTCATTTAATGCCATCTGTGATACTGAAATGCAAGTAGGCACTGTATAGGGATGTATATGTTGTCTGAGTATGAGCCAGATCAGGTCCAGAGGAAATCTGGCCTGTTTGTCTGTTGTTATGTCCAAGTTAATTAATTAGCTGTGCCAACCACCAGGGCTCATTAGTTTGGACTCAGCATTGTACTAGCATGTCCAGACTGTTGCAGAACAGGCTTGTAGGCTTGCAAAGCACTGGTTTGCACCTCCTGCGTTACTACGACAGACTTCTGCTAGCTCTGGCAACTCATAATGTTCACATCATAGCTTTGTTTGTACTGTTCGTGGAAAGAAGGAAGGCAAAAGCTTTTAGGAATAAACAGTTTAACACCACTAGAAAAGATCAGCCATCAGGTCCTTTGTAAATACTGCTTCTCCTAGTTCCAGTATCTAAATATGTCAGAGTAGCATATATGTCTGTTTTCTTCTATTCTTTCCTTCTTTCTTAGTGTGTATATATATATATATGTGTGTGTGTGTCTCACTGGTAGCATGTATCACTGAAATTCACTTTAGTTTGAAGGCTTGTTAAGGTGTCAGCACAGAAGAATCTGTCCTTGTGTTTGTCCTAACTATCCTCATAACAGAGTATCTTTACAACCAACCTACTCTTTTACAATCTCTCTAAAGCAGATTGTAAGGATGCAATTTTAAAAACAAATGCCTCCTTGGAAATAAACATTTTTGTGCTATCAGATTGACTTTCTGATGTACCTTCAAAGATAGATGTATTCCTAACATAATGAGAGGTGTGTTTGTTTTCCTGCTTGATGACTGACTAGTGCTGTAGTTGAGAAACACTCCTAACTGTATAACTACAAAGGCAAGGCAAAGATTTCATTTCTGTGCCAAGAAACCTGGAACTAAGGCTCCTAACCTTTCTCCTTTGATTATTGTAACTTCATGCCAGTGAAGTCTGTGGGTATGAACAAAAAACTCTTAGAAAACTTCCTCGTATGTCTCTAAGAGGAACCATGAAATTTGCAGTAGTCTCTCTTCAGAGTGATTACTAGATTAAAGGTCTGCTGTAAGTGAGCCCACAGTCATTGAGCAGAGTGTTTTCCAGACATGAAGTGAGAAAGACAATGCTTTCCCTGTTAGTAGCTTGGCTTTGCTACTTCCCCTGGGGAGCTACTAACACAGCTTACAGGAAATGAACTTAGAAAACATTTGTAAGGATTTGTTTCCTAGGATGGGTAACCATGCAGAATGTGTCTTTCATTGAACATACATGCCTCCAAGAAGTGTGAAAAACTCACTCTGAAATACAAGGCAAGGTAGTTGAGAGTTTAGGCATTTTTGTGTTTGGCAGTGACTACAGGAATGAACAGCACATGAGGATTCGTCTTCAGCAGCAGTAAAACAAGCATTAGGATAACACTATAAGAAACTAACATTTTATTTTATACCTTGCAACTAGCTTAAGGCAGATATCTATGTGTAGCCAGTAAGTAGAAGGGGATGCTTCCACACCTCCTCAGGTTTTTCTGATTTTAGTGAGTGAGCCATTCCACCTGTCCTTCTCTGTGTTCATTGTGCTGGGAAACCTCCTGGAACTGGCCTATCTTTGTCCTTGCAAACTGAGAGCAGGTAGGCTCAGTGTGAGTACTTCTCACTTAAGTGCTTAAAATGAGGTGCAGCCAAGTCCAGATCAAGTTCCAGAACCATTGGGACAACAATATAGAGAGAACAGGATTATAAGAACGAGATTAGATTTGGGAAAGTGTGTTAAACTTTGAGAATACCTGTTTAAGAAATGACAGGTATTAGAACTGGTAATATTTTTAACTGCATTTATCTAACTGTTGGCACATTAATAATCATTTGGTCTTAGTAGGCATTCTGTATTTTTAACCTCTAGAGGCTGGGTAAGTCTTTGTCCATCTTGAGGATTTTAGAAGATCATTTTATGTCTGAAATGGCACATTTCTTTGCAGATCCAATGTCCAGTTCTGCAGTATCCCTGTAAATAGAACTCTCATCAAAGTTAATTGTAGTTATACAAAAGGTACAGAGAGTGTATCTTGTTCACCTATTAAAAACATTTCAGATAAGATCTTCACAGATCCAAATATAAAAGTAACTATGACAACCCAGTCCCTATAGGCAAATAAAGTAAGATCAATGTGTGTCTGTCTGTGCACACAAATACACACACATTTAAATACATATGCTGTTGGATAAAAAAAAAATTAAATTTTAACTGAATGTGTTTTCACCTATCAAAGTTAGACTTCTTCCAAATTTGTCTTTCATCCTGCAAAAGTTGATGACCTTGATAATGCTCTGCACTATTTTTCAGTAAATACATTCCATTAAAATACATACCATTAAAAAGGATGTATGTCTCCTCCTTTGGATAAGTTGTACCTTTTCTTTATGCAAGGCATATCTCTGTATTGCCATTTCCTTTGAATTTTTACTTTTTTCTATGCTTGATGAAGGAGAAGTATTCATAGTGCTAGTGATAGAGCACTGAGCAATTGCCATGACCTTTGCCAACTGAGTTGAAGTTGGCCGTATGCTGTATGGTATTTCTAACACATTTGTGATATTGTAGCCTCATGATTATAATAAATTCTCACAAGACAACATAAGAAAATAGTGATGGAGTGCAGAGAACTTGTGTAGGCCTTCCTACCCTTGGAGAAGGTAGGTGTGATTTCAGTTGTGCAGTGGCAAAACTGGAGCACTGACTGTGTGTGATTACTCTTGTATGTTTGAAACAGGAATGGAAGGGGTAGAAAAAGGGAGATGATATACATCCATGGGATGTGTTTTTAAGCCTGTTTATTTTCTGAAATTGCTGTGGCTAGAAAAACTGAAAAAGGGAGGAAAAGGGGAGGTAAACAATATGTCTGTTAAGTGGAATAGCACTTAACCTCCTTTGCTTTTTGCTCTTCTTTCTTATGAACTGTGGAACTTCAGTATTAAGATAAAAGGCTACTCACATTCCAGTTTACATGAAATAAGACTGATTTTGTTTTAAATGCTAGATATGGGGGAATGAAAATTCAATATTTGCTCCTTTGATTAGCTGGAAAACATTACCAAAAGCAGCTGCAGTTATATATCATATTCCAGTCTGGTTTTGGCAACAGGAATCTGTGAGAACATTCAAGTTAAGGTTTCATTATCTGTATTCACCTTTGTCTATTTGCAGCAAAGTAAAAATTGCAAAGAATTTTTTGGCCTGTCCACAAGATTCAACTAAAATAACTTTAATGAGATACCACATTTGGTTTTGTGCACAGATTTGTACATGCTGACACACAAACTTGAAAATGTAAGAGGCAAGAAAAAGAACACAGTGCTGATATAATTGCTATCCAAAACCAGAAAAACCAATGCTTGAAAAGAAGCCAGAAATAGTCAGAAGAATTTTAAACTTTAAAAAAAGAACTTTATTTCACTTACTGAGAAGAGCGAAGTGCTCTCCTTTGTTTAATGTGGATTTTATGCTGTCTTGTTAGCTTCAGTGTAAGGTAAAGAAACATTTATGGACATTACTCCTCTTTCACCAGAACCAGCATTCTACTTTGGAAATGATGAATACTATGTTGATGAGAGTGCTGGCTACATTGAAGTACGTGTAGGGAGGACTGGAACTGATCTGTCTAAAGCTGCCTCTGTTACAGTGAGGTCTCGCAAATCTGAACCAGTAACTGCAGAGGGTAAGTTATTGTTTTACTCTAGTTTCATAATACATCTCAACACAAATGCTAGCACATTGGGTCTTGATATAGTTTCAGCTACAGAAGATGAAATGTATGTCTCTTGCTCTTAGGAGATCTTTCTTCTTAGAACAAATTAAGTAGTTACAGAATTTGAAAGAAACAGGATTAGGAGCAACTGTGAAGTACAGCACTAAGAGAAGTGCCTTCAAATCCTCATGTAGAATGCTATGCTACAAAGGCAGTTGATTGCTGCTGCCTCAGCAGCAGACTCTGGGCACAGAGTTATAATCACTTACAGTGTGCAGAGTTTGCTCCTCTTCTTTTTACTGTAGGCAATTAGAAGTTATTACCTGGTACTCTGTTCAGGAAGAGGATCGCTACAACTATGTAGTTCATTGATGCTTTGACAGAAACTTTGTCTGCAGAAACAAATGTTAGCATGCTATATTTTTTCCACAAATCATAATGTTTAAACTAAGACATTAATATAGAGACAGCGTAAAATTCATCTTCCTTAGATGCTTATCCTGAGTGTAACTTTACTGTTATTTCAGGAATATTTAAACATCATATATTTGTATCACACATAACAGATATGTATTTTTCTCATGGAAAGAAAATTATGAACTCTGAAAAAATATATGATTGTTTCATTTATGAATTTGCTTTTATGGTCTGGTATCTTTAACTAATCCTGAATATTTAAGTTATTTTATTTTGGGGAGGAAAAATATTTTCTTACAGTAAGAATCTTAATTATTCACAAAAATGAACATTAAAATTCAGTCCTTCCCTAAAGTCCTAGATACTTTTAATGCTTTGGTTCCAAGATAGGGTCACGTTTTAGTCAGTGTCTTCTTTTATTTGCCTTCTTCTCATTGGCATGTTATGGATTGGTTTGCTTTGCTTTAAACAGAGCAAAACAAGACAAACCCAGATCAGTCTGTCTTTAGCAGTAAGGTGACAGACTTCACCTGGTGTGGTCTGAGCAGAATTTGATTTGTTTTCCATTCATTCTGTTTTATACAACTCCTCTGAACATCAGTTCTTCCTTACAATCAGCTCGCTGGCCTTTTCTCCTTTACTTTCTACATTACTCTCAAAACTTGCATCTTTGTTACAAAATAATATGAAATTTCTTTCCAAAAAACTTTGCTTCATCTCCAGAGTCTGTCTCAAAGCTTTTTGCTTACTTTTATTTCTCACTTTAAGCAAACTTTATTAGTTTTTCTTGACTAGCTGTTGATTTACAGCAGAACAAAAGCAGCCTCATTTTGTGATTTGAATCATCACTAAACAAAAAGTAAATTAATATTGACTTGTTTTATTGTATAGTCCACCTCAGATGGTCAATAGATAGTTTTGCTTTACATAAATGCCACAATTTGGCAATTAAAAATATTGAAAAAATAGATTTACCTATAACTAACTGCCTAATGATAGATATTTTCATTTTTCATTACATGTAATCCTATTTTATCTCTTTTCCATTGGAAGCTGGAGTAGATTATGTAGGCATCAGTCGTAATTTGGATTTTTCCCCCGGAGTCAATATGCAGACGTTTCGTGTGGTAATTCTGGATGACCTTGGACAGCCAGTGTTAGAAGGAACTGAGAAGTTTGAGCTTGTGCTAAGGATGCCCATGAATGCTGCCCTTGGAGAACCCAGCAAGGCCACCATCTTCATTAATGACTCAACATCTGACTGTGAGTCTTTTGTGTATTTTTTTACCTTTTCACCTTTATGCAGGGGATGGATGACTGCAATGCACAAGTGTCCTTTTGAAGCACACCAAAGCTAATGAGTCTACGCATTTCAGCTAGAGACAATATGTTAAATCCTTTCCTGTCTGGCTGCTTATTTTATATATATATATATATATATTTTATTTAAGCTACATTGTACATCTGGTACAATGTAGCTTAAATAAATCTGAAATAGTGGAGGGAAGATATAAGAACTTCTACAGTTATACTTTACACACGCTTTTTATGTTTTTCTTCCCAGTGCCTAAGATGCAGTTTAAAGAATCTGTATATGTAGTCAATGAAAATGACGGACAGATTTCTGCCATGATATATAGGAGTGGGGATATCCAATACACGTCCACTGTGAGATGCTATACAAGGCAAGGTTCAGCTCAGGTAATGATGGACTTTGAAGAACGTCCTAATACTGACAGTTCCATCATCACATTCCTTCCTGGTAAGTTCGTGATCTTATTGTAGAAGGCCTTAGTCTACCATGTTGTGCTTTACTTTGCTTTGCTTTGTTTTAATTGTGTCTTCTCATAAAGTAGTGCCAAAAGGACCAGTTTGGAAAACAAAGGTGTTTTTTTTCCTACACAATGGGAAGAGTGCCCAGAAATTATGTTGCCTTTATTTGTTTCACTTCTGACCAAAGGGATATATCTTCATATAAGTTCAGACTGAATGCCAGAATCTTTCTGATAGCAAAAAAACAGTTCAGGATAACACAGTAGAAGTGCAGAACTGCTGTCAGAAAGGAACTTCAGAAGTTCTGCTCTTGTTAAGCAGATTTCTGGTAAATATATTTGACTTGCACAGGAATGAGTAATAGATCTTTCAACAGGGATATAGCTCTCTAATTCTGCTTGAATTTTTTTCTCCCACTGAGACTTTCATAAGACAACCCACAAATATCAGGTACTTGATAGCTCACATAAGAGATGAAATGCAAATAAATCAAATGCTGCTACCTTGAAGAATATTGCCGAATTCCTTCAACGTGTGCAAAACACAGTTTCATCTTTTAGTCTTTGAAGTTTAAACACACGTAATATTTTTTACAAGCCTAAACAATTTCTGTCATCAGCATGAAATCCTTGGTATGCCCTTATCGCAGAAGTGACGACTTTAATATTTCTGTAGACATTTATCAAAGTTCTCTTGAAAAAGTGAGTTGTTCAGCCTTTATTTAGAGCTGGCCTCAGCTTTAGTGCTGTCATATAATCTACACCCTTACCATTGCTCCTGTGCAACTACAAATGAGAGTCCAGCTTATAGAATTAATGCATCTGGGCCACCATAGGAAATGACTTTTTTCTTTTTTGAGTGTCATCCTACCATTTCTCTGTGGAGACAAGGAGCAAATAGGTCTGCCAGAATTACATCTTTTTTCCATAAGCTTCTTAGGCATATTTAAAATGTAGCAGTTTCATTTCAGTTTTCACATTTCCCGTGTGACAATGAGCAGAATGAACATTTTGGGGTTTTTTTCCTCCTCCTAATGGATAATTTATTTTCTATAGGGGGAAAAAAACAACCTCAGAAAATGAACACAGTCAGCATCCTGGTCTGGTCTTCACTTTGAAGAGCCTTGATCATATTTGCATGTGTAATGATGAAAAAGACCTGTAAATTGACCTCATTTCTCTCATCCTGTGCTGTTCCTTTTGCCAGGGATGTAGGAGTCTTTCTTATGATGATAAGCCCACCAAGTCTGATGCTGGGTGCCAGACACTGCACACCACTCATAACTCTTGCTGCTTTCCCAGTTCTGAACATCTAGTAAGCACATAGATTTGCGATGTGAAAAATTGAACATTTTGATACTCCAAAGCATTTTTAAGACAATATTTATTGTCACTTGGAATCAGTGGGAGTTCAAAATATTTTAAAATCAAATGGAACAATACAAGTGAAAGTCTGCACTGTTGGAGAGTGTCCAATCAAAAGAGATCTGAAATAGAAAACTTTAGGACAAAATTACCATTAGTATTAGTGAAAGTTTCTATTGCTCTGCTTCCTTGTACAAGTATTTATTTTTTCAAGGCACTCTGTGGGAGAGGTCACTGAGAAGGAGCATTTCCTTCTAAGGTAAAACCAAAGAAATAATACGTATAAAGTGGATATACCAAATAGAAACTTGTTTTAGAGAAGTCCCAAAATGGGAGATTCCACTTAATTGAGTGGAATCATTACCTAGAAAGGTAATGATTACTAATTCTGCTTTCACTATTGTCATTATTCATTAACTTATGTGGTGTCAAGGTGGATGCCTTGGCGAACAGAAGCAGCTTGTGGTTTGAGCTTGGAGAGAAGTGCTGTAATAGAGCAAAGAACACCTAAGTTCTGCCTGATATTACCTTCAAAATGATTGCAGGTGAAACTGAGAAGCCTTGCACACTGGTGCTTATGGATGATACTTTCCATGAAGAAGAGGAAGAACTACGTCTGGTTCTTGGCACTCCAAGAAGCGATTCTTCCTTTGGTGCCTCTGTTGGTGAACAAAATGAGACACTGATAAAGATTCGGGATGATGCAGACAGTAAGAGAATATTTTGGTTTTGCTGGTTTTTGGAAGTTCATTTGCGTGGTCTAAAAACACTTTTTTCCTTCTAATTGCAGAAGCTATTATTAAATTTGGTGAGACCAAATTTAGTGTGAGTGAACCAAAGGACACAAGACAAGTAGTAGTTGTAAAAATCCCAGTGCTTCGTCTGGGAGACACTTCCAAGGTTTCTATTGTAAGAGTTCATACAAAGGATGGATCTGCTACTTCCGGAGAAGACTATCACCCTATATCAGAAGGTAGGATCATACTTATCACATCCAACTATTTTTTTTCAATCATGACTGTAACATAATGTTTCAAAAATGAAATAACTTTATAGATACAACAATTTGCAACCACATCCTATAATGCGTTTTATTATTCAAATTGAGTGTGGACAGATCCCTTGTGGTATGCAACAGCCAATTGCTCTTGGAATACTAGTTATCAGTAAAGATATTTACAAAACAATTGTGACTCCTTTGAAAACATCTGTAGCTCAAGTAGTTGTGGAAGAAATGTATGAGTTCCACCTTAGTAGTATTTGTGAAGTGTAATACCATTACTCTGAAGAAATATCTCATTCTAGGATACGTTGTGTGGTTGTTTCTTGAGCAATTCATGAAGATAATGGCTTTTACTCTATGTAGGAATTCATGTATATTTCTCTTTGTTTTTCTACATTCATAACAATAAAGTTTTCTTTCTATATTTCTGCAATTCACTGCCTGCTGCTCCTCACTAGTAATGAATGAGAAGTTCCGCAACAGTTTGAAAAATTTCTTAGCTGATAAACTTCTTTTCATTAATAGCCCACCCACATGGTTTAGGGAATGACTAATGGAGTTTGTAGCATTATGAATTTTTTGTCTTCTACAGTTTATATAATACATGATACTAATCTGTGTTTTAAGATTAATGATTCATTGCTAGAGTGTTTTCATAATTTTGGATAAACTATTTTTGTGTCCAGTTCAGCTGAAAGATAAGACTTACCTTTGAACATCCAGCAACAACCTTGGGCTATCTTCAGTTTCCACAGGAAAGGCATTTGCCACTAGTGATATCTGAAGAGAGAATTTCTTAGCCATAAGCAAAGCATCAACCCAGAGTTTGCTAATTCCAGTCACTTTGCCTCCTGCATTTTAGAGTTTTGCTCTTTCCTCCTGAAAACCACAGGAACTTTTAGTGTCAGCTAATACTTACCCCATGTGCATTACCTATATGCATTGCCTTGCTTACATTCTCCCTGCTGCATACTGGCAGCACTTGGGAGCAAAGTTTTCAAGAGAAACTACTGCAGAACAAGAGGCTCTTGGCCTCTACCCAGAAGCCTTTGAGATAGGTCTGTGATGTGCAGGATTTCCCCACAGGTTTCAGAATATCTGTGGGTTTAGGGAACCTGCCTATTCAGCCATGGATACAAAACCCACATCCTTAATATTAGGGTCTCTGAGGTAAGTCTGACAAAATTAAAATCAGTAAAATTCTTAGCTATCACATAGCATGTTTATTACCACAAAGAGTATTTTCATGGCTTAATGGCACTTAAGGCTGAAAGGATCATTAGATCACTTAATCAGAGTCACTGTGGATTGCAAGATTCTCCCAGTTTCCCCCAAAATACTTCTGTATTGAGCCCAATAGGTTTGGTTAGAGAAAACATTGTCTTTGGAAAGGGCATCTAGTCCTGATTTGAAGGTATTGGAGAGGAAGAGTATTTCTTAGCATCTTACTTCACTGATCAGTCCCTATCACCTCTGGACCTTATTTGCCATACATGCAGAGCTCTTTAGCACTTGGTATATTTTGTTTATGGTGGTGTTTCAATATACCAATGAGAACATCACTTTCTGCAAGTCTTTTCTTTTTTCTTCTGGTCCTTAGTTTCTGTTGGTTACCATCTTCAGTTAATTTGGCATCCTTAAAAAATAAAAATAGTAGACATGCACCTATTATTTTAGCATCACTCTCATCCATTCTAGACACAAATGTTAAATGGTTTCTATACTTTTCTTTAGTAGTTATTATAGTCAAGAATCATAGTACTGTTTAACTGTCAGTGTGGTGGGTTGACCTTGGCTGACCGCCAGGTGCCCACCAAAGCTCCTCTGTCACTCCCCCTCCTCACAAGAGAACAGAGAGAAAATATGACAAAAGGGTTAAGTGCACCACTGACCAATTACCATCACAGGCAAAACAGCCTCACCTTGGGGATATTAGTTTCATTTATTACCGATCAAATCACAGTAGGGTAATGAGATTTAAGACCAGATCTTAGAACACCTCCTTCCCACCCTTCCCTTCTTCCTGGGCTTAACTTCACTCCCAAATTCTTTATCTCTGAGTGGCTCAGGGGGATGGAGAATGGGGATTGCAGCCAGTTCATCACACTTTATTTCTGACACTTCCTCCTCACACTCCTCTGCTCCAGCATGAGGTTCCACCCAGAGGATACAGTCCTCCCCAGACTACAATGTGGGTCCTTCCCATGGCCTGCAGTTCTTCATGAACTGCACCATAGTGGGTCCCCCCTGGGGTCACAAGTCCTTAAAAGCCATTAAACCTGCTCCAGCATGTGCTCCTCTCTCCACAGGGCCACAGGTCCTGCCTGGAGCCTGCTCCAGCACGGGCTTCCCACAGGGTCACAACCTCCTTCAAGCTTCCACCTACTCTGTCATGGGTGGCAGGTGGATCTCTGTTTCACCGTGGACCTCCATGGGCTTCAAAGACAGAGCTGCCTCGCTGTGGTTTTCACCACAGGTTGCAGGGAAATCTCTGCTCCAGCACCTGGAGCATTTCTTCACTGTCCTGCTTCACTGACCTTGGTGTCTGCAGAGTTGTTTCTCTCACATATTCTCACTGCTGTTTCCCAGATGCTGTAGTGCAGCAGTTTTTTCCTCTTCTTAAATGTATTATCCCAGAAGTACTACTATCATCACTGCAGTACTACCATCATCACTGCAGTGCTCAGCCTTGGCCAGCAGTGGGTCTGTCTTGGAGCTGACTGGCTCTTTTGGACATGGGGAAGCTTCTGGTATCTTCTCACAGAAGCCACCCCTGCAGCCCACCCATGACCAGAAGCCTTGAAAACCCAATATGGTAGGTTAAGATTGAACTTTTTATCCACCATCAGAGACAATGATTTCCAAAATATAGAACTGTTGTGTAACTCTAGATTTTTATCTTATTTTTTGTATTTAACATTGTATTAAAATGCACTTTGTTTGAGCAAGACCTGACAATACTATTTATTTAGAATCATTCAGTCTTTTCGTCATTCACGTATGTTACCAACATTAATGTAATTAGTCCCAGATAATTTTCAAAATATTAAGTTTTGTTAGACTATGTCCTGATCTTTACAAATCTCTTGATGATGATGATGCCACATTTTCAGTGATTTCCACATATGTCCACTGCTATTCATTATTATTATCAGATAGGTTAAACTAAACATACAAACAGCTGTAGTTTGAAAACTGGGTATTAGCTACCATCTCTCATGGCAGGGCCTAGAATCACAGCTTCTTATGAACAACAGATTTATTTTTAAGTGTCTCATTATGTTTTTAGAAATTGAGTTTAAAGAGGGTGAAACACAGCACTTTGTGGAAGTTGAAGTTCTCTTTGATGGAGTAAGGGAGATGAGAGAAGCCTTCACTGTTCATCTGAAGCCTGATGAGAACATGGTTGCAGAAATACAGGTAACAAGCTCATGCAAGTCCTGAACAACAAAATCTGATAAACAGACTTCTTGTTTTCTGGATCATAGTTTTACATTTATTTTAAGATTTATTCGCACCATCTTGGCTTGTACCTTAAAAGACAAAGAGGATCATCTCAGCTGACACGGTAGCACACAAAACATTATGTTGCCAGGCAATTGTGCTGATGGGACATAGAGTCAATGAAAGACTGAAATATTCAAGATATCACTCCACACACATTCTCCTCATATAATCAGTCCTAGAAACTGATGTCCTCTTGGAAACACTCTCTGGCAATACAGTGTAACCTCTATGCTGTAAAAAGAGCAATTGGTGAAATGTAACTTTTACTGTCAAAACCATGTTAATGGTATTCTTGTGTGAGATGAAATAGCCACATATTCTTGTTTTTTTAGCATTATGGCATACATAATTTTAATTTAAACAGTATATTCCTCTGGTATAAAATGTTCTTGAAATTCTCTGGCTGCTTCATCAGTGTCATACCACATATAGTCTGACTATATATGAATACAATAATATAGCCAGACAGAACCTTTGCTGATGATAAAGACCGTTTCCACCAGGTATTAAAGCACACAGTGCACACTGGGGTTCTACCAGCATACTGAAGTGATTCAAGAAACCTGGGACACAAGGCTAAAGGTCTGGGATCTTCAGTGTACTGAGAAGAAGAAAATCATTTTACTTCTTCCTTTTGCACTCTGCAATGTACTTTGCAGTGCCTCAACCCTTTCTCAATAGGTCATCCAACTGAGGTTTTAGAACTTCTTTAGGAACGTATTCTGATCAAGGTCCAGCTTGAATCCCCTTGTTTATTTAATTTTCAAAGAGAACTGTTTCTGTCTTTTCATTGTCAGACAGCCAAGGCCATTGTTTACATAGAAGAAATGAACAGCATGGCAGATGTCACCTTTCCCTCTGTCCCTCAAGTTGCATCTCTTTTGATATATGATGATATTTCTAGAGCCAAAGACAGAACCAGTCCTGTAGCTGGCTATCCTGTCATCTGTATCACAGTGAGTATCTCTGGGGAAAAAATGAAACAAAATCAGTATACGGATTTGTGTGGTGGATTTTAGGCCACCCAGTATTGATCAATATTGTGGTGAGTCACATATGAGTCAAGCTAGAACTGTCCTCAGAGGTAATCTAATCTGTTTGGATAATTGAATCCATATTCAGGAGACAAAAAGCATAGAAAGATGTTCATTTGTTCATCACTGAGAACAGTTTGATACTCACACTATGTCTATGTATGACCTTACTATTTTCTGCATTATCTTGCCTTAATTCACAGAGTTAAAGTCACTGGAGATAACAGATGAGCCATGTTTCCATGAGTGCCACAAACTGAAAAAAATGATGTGCTGTTTGCTGAAGGACTGGAGGCTTCTTTCATTGTAATTTTGCAACTGAAAAGTTTACATGAATATGCATATACATTGAGGAACATTTTTGTCCATCTGCATCATCAGTTGTTTTCTCACACATTCTTATACACAGGAATTTGCCGTGTGTGAATGGTTCTCCTAAGTCAAAAAAAAAATAAGAAGAAAAAGAAAATTTTGAAATACAAAGTATATTTGCAGAATTAGATCAAAGGAAGAAGTTCAAATTAAGCAGTATGTGGGAATGTAGTTTTTATTGCCTTCATAACTGTGCCACATTTTCACCTATATATCATAATTTAAAATTTTTTTTTATTTCAATAAGCATAATTAGATATGCCTTTTAATCTACCTAACCATGCTAAAAGCATTACTGTCAAATTAAGGTGATTTCTAAGGAGATTACTGGGATCGTTAGTTCCATGTTGTGAGTTTTGTGACTCCTGATAACTTAAAAGTCCTTTGCCATGAAGCAAATAAATTGCTAACATATCGGCCTTCTTCTGCAGGCTTGTAATCCTAATATGAAGACTTTGACAAGACTGGTTCTATATGTGCCAGTGAGAACACAATAATACTCTGACTCAGTACCGGTGGCTTGTAAGTGCACCCACTGGCCCTGATGGTGTGACCAGCCCCATGAAGGAGGTTGACTTTGATACCTTCTTCACTTCCTCTAAAATGATTACACTCGACTCCATTTACTTTCAAGCTGGTTCTCGTGTCCAGTGTGCAGCTCGGGCTGTGAATTCAGATGGGAATGAAGGTCTTGAGCTTATGAGCCCTATTGTAACTATCAGCACATCAGAAGGTAAGACATCACCTCATGCAAAATTCACAGGTCTCTTTTGGATCCCAAATTCTGTCCTAACAAAATCTGATTACATGATCAGGACATTTTAACATTACAGTCTTGGCTTTCTTCTGTTGTTCATAGAGATGGTACAAAAACTCTCTTCACCAGCAAAGAATTGTATAAAGAAAATGTTTTCCATCTGTGCTAGTTCTCCACATCTTTAAATAATAATACACACCACAAACTTGTATGTTCATGAGAACAATATAAAATGTGCATTGGAATTAGTGAACCTATTTTCTGTTGGCTTTGAATTCAACTGTAGTATGATGCAGTATCGGCTCAGCTCCTGTTGGACACTGGAAAATCCACATAGGGGTGGCATATGAGTGCCTAGCCAGAAGAAAACCCTCATTTGACATCAGGCCTCGCTGGACGTCTGAGAACTCAGTGTCTTCCTTGACTACGGACTAAAGCAACTGGTGTCCAATAACAGGTTGTGGACCAAATTTTTTCATGGTGAAGTATTCATCATATTCAATCCGTCTTCTTCTCTGATACTCTCTTTGTCTCTCTGAATCTGACACCTAACTAATATGAACTGATGCTGCATTCTCTCAGCCATCAGCTACTGTAGTCTACCTCCTTTGCTAGCCAACTCCTTTCAGAAACTATACTGAGTATCATTATGAAAACAGAGATGAAGCACTGACATGCATATACTATTTGTTACAAAAATCACAGATAATATTTTTTACAGTATGATATGGAGATGAGTAACATCAGCAACCAAGGTAAAGTGCAAAACATATTTTATTACCCTTCTGCAGCCGTTTTGCATTCTTTGTGTCGTCTTTGCTGCTTTTGTAGCTACATTAACTGCTGCGGTTTGTGTGAGATGCGTTACATGATTACATGATACATTACATGATATATTACTCCCAGTACCTGAGCTAACTTGCGATGTGGAAGGAAAGAAGTGCAATGATCAAAGCAACCTGCCAAAATCCTGAATATTTGCCACCTTGAGGATGCCTGACCTCCAGTGTATAGACCAAATTCTTGAAAGTAAATCAGGTTGTGCAAAAAATTGCATTTAATCTCCTTAGCAAATCTTACTTGCATTTGAGAAAAAAAAAAAAAAAAAACAAAAACCAACCACAAAACCATCAACCAATCAATCATGCAACAACAAATTAAAAGCTATCATCTGCAGAAAAAAAATGTTTTTCCTCCTGCCAGAAGTTTCCAACTGGGAGATGCTGAGCCAGATGAGGTCCACCAGATCCATTAAGTCCTCCAAGAGGAGAGTCCAGCCTTTTCTTTTCTTGTAATCCCTCAGAAATGAGCAAAGAGCAGTACGAGGGCAAAGGGAACTGTTTTGGTTTTCCATGTCTGCTAGTTTCTTACTTAAAGTACCTTGTGATCTTTTGGCCATCACATGGCAAAATACTGTGGTTCTTGTAGCCAGAATGCAGACACATCTGCATTGAACTATGCAACTGCAAATTGCATATATCTCAGATCATATGATTACAAACTAATTTTCTGGTTCTACAAACCAGGACTGGTATTGGAACACAGTGAACTAACACTAGAAAGGATTATCAAATTAAGTGTTACATTCTCCTTTCTTGAAGAAATTCAAAATTGAAATGAACAAGGCCCTAAGGAACTTGATCTGACTTTGAAGCTGGCTCTACTTTGAGCAGAGTATTTCCAGAGATCCTTTGACACAATTATTCTAATTACATTTTTGTTGCTAATGGAACAGAAGGATCATAAAGTTCTGTGAGGGCATGTAGGTGCATACCCCAGTCCAGTGCCAAAAACTACTGAACACTGATTCAGGTGTCTTTCATAAAGTTTTGTATGTGCTTAAGAGGGTGAGAGGAATTAACACCGCTGTAGACCACTGTAAGAAAGTATAACACTTGACATCAACTTTGCAAATATGGTTGACACGTGCAACTGAAAAGCTACAGATGGAGTATCACCACCTTGTTCTGAAAATGTGTCCTAGTTAATCGAGTACTGATTTTTATTTGAATCCTCTTTTGCAAAATTCCCATTCAGAATGGAAAATGCTGCTCAAAGTGTTTACCTGTCGTTCAAGAAAATTTTTATTGTTTTGGAAACCTGTACAGTAGGAAAAAAAATGCATCTAAAATAGTGCAAGGGAAAGTATAGGTTATTTTCTCTGGTCATAAAAGTAAGGTTGCTTTCTCTTTTTTCCATTAGGTCTTTGTCAACCTCGTATATCAGGAGTAGTTGGAGCAGAACCATTCTCTGCCAAATTGCGTTATACTGGTCCAGAAGATCCTGATTATGCCAACCTCATCAAACTGACCGTCACAATGCCACATATTGATGGTATGAGAAAATTAGCTGTGAAATTAGGAGAACTCATACAACATGTTGTTATTTGAGCTATTTTATTGGTCATATTGTTCTAAATAGACAAAATAATAATATGATCTTTTAACATGTGGGAACAGAGTAAAATGTTATGAATGAACAAGCACAGTTTGCAACAAGGTGGATAAAATTCAGCATTGATAAATAGTCTCTGATGTGAAGATTAAGTGTTTTCAGATTAACTGGATAATTTACATAAGTTAAGATAGATGTACGCTTTGTGAAACTCCTCTGAAGTGCATAGAAATATACCATTTAATTACTATGTGCTTCTGAAAAAATCAAATGAAATTTTTATTATTGAAATATTGATATGTTGAATATTATTATGATGTAATTTTAATATGTTTATAAATATTTTATTTTGCTCTGCATAGTATACAGACATAATTATTGTGGATATCACTCATGCACACTTAGCATATCAACTTTCTTTGAATTCTAAAGTACAATACAAAATACAGAAACACTGAATAATATACGTAATGTTTGACAAAGTTTGGGTAAATTAAGCAGCTCTGAAAACTGACATTTAGTGATAGTGCTATAAATTAATGTTTTTTAGGCATGCTGCCTGTTATTTCTACAAGAGAACTCTCCAACTTTGAGCTGACACTTAGTCCTGATGGAACTAGAGTTGGAAACCATAAATGCTCCAACCTGTTGGATTACACAGAAGTAAAAACCCATCATGGTTTTTTAACTGATGCTACCAAGAATCCAGATGTGGTTGGAGAGACCATTCCCTATCAATACAGCCCAACAATCAGAGGCTTCAATACCTTGCGCTTTTACCGCAATCTGAATCTGGAAGCCTGTTTATGGGAGTTTGTTAGCTATTATGACATGTCTGAGCTCCTCACAGATTGTGGAGGCACCATTGGGACAGATGGACAGGTATGAAACTATAACTTGATTTTCTGCTGTATTCTTAAAGTATTTCCCTTATGAGGCACCTATGCTAGTAGAAATAAGTGGGTTTAGAATTAATTTAGTTGAAAAGTGTTCTTTTTTTCTTAAGAAGAAATAGACTTCTCCTCAGGTTGGCTTATTTCTTAAAACTATCAATATCCATTAAATGCAAATAAGCTCTGTGTGAAATCCTTGTCCAATTAAAATTAATGAGAATAATTTGGTTTGAATTAAATTTGCTATGATTTTCTCCCAGTACAGTTCTGGAGTATTTTAGGACAAACTAATCCCACTTTCACTGTATAGTGAGCCAATTTAATCTTTTCTTAGAATGAAAGCCTTCTGACATATTGCTTTTAGCCCATAGATAGTACTGGGCTATTTAGTATTAGTTGTGGTGTATCTTAAAAAACAGTTTAAAAATACTGTGGAGGGACTTCTTGCCAATAACTATGGACTGCAGTGTCCTACCAGCTGCTTGACTCTGCTGATCTTTTGCTCACTGGGTAACAAGTCAATGCAGACAGCACAGTGGTCTCACATTACCCAGCAGAAAATTCTTTGGTCAGGAAGCAGAGAAACTGCCATATGGAGTGGCTGAAGAACAGAGCTGTGAAAGTGGTTGGGGAGTTAAAAGAAAGAGATTGGAGAGATCTTCAGGTGTCCTTTGGAAAATGTTTTCTAGAAATCCACAGTAATGTGGAAGATAAACAGTGCAGGATTTCTTCCGGTGCAGTCACAGTGAAATGAATCCCTGGGTCTTCCTTATGTTGTCGCTATATAAGCCTGTCTGATCTCACTCAGGCTCTGGAGTACAAAGTCTGTAACTCTGAAGAGCAGTCCTTAATGTACAGAAAAATCTCTTTGGCGAGTAATCCTACAGGCTTGAAGAAAAACTGGAAATACAGTACCTCATTTCAGAGAAGTCTGTCCACAGGTACCTGACTTTCCTGGCGCACTAGGGTTCCTTGTTGAACCATTGTGAAAAGGATGAGGCTGCTTTGAGAAATGACCATAATTTCTCTGCTTGTTTAACATTTTGCCAGGGACCCACCTTCTATCAGACCTCAACAGACTTATATGCACAAATTCTTATATTGTTAGTCCCAAATGGCATAAGGCAGATGTGAAAAGTGTGTCGTTGCCCAAAGAAACATATGGGCATTTGCAACAACAAAGCTACTGTACTACTAAAAGCCTAGTTGCCAATGGACATACAGATATCTAATCAGATAAACTGGGTTTTTTGTTGTTTTTGTTATACTTACACACCTGAAGTCCATTTTGCTCCATGGATCAGCTCCCTTGCAGGTGATACAGTCAGTTTACTGGAAAAGAAATTGCACCAGGATCTCTTTAGCTCTTGGTTAACTTGTCCCTCTTAACTAGAGATTATATACTCTGTAAAGCATAAGACCAGAAGAGAATGGAGCTTCTGCCCTTAGATTAAAAGGCCTTGATGGATATGTCATCCCAGTGCTTTGTCATCAGTTCTGATTCCTTGTCTGTTGCAGAGACCAGTTCAAGGTCTCTGCCTTGATGTTGGGAGCTCACTGTCCGTGCATCTGCTTGGGCTTGCCCCTCTGCTGCAAGCAGATCCTCCTACAGGTGCATTCCACTGAAACTATGAACCCGTCAGAGGGAAGGGGAAGGCATCCCAGTGTGGGATGTAAACCTTACACATTCCCACAAGATAAAAATGACAGGAATCTTTGCTGTTCCTAGAATGATTTCATTTCTTCAACTCATCATTCCTTTGGCTATCTCCTTTTACCCATGCAATATGCAACAGTATATTCTTATTTGCCAGACAACACAATCATAAGCACATAAGCACACACAACTGCCAAGCAGCTGTAACTCTGATCCTGTGACCTATGCAAGCCAGTTCTCCTTCAGTGAAAAGGAGGGAAGACTTGGTATGAATCCTGTCTGTTTGAAATACTTTTATGTCCTTTAGGGGGAAGGCTGAATATCTAGTTTAGACAAATGTGTATCTAAATAAAACCTGTTTATATCTATGTGCATATAAACAGAGGAGAAAATACACACCATTCCGATATTTTAGTAAATTAAAAGAACCCATATATTCAATTTAGGGGGACATGCATAAGTGGTAACGTGGCCAAGGAAGAGAGCTGTCCTTTCCTTAGGTTCCAGAAGTATTATGTACTTTATGTAAGATCTCTCATTTAAAAGCAGAGAGGGGTGAACATGAGCTGTGAGAGCCATGAAACTGCAGCTGAAGTCACCCTTTAGTGCCTTGTAGGTTATGGCTAAAAGGTTACAGTGTGTTAAGTGAAATATCAAGCTGAATTACTTCTAGCGGTGAAGCATTGCCCCACAGCCAGTATGCACTTCACTGACCTCCCTGTTTTTCCCACCTCCATTTAATTCTTCTCCAGGTTTGGTCTTTATCTTCACATGACCCCTTCCAACTGAGAGGGGAGGCAGTCAGTGCCCTATCTCTGTGGTTGTCACCATTGTTGTTTTTTTCTCCTTCAGTGAACAATTAATAATCCTCTTCTGTGAGAGGAAAGCTGGCAGCTATGGTTTTCACCATTTTTTTAGCACACAAAGGAAGTTTAAATCCTATAATACAGACAGAACAGATAAATAACGAAAACATTCTTACCACATCCTCTGCTACCACTGCAAATTTAATATCTTGAATATACCAGATACTTTGGCTAGATCTTTAGGCTCAAAATTTTGTTTTTTAACTCAAGTTCTCCAGTACCTGTATGGTCAAAGATAGCCAGGTTGATTCAGAGAGAGAGATTTCACAAAAGGATCTGACAATATCTTACATGATGTGGACCTTCACTTTATGGGAACTCCTGCTATGGTAGGGGAAGAAGATGAACTTTAGTGAGCATAGAAGTGAGGTGGGAGACCTGCAGCTGGTGTGGTTCTTCTGGCATAACTCCTAGTGTTTGCTGCAAGCTGCAGCTGTCTTAGTCAGTTCCCATGAACTCATGAACTGTCATAATACATACAGAGAAGGTCTTAGTTTTCTTTTTTTTTTTCCTTTGAGGCCTTTTGATTGTGACCCATTCTCTTTCTCAATTATTCTGTGCATGAGCAAACCTTGTGTGAGTTAGTTGTAGCACTCCTTTCAGTGTACAGCTTGACGGTTTGTTCCTGGGGTCTGCCCACAACTGAAAAATCAGGCACTTATGTATCTAAATATGGATTTAGATGTGCAGCTGAAGAAACTTCTATTTAAAAATAAAGGCCTACTCCTCTTTAAAGTGAGCTAATTAATTTGGATTAGAATTCTGTCCTTGTTAAAGTTAAGGTCAGCTTTAATGATTAGTAGTTTTCTTTAAGAGAACCCACAGTCACAGCCTAAAAGTGTCTGCATTTGGATATGTACAGGTCTTAAAAAGGGAAACTTACCTACTTGAGAGCTGTCTTCCTGTATTTTCAAGTAACTAATAAAGGTTAGACTTTATTTCACGGGGACATTGTGTGAGTCAAATACTGCAGACATCTCACATTCTCGAGATACAGGTTCTAAAACAATGACAGATCTTCATGAAAGGAAGTTAAAAAATGAGACAATGGAAACAAAGCAAGTGACTGTCCTTTAAAAAAGTGTATATTGAAGTGTTGGCCTACACTTCTTTGATAGAGTGTGAAGTATCATTTGATTTCATTTCCTACTGTTATACTTCATTTCCTCTTTGCTATAGTCAAGCAGTTTGGCATCTGAAAGCTTCTGTGTGGTTCTGGACAGGTATTTATTTATGGATGTTGCTTTCCCTAGTTCCAGTCCATTACCAGACTTGGAATAGGGAAGCAAAGAAATTACCATTCCAACAAATTTTGTTAACAACTAGTTAATCAAGTCTTTTACAGAAACAAGAAGGTGAAGAATGTGTATTAAAATACTTGAATGTACAGATTTATACCTTGAAACTACGGTAATTGAGTATAGCTGAGCAGTTTGCTTTTTCTCTTTAAAAAACAGTTATTTCTGGCCCAAAGTGAAAATGTCTGTCTTTCAGTAGGTTCAGTTCATATTTATGCTACACGTTACAGCACTGAATGTTTGAAAATCCCATCTGCAAACAGATTAAAATCACTAAGGTACTGCTGCAGCTTATACAAGGCAGCTTGCAGAGGGTTTTTGTTACACAGAAACAGTATATTTCCAGCTTTAGTAGTTAGTAGTTCTAGTTTTACAGAAGAAAACTTTTTCAGGAGAAAACTAATCTCTTCTGAAAATCTCATTAGATCTTATAAAATGTAAATAAACAGAAATGTCTGTTTTCAAATTTTTATATTCACTCTAGCCACCACAGTGAAGTATAAGAAAGCCCTACAATTCATATTTCCTTGACATGAAACCTCACTAAGAGCCAAACATTTTTTCTCTAGCTGTAAACATGTGCATTTAGTAAGCTGTGAAGAAAAAACTACTATAAAGTTAATGCACCAGCTGTGTAACAAAGTCAGAGGTTAAATTTTTTCAAGAAACTGGCATTTCAAGGCTGTATTGCATTTTCCTCTCCATTCAGACTTCTTTAAACAATGCTTTGCATTTCACCTGTGACCTACCTGGCTGAGTTCCTTGTTGGGGCCAAATCTTAGGTTTACCATACTGACATTCTGTATGCAGTTAATTGATAACATTGTTAAATTTGTGTGGCTCAAATTCACAGACATAGCAAGTAGACACAATAGAAAATGAGATGGCAATTTGGAGGACAAAAATAGAATTTTCATGTAAAGCCTGTTTCACTGAAATATATAGTATAAAACATGAACTTGTGTTATTTCTAATGTCTAATTCTGATTTTATCAGTACTGTCAGTGTACATACACACTCACTGCCAAGTTCTGTCCTCTGGAAATGTAAGCCAGCTAAATAAAGCACACTATAAATGCAGCACAGAGGCCAAGCCCCAAACTCTTTACTGAAAATATTTTTTTATTGTAAATATTCTTGCTTGTTATGTGACAGATTCTGAAAATAATTATGTTTTTTACTTAATGAAGTTTGACAGTTTGATTTGAAAGAGGAACAAAAGAACACGTATAAAACTCCCATTAATATTTCCTAAGTCTTAAATGAGAATTTTCAGTATTCAAAACCAGATCTGATGCTCTGTGATAACTTATCTTGCAAAGAAAATGCATGAAACTCTACTTCTTATAGCAATGTTGAGTATAAATCATGTTCTTTTCTCACACACATGAATTTTGAGGTGTGCTACTTGATGATTTGCTATCTACATTTTTCCAGATATTAACTGTAAGCGTCTGTTCCCTGCTTGGAACAATTTTTGTCTTCTGTCTTCTCTGGTTCTCCAGACATGGCATTGTCACAGAGTAATAGACACAATTTCCTCAGTTCAACTGAGGTGTAGCTGTAGTTTGTATTTCTCTCCCGGTATCACAAGGCTAAAATTCACACTCACTTATTATGGTTTAAAATTGATGTTAGTGAATGTAATTTTGTCAATGCCACTGGTAAAATCTCCTGTGCATATGATGTATGCACATAATGCACCTGTTCTGTCTTCCCGCAGCAGTTAAGCTGATTCTACATTTACAGAACTCTAAGTTACCATTTTGGTCTCATCAGTGTCACATTGAGATATAGTATGAACAGCTGGCTGCTTTCAATAGGCTTTGCAGGCAGTGCTGGAAAAGAAAGATAATTCAATGGAAAGAATGTTTTCTCATGTTTGTCTAAACAGCGTTATTAAGAGGACTAGAGAAGTAAGAGTCCTCCATCTGTATAACACATTCCATTGATTCATTTGAGGAGTGGGGGCAAGGAGGTGGCTGCTCGCTTTGACACAGTTTTCCTCTGCAGTCGACTTCCTCTGTATTTTATTTTTATTGTATCAAAAGGTCCTTTCATATAGCATATCTTGAGATTTTTCTGCCTATGGACGAGTGTATTTCCTCTTGTAGAAACAATAGGCCCTTAAAAGTTTTCATTTACTGTTAGAAGAGAGAAAATTATTTATTCAGTAATTCTCTGACTATCAGTGTTGTAGGTTTGCCTCCACACCTACAAATCCATGAGTGCATAAGGAAGGGTTTGTGTGCATAAAAACCCAATGAGCTTTTAGCAAGAACTCCCTCCTCTTCCCACATGCCAGGAATCACATGTAAGGGCAGCTATGCTGATGGAAGCACATAGATGTACACAAATAAATTCCAGACTGGGGCAAACAGCCCTGCTGTCTAGACATCTCTTGCAGATTTTACTAAAAGGAAAGAACCTTTTAAATTCTAGGGTCCTAGAAATGGAGAGAGTTTCAGATTTTCCCACGAGTAATGGTAACGTACGTCAGAGGAACAGTGTTTCCAGCAGACTTGCCCCAGAAGGGATCCTACTACTAGATTTCCACCAGTACAAATGCTCTGAGCTCACTAGCACTAGGGTCCCATTGAATGGAGTCAAGAAAACTCTAAAATGTGTCCTAAAAACCTCATTAAGAGATTTCTTTATGTACAATATTCATGAAGACCTGATGATACCTTGTACTTGAAAATCAAGAAAAGCTTTGAAAGGAGGTTTTGTTTGTTTGTTTTAATTGAGGTGGCATAAGATACTCAGCTAGAAGAGCTTTTGTGGATCCCCCTGTCCAGGCTACTGTTTTAGCTCTACATAATGTTGTCCAAACTCTAGTAAACTTAATCTAAAAACTAACCAGATTTCATGGCCTCACTATTCCTGTTGAATGCCACCACACTGAGGGCTAGAAATTCTTCTGATTTCTAGCCTGTATTTGTCATGGCCATCTCATGCCCATTTGTTCCCATGTCAGCACCATCTTTCATCATCAGTAGCCCTTCTCTGCTATTCATCTCCTGATGTATATACACAGCATTCTTATTCCCTTTCAGCCTTTGTCGTGCGAGGCTTAACAACCTGACTATTTTAGACTCTTCTCATCAGATAGTTTTGCCATTCTGGTGATTATGTTGATTCCTTTTTGTACAATCTGCAATGCAAATTAGACTTTTTCAAGCATGGATGATCAAAGCTCTTCCAGATAAGCTCTCACTAGTGCTCTGTATAATGACATGCATGCTTCTAATTTCCACCTCATTCCTCAGTTTGTATTAGGATCATAGCACATGCAGAAGGTAGGAAGATCATAGTTATGCTGTGATCAACTCACATACCAAAATTTTTTTCCCCTCTATTGCTTCTAACAAGTGTCTTTCATTTCTACCAGAAATCTCTGTGACTGGTTTCTATTACCTTATACTTTAAGCTATAAAATTTCATCTCACTACTATTATTCTAGTCCTCAAGGTCATTAAATTCTCACTTTGATATTCCAGTCCTCTACTTTATCATTTAGCATTGTGTATGCTTCTGTTCAAGAGAATAATGGACATATATTAAATCCTCTTCCATGTGCTTTTGTCTCCTCCTCATAGGCAAACTGAATTTCAGATCTTTGACTTCAGTGTCTAATTGTTACTGTACATCATGCGGCTGTAGAACAAAAACACATAGAGAAAAGCCAACACAGTTTGTCTGGGATGACCTTACAGTAGAAACATGTTCGTTATACTGCCATATATATTCAGTTCTTGATACACTTCCAGGAAACGACAAATTTTTGAGGTTATTCCTGAATCAAAGGCAAACCATGAGGCACTCTAGAGCTACATCATAGCTATATTTTTTTATAGAAGTGAGAATACTGTGTTGTTATTTGGAACAACTTAGCAAATCTGTGTCCAAAATAATTGCTCAGATACCCGTGCAGGTAGGTATCACAAAGATGAACTTGCTACTAAAGAATAATATTTTTGTCTAACTTCTATTTGTCATCCAATACATATAGAGAAGCAATCCTTTTTTTGTTGTTGTTCCAAATAGTTCTCGATTGTGTTTATGTAAAGCCAATAAAGAAGCATTAATATAAAATATCTCCAACTGTAGCATCTCAACTCATCTACCAGTCTGTGTTACTGTTTTACTTTTCAGTGGTGCCAGATTCTTTTCAGTGGTGCCCAGTGACAGGACGAAGAGTAATGGCTGTAAACTAAACCATGAAAAGTTCACCTCAACATGAGGAAAAACTTCTTTACGTTGAGAGTGGCAGAGCACTGGAACAAGCTGCCCAGGGAGGTCGGGGAGTCTCCCTCTCTGCAGACATTCAAAACTCCCTTGCACACATTTCTGGGTCACCTGCTCTAGGCGACCCTGCCTTGACAAGGGAGTTGGGCTAGATGGTCTCCAGAGATCCCTTCCAACCCTGACAATTCTGTGATTCTGTGTGTTTCCAGACTGTTTACTGTCTAAATGCTAGCACATACTGTGGAATGATACAAACAATGTAAGCTGAAAGGGTTTTGGTAGCATACTGTGTAGATCAAGGAGCGTCACATGTGAAAGCAAGTTGTGGCAACTATAAATATTTGCTTTAATGAATTAAAGCTAATTAGTTTAGAGTATTTAGTTAGTGCAAGCAGTAAATTTGTGGTTTCATCATATTACTAAAAGTTTTGTCAGGCATTTGGAAATGTAAAGCAGCTGTGAGGTAATGGAAATTCAGCTCCCTGACGTGCCACTGGGTGAACCCAGAAACAGTTTGATTTTTACATAGCTTGTAAAATTTGAATGCTGGGAGTTTTTAATAGTGCAAAACACTCTTTAGAAGGTAATCACTCCAGGGAAATGTTCAGATGTACAAATTTATATATGGAATTTCTATTGGAAGTAAATGAGTATTAACAATATTTGTGCCTTTGAAAAGTTTCCCACTGGGAGATGATCTCAGTGTCTTTCCTTCCATGATTATTTCTGAGAAAATCCAGAATGATAATAATGATAAAAGGATCTGTATTGCACATTTCTTATCAGAGATATATGAATGAAAAAGTATTTGTAGCAAAACATAAATACAAAGTCTCTTCGGAAAAGTTTGGATCCATGAATCATGTAAGAGCTATCTTAAGAGGTGACAGTTTACTGACACTATTCTTCTTCTTTTTTTTCGTCAAAATAGATATAAATAATATGTAATTCTTTGATAATTACAGCACTATTGTTTTGTACAATATATGCATAAAGGATCTATTTTTAAATCCATATCAACTTGCATATTAGTTTTAGTTCTTCCAAACAGTGAGAAACAATGTGATTTGTGTTTTTGCATGCCATATTTTAGCTACTATCTGTGCACAAAAGAAGAAATAGTTGCAAAGATGAGTAAGTGCAGTCCAAGGACTCAGTCTTGCAATAATGTCTGAGCAATTTCGGGGTCTTCCAGGAATGCTTCTTAGATGGTAGTAGCAGAAGAAGGTAAGCAAAAGAGTTGGTTAAAGCACAAGGATAGAGAAAATGAAAAAGGATATATGAAAAATTTCTAAAGCCTTCATTTGTATTTATGCTGTTTATGTATTAAGAAAACCTGAACAAAAATGATGAGTCAAAATTGAGAGGGTTATGTGTTATAAGAAGTCATTTTCAGTTTGACATACAGAAATGGAATTTGAAGATATGTAAGCTAAGCTGAAAACCTTGAAATGTGGTTTTGCACTTCATCTGTAATTTGCAAAAAGAGAGAATTTGATTCAGTCACAATATTTATTTGAAGGTCTGTCTTCCCTTTCTCTTGCATTTGGCTTACCTGTGCAATGCTGCCTTTCATGATCACTAACCCTAGTGTATAATTTTCGTTTTTATAGGTTCTCAACTTAGTACAGTCCTATGTCACACTGAGAGTCCCTTTGTACGTCTCTTATGTTTTCCACTCTCCTGTGGGTATAGGAGGCTGGCAGCATTTCGACCTACAGTCAGAGCTTCGGCTGACTTTTGTGTATGACACTGCCATCCTGTGGAAGGATGGGATCGGTAGCCCACCTGAAGCAGAGCTCCAAGGTGGGTGTTGGATTTCCTTGCACAGAACTCATGCTCTGTTACTAACACTATAATTTACACACAGTAGGATGATTTTTCAATCATTCCAATACTAAAAAAAAATTAAAAATTACTATTTATTAGAATTTGCAAACAATCTATCAGTTCCTAGTGCTCACAGGTCTCTGCTGGAGTGTTTATAAAAACCGTGTAAAGTTGACATCAGTGCTTTTATTGCAAAGAAAGACAATTTTACTATTATATTTGAAGTAAATCTACAAAAATTAAAAAAATTATTTCTACTCAGAACCTCAAGATACATTGTGTAACCATATTCTGTTATCGCACAAGATGTTTGCACTTTAGTGAAAAAAAAATTGAAGGTTTTCTGTGATGCCATTTTTCCTGGCTATGAATTACCAGATTCAGAAACTTTTGATATTTTGAAAACATTGTGAAACATGCAATAGAAACAAATATATTATGAGGATAATAGCCTGTTCTGTATTTAAAGTAGTAAACTGTGAAACATGCTGTAAATGTGTTAGATGCTGTCAGTAAATGTGAGTGTAACTAGTCAACAAATCAAACTATATCATTACAGAATTTATCTTTGTAAAAAGTTAATTTATTTTTTAAAAGTAGTGACATACAGATGTGCGTGCAAGATTATAATATATAGTTACAACTTTATGCTGTGTTGTTCTATTTATGAAAATTTACATAGTATTTTCCAGCATTAAGCTTCAGGTGTCCCATATCTCTCTCAACCTAAGTTAGAATACAGGCACCAGCTGTAGTTATTTACATGCACCTACACAATTTCAGGACTCCAGGGAACATAACATCTTTTTTTTTTGTTTCTGCAAACTCTATATATGGATTACAGAAGTCATTGCTATGCAATTTCTGTCTTCATGTTTAAAGAGCAGGAAATGAGGAGTGGCAAGGGGAATCTACAGTGCATGAAGAATAAAGCACATCATGCCATGCCTAAAGAATAAGCCACATGCCAAGAATCATGTGATGTGCTGGTCACCAAATAACAACCAGTTCTAATCCTCTGTCTCAGGAGTTATGTGGTGCATCTATGCCGCCGTTTCCTGTATTTGATGCTTTAATTTTTTAATTTCTCTTTCTAAGAAGCTGATGGCCAGATCTTTGCAGATGCTGGACTTTGACAGTTCCCTTTGAAAACAGCTGGGATAGAGTATATGATAAAGAGGGAGGCATCTGAGATTAGACCTCCAGCATATCCTGATCTGATTTGGGTAGTATTTTTTGAGCAGCTATTTTTCTTAGCATGGAGGAGTTAACTAGTTTCTTGTTTACTTCCGTAACTCTAAATTCATATAATTGTTCTACATAAATTCTACTTAACACTGTGAAGCAGTCAAGGTCTTCTAAAACCATAATTCATACATATATAGAGAGACATATGTTTCTAATGTACCAGTAAATATTATTGGTACAGGTGATTTTATACAGGTAGTACACATTCACACTGGTGAGTACATTTGGTTGCCTGCACATTTATGGGGGAACATTCCTGTTTCCTTCTTTTTTCTGGCAAGCAGAATGATAGTACATCACTGGCTCTTTGTAAAGGATCACTGGAGGAAATGCCTGAACTCTGAAGCTTTGCAGAATTCTAGAGAAAAAGGGATTTGGCTGCAAGCTACAGCCGTAAACCACTTCTGACATGTAAGCAAGACCTTGCAATGTGAAATTAAAAGGCATAAGCCTGTGTTTTGGGCCAAATTCATGCCAAAAATTGCCGGCAATGCAAAGTCTGTCAAAATGAGTTTCACAGATTGAAGCACCCCAACACAAATTGCTGTGGAAGTCACAACCAATTGCTACAACTAAATACTTGTGGTTCCTTCCTTGGCACAGTAGGCACTGCTAAAGAGTATCTCTGAAGCAGCTATTCTTCCTTCTACAGACTCCCCTGACCATGCCTGTTGCCCGAACACAAGCACAAACTGTGCTGTGTGGATGTTTTCTCAGGCTACTGGAGCAGCTATGTAGGTCCATGGTAACGTGTGAAAGCATGACTTCACCGGGAAATTCTATGTGCGCTTTGGAAGCTGTTGTGAAAACTCTAGGCCTCGCTGTGTAAATTCTTGTTTGATAATAATCTTGAGACAACCCAAAAAGTGCCAGCAGGACCCCTCCCAAACAGCTGGCATGACAAGAAATGGAAGACTGGGTCTGGTGTTTCATAGGAGTGTGATTTACTTGTCATCTGCAAGTGGAACAAACCTTGTTAATTGTTGTTTTGCTGCCAGGTTCCCTGTACCCAACCAGCATGCGTATTAGTGAAGAGGGGCGCTTGGTTGTCAACTTTAAGACTGAAGCCCGGTTTCATGGCCTGTTTGTTATGTCCCATCCTGGTAAGCGTAATCGACACTTTAGCAGTACTATACAAACAAAGACACCCCTCCCAAATTTTATGCTATTCATTTTTTTTCTATTTCTGCTACTGATATCTGACTTTGTTTTTGTATACTGTGCTCTTTGAATAAGGATTTTTCCTCTACTTGAGATTTCTTACTTGTCATTGATGACTGTGTTCAGGTTGTCAAACATGCTGAAATGGGGATGAATATGATAGAAAGCAGATAGTTCCACTTGATCAAGAGTCTGTTTTATGAAAGATGAAGATCTAGGCCATTCTGTCCATTAGAGATCTACAGATTTGTGGTTTTAATCCAGTAGTTATGATTACTGTTTAGTTATTTTGCCCTAGGAACTTACATAGCATTAAAATTTCTTTTCTAACTTGAAGCTTTTCTGAGTTATTTAGACCTTTTTCAGAGAGCAAGAAAAGGCATTGTATCACTCAGTTAATATAACATTCTCACTGACATTCAATTAATTATTGCTGAGGACCTGTTCCTGCAATTTAATCTGTTTAAACCTCATGCCTTTATTCAGAATAATTGCAGATGTAAGACTCTGTGTACGGACATAACACTGAGCATGAATGCCAGCCATGGAAAAGATTATCTAACAATTAAATCTGCTGAACAACAATGAGAAGGGAAAAAACAGTTAAGAAATCTCCTTTAGTTTAACTCAGGGGTTTTTAAACCTATAAAACTCCTTCATAGTGCTTCTACTTTTTCTCAGCTGTCCTCTTTGTATGTTAGGCTTTGCCTATTGGGTGGTGCCAAAAGCTTTCCATTGCTAAGAGAAATTATGTTATGTTTCCCTGGGCTGACATTCCAAGTTTAAAACAGGACAGATAATAGATCTTTGCCTTTCCACTCTCACTGTTTTGCCTGTCTGTTAAATTTAGTATTCATACAGTTCTTGTTGTGCAGTCCAAAAGCAACCCTTGAACAGACACTTGAACAACAATCAAGGAGGCCCCACTGAGTTGACTGTAATTGGTTTGTTAGTTTCAGTTAATAGAACCCAATGCCCTGTAAAGGTATTAACATCAGCTATGGCATTATGGTTTATGAATTATTGGAAATGTTTTTCAGGCTCTGAGAGTTTGCAATGAAACGCTAAAGGTGACAAATCTGTTTCTTGGCATCTTTCTAGCTTCATCTCTAACTTCCATGGTTATGTCAGCTGATCACCCAGGCCTAACATTTAGCCTCAGCCTCATCCGAAGTGAGCCAACCTACAACCAGCCAGTACAGCAGTGGAGCTTTGTCTCAGATTTTGCGGTAAAACCTCAGCCTCCACTATGCAACTATCTGTTGCCCTAGTCTGTTGGCTAGGATCTGGTGGTACAGCTACCTCTTTATCTCTCTGTCTGTGTTTAGGTTCGAGACTATTCTGGAACATACACCGTGAAGCTGATAGCCTGTACCACTGCTCCACATCAGGAGTACAGCCTACCAGTGATCTGCAATCCTAGAGAGCCAATCACTTTTGATCTGGATATCCGATTCCAGCAGGTACCATTCCAATGATACCTTTGTTGTGTTTTCTTTTTAGTTTGATTCCCATATTGCCTGTGTTGATCTCGTAATAATAGCACTGGAAACTGAATTTACTTGCTTATAAACAAAGCATTTCTAAATTGGTGGGACAGCACATACTCCTCTCCTGCTAAATAATCAGTTTTACCCAACTGGGAAAGGCAAATGTAGGAGCATAAATGGGCTTTTTCCTCAATGCATGACCAGTCTTTAATAGTCAATAAGAAGGTCACTGACATTGGCTTGGAGGCTAGTTACTGTGATGTGAAAGTAACGTTTGGGAATTCTTTTCCTGTCTGTTGGCTTTGGTAGGAATCAATTTTATCAGGTAATTAGGCAAATATAAAACAATTATCAGAAGGTTTTCGTCTGACACAAAATCAGAAGTAGGTCTCTGGTATTAGAAGTGGGTCCTCCAGAGGAAGGTTCATTCAGCCCTAAGTTATAACTTCCTTCACTGACTGTAGAAGAAGTGTAGATAATCAACACTGGTAAAATACTTAGCTTTAAGACACGAAAATGGCTGAAACAAATCCGATCCATAGCAATATGAATCATATGGGAACATAAGAACAGGCAAACAGCATACCTTTCACAAAGCTCAGCTCTAAAGTAAATTATATACTTTTCTGTTATTTGGAGCCAATACAGCTAATACTGGAACAGTGTGGCTGTGGTTTCATGCTCATTAATAGTACAGATGTATGCCATTAAATCATCTTACAGTATAAATCTGATCCAGATCAGTCAGGGATACACAATCACTTTTCTGTTGAATTAGCTAGAGTACACAAGGGAATGTATGCAGTTTTTATGCTTTCATTTGGCAATATGCCAGCCATGGAAGAATAGATGGTTCCTGGTAGGGCATTAAGTCCTGGAAAAGCAGAGGGATGATACATGATCTGATGTGAAACCTGCCTTCTCAGAGTTAACCAGCAAAACATTTTGAAAAACTTTGAATGGAGTGGGTGAGGGGAATTTATAATAGTTCAGCACCTTGGCTTTTGTCTGGCATTTTTAATCTGCTTCTAGGGACTCTAAAGCAATTCATAGCAATGCTAAACCACAACTTGTGCCTGATCCTAGTATAGACAATACGATGTTGATATTTCAAAGAAAGTTCAAAAACCTGCAAAAATCATTGCAAAAGGGACAAAGTAGCCTAGGGAGAGACCTAACTCTCACCTGGAAGTAGCCTATGATTAAGAACTTAGAACTATGACTAAGAATTAGAACTGCCTTCGAATAAATAGATACTATAGGGGTCATTATATCAGATAAAGCTTTAATAATACAGTATATGTACCTCAATTCAAAATAGGCATAAGGTACAAAGTTGCAACAGTGTCATAGACTGTGGTCAGTTAATCCCTCATCACCAAGAATTTTCAAACCAAGACCATCTCTTTTTCTTGAGATACTCATAGTAAAAGAGGTTCAGGAAATTCTGTGGTCCATGATATTGTTCCATATGATCATAGATTGAAACACTATGTGGACTTAAAGGAGGTCCCAAAAAACCAGCAAATGGTAGCAGTACAATAGTACAAATTCAGTAGGCAGTATCTACCCTCTTAAAGAGGGTAGGTTTAGACTGGATATAAAGAGGACACTTTTTATAATAAGGGTGATGAGACACTGGCACAGATTCCCAGGGAAGTTGTGAAATGCCACATCCCTGGAAGTGTTTAAGGCCGGGTTGGATGGTGCTCTGAGCAACCTGGTCTAGTGGAAGACATCCATGTCCATTGCAGAGAGGTTGGGTGAGATAATCTTTAAATGTACCCTCCAACCCAAACCACTCTGTGGCTCTCTGAAATCAGTGAGTATAGGTGTCATAACTGGACCAAAATGACTTTGACTGTAAAGTCTAGTGATAAAATGATGGAGCAGGACAGGAGTTGTAGCCCCCAATTTTTTGTCTAGTGCTTCAGCTCCTGTACTGAATTACCTTCTTGGGATTTTTAATATTAGGGTTTTAATTTCCTTGGAAACTTTTTGTTCTAATTTCCTTCACAATTTTTTTCACTGTTCACAAGTGAGGAACCATTTTTAGATTCAAACATCAAGAAGACAACGTATTTAGTGTTTCCTCTCTGGAGTTTCAACATTTCCTTCTTTAACATATATCATCTGCACATCTCCTTTTTCCTCTCTCCATGCTCCCTGAGGAATGAAGCAGGTATCCTGAAACACTAGTGAGGGTTGTATTACTATTGTCTCACTCTGTCTCACTTCCTGAAGATTAACAGTATTCAGCCTCCAGGCTTTGCTTTATCCCTTTCAGCATCTCCATTTTTTAGATGTACATGACTATTTCCTGACAGACACACTTCCATAATCAGGATACTTGCTTCTCTGGGATGGACCAATCTTAAGAGTTCTCTGCTTCTTGAGGTGGCAAATATCACATGGGCTTTAATCCCATGGAGGTGGGATTGTCTACCATGAGTGATCTGCATTGTCTCCAGATCATCCATATGCAGAGCTGATGGACATGGCAAATAGGAAGAGTACATTGACAGTTACTCTTCTCACCCAGCAGATCCTCATGGATTATTTTTTTAAGAAGTCTTGCTTAAAACATCTCAAATACCCATGACAATAATTACACTTAAATTACTATCATAAATAACAGCTATGTGTTGGCTCCTGGCAGCACTGAGATTTACATGTAAAACTGAAATAAAAATAGTAATTTAAAATAGAATACCTAAGAGATATGTTCATAGCGATACACACAGTATTCACCCAGGCCATTACTCTCACTGTTCTTGTAAATTGTGTGCCTGAAATCCAGTCCTTTAGCTGAATACATCCTTCTTGTTTCTTATTCAATGGACATTTACGCTGCTCAGGAAGAGCTTGATGAGGCCATGGTTGTTGTTTCTCTTTTAAAAACAGCTGGAAACCAGTTGTGCCTGTCAAGTACTTGAGGCTATAGGACTGCAACACAATAGCCTGAATCCCAGGCATTTAGAAGGAAGCATTCCAAGAGAATGGAAATTATTTTTTTAATCATTATTTCTGTGAAAAGGCTATGGTGATAGGGTTACTCTTTCTGAAGAGTACCAGTGCATTTATAAAAATGTTTCAACTATACATTTTTCTTGCTAAATCCCATTTCTTTGATAGTTTTGATACTCTATTGTGAAATGGACCCTTGTCCATGAGCCAGCAAGAATGTTTTCTTTTTTGTTTTCCTTCCTTCCTTTCCCCACACTTATACATATATGTACATAAATATGCATATATATGTTATCATTTTTTTATTTGTTTAGTGGCCTTTTGTTATTTTCTTTTTTTTTTTTAATGTGTATGTCTTCCACATTGTTTATTTAGGTACACACATCTTTTTAATCTTTAGCTTCCCCACCAGTTCTTCTGTTCATTGTATTTATTTCCCTTTTGTTATGTTTGTAGTTTGCCTTCTATCTTCCATTATATGGTCCCATGAGAACCTACTGCTGATAGTACTGACTTATTTTATTCTTGTAATCGAGGAAGAACCATAGATAACTGTGTCAAATATATAAAGATAAATGCTAGCATAAAAAGGTGTTCAAACAGTTTGGTGCATTTTCACATGCACAATCTGATATCCTGCAGCACATCAGAAGAACTGATGCTTGCAAATAAATCCTCAACAATGTGTACTTTAAATAACTGGCAGAGAATCAGAGCAGAGGTGAGACTTGGGTGTAAGAATGAAAATGGGATAGAGAAAACAGGCTCTCAAGAATCAGAGGGAGAGAAGTTTTTGAGGGAAATGTTTTCCTCATATTATCCCCACATAAGTTGCCCTTTGCACCTCCTTACCTGGGATTTGGAAAAATGTGGTGGAAAGAAACTAACCTAGAATACTATCAAATATCACAGATGCAGATAATCCAAAGGTTGCATGTAAAATGAACTATGTCTAGTACAAAGAAATCTTTTTGTTAAACTGTATTTTTGCATGTAGATGTAAGGAGCTGATAAGTAATGTATGGGAGGTCATGCTTATGTTTTAAGGGTCATTAAAGAATACTTGTTGAACAGCCTTATGCTTTTGTGTTTTAGGTCAGTGACCCAGTGGCTGCTGAGTTCAGCTTGAATACCCAGATGTTCCTCCTCTCCAAAAAGACACTGTGGCTATCTGATGGCTCAATGGGCTTTGGGCAAGAAAGCGATGTTGCTTTCTCAGAAGGTATAATTGTGCACAGATCATGCACATTTAATTTGAATTCCATACTATCAGGATCCTGTTTCAGTCAAAACAAGATAGGAATAAGGTTTTGGGCTCATTGCACTAAGGTTCTTGACTAGGCTTATCAACTTAGCCTCAGAACTGGGCTAAGTGTTCCAGTCTAATACAATGTGAACTCTATGCACTGTTTACAGGTGATATCATATATGGTCGGGTGATGGTGGATCCAGTGCAGAATTTGGGTGACTCCTTCTACTGTACCATCGAGAAGGTTTTCCTGTGCACAGGAGCTGATGGATATGTACCCAAATATAATCCATCCAACACTGAATATGGGTGCCTTGCTGATTCACCATCCCTTCTGTACAGATTTAAGATTGTGGTAAGTGTTCTAATTCTGGGAGTGTGCACATATATATTTTAAATTTTTTTCTAAGTTCTCTTTTATCCAGAAACCAACCGTTCTTTAAAATGTTCTTGATGGCATCAAATTTTCAACTCAACCTCCAGGCTAACATGAACTGATGGAGGCAATATCTTGCCTTTCACCCTCCTGGTTCAATCCTTGATCTTTCTGGGGACTTCCTTCAATAAGAGTTTGACCTAACTTAGAATCTCAAGATAGGCTTCTTCTCTGCGCTGTCTATATCCATTGACAATAGAGAGAGCCTTAGGAGACATGCAAGTTAAGGATTGGAATCTGTTTCCTATTTAGCCACCCAAAATGTAGTGCATAGTGTAAAGTTAGTCATCTAGGTCGCCTCTGTAATTCATAGGCAAAGAGAGATGGCTTAGAATATCTGAGATAATTTCCCTTCTGAAAATAACTATCGAGTAAGCTAGGTAACTACAAACCTGATGCCCAACTTTTAGAGTTAACTTTAATTATATAATTAGCTAAAAAAATTTATGTGAATGCCTGTTAATAAAATGAAATGTAGCTTCTTTAGGGTGGGAAATAGACTTCTTGCTTTCATTTCAGACCATTTTTATGTATCTTTTTTATTTAAGAAGTGTAGCTATGATTGTTCTCTAGTGTTTCTCCCTTGTATTCCAGAAAAAAAATATCTGCAGGCAAGAGATTAAATAGAATTTAGTACAATTCAGATGTGACTACGACTGTTTGTCATGTTTATTCTCTTGGTATTTCACTAGACTGCATAAAATAGCATGTGTAAATTACACAATTTATACATTGCATGTAAATATCTTCCTAGAAGAAATAAATTTGTGGTTTACAAACTTTTTTTCCTCCACACAGGACAAGGCTCAGCCAGAGACACAAGCCACAAGCTTTGGAAATGTGCTTTTTAATGCAAAACTTGCAATAGATGATCCTGAAGCAATTCCATTAGTTAAACAGCCAGGCTCTGATGGATTTAAAGTAGACTCAACTCCTCTATTTCAGGTATGATTTCTATTATCTTATTAGTACTGAACCAAGAAAGAAACACTTGCACAAGTACTGTTGTTAACTGTAAGTCATACTGAAGTCAACAGAAAGATTTATTCTGATGCCAGTGACAGTCAAATATGATTATAATTGCTTAAAAATTACTAGATATAAATTTGGAGCACTTATTAAATCATTTTTGTGCGATACTCTGCTTTTCTCTTGTTTAATTCCACAAATTAATCAGAAATTTACAGATTGTTCTTAAGCATTTCTCCTAAGAACTTAATAAGTTTCTTGTTACACAGGAATGTTTTATTGTTTCCCATCTCACTTCTCAAAGTCAAAATTAAAGAATCATAACTTTTATAGTGAATTTCATCAAAAGCTAGTTGATACTCAGAATTTTCTGTAAAATTCTTTCCTTGCAAACTCACACAGTGTGAAGCAGTGGAAAGCCTAAAAATTGATAGCTAAAGGGTGCAACTACTTCTAAATTATATATAATCGTTCAGCTGTGTGCATTCACCCTTTTCATCTATATAACCCATCCAACAGTTGTCTCTTCACTATTTGTCTCTTTAGTATTTACAAAACTACATGCAAAACTCAAGTGTATAAATGAGTAGAAAAAATATGGAGGAGGCTTTGATCCTAATCCTGCCAACTTCAGTATTAAAGGTCCCATTGTAAGTAATGGAATATTTAAGAAAACAGCCTACTTATCAATATAAAAAGGGTTTCAAAATCTGCCTCCAGGAAAATGAAACCTCATCTTTTTTATGTGAAGAATCCATAATGCAGTGATTTTTCATCATCATTCTGTCAAAAGAATGAGAATATGAAGAAACAATAGTATATCCTGAAAAAGACTTGGAAAAAGAAGAGTAAAATAAAAAATGTGTTATTTCTTACAATAACAAAACTTGACTGCAACCGTTTACCTTATCAGTCAGTAGCTTTAAGACAGTATTCAGCCTACTGGATCTTGTAGAGGACAAATTTATTATGTATCCAGGAAAGATAAGAGAAATTCAGAGATAGTATTATCTCACACAGACTGCAGGGACTCACACAATCACAGAATAGATAAAGTTATCAGGAGCCTGTGGAAATTGACTGTTCCAACTCCCTGCTCAAAGCAGCATCACCTAGAGCAGGTTACCGAGGACCGTGTCTAGTTGTATTTTGAATATTTCCAACAAAGGAGACTCCTAGGCTCCCTATTCCGATATTCAACCATACAGTAAAAAATTGTTTTCTTATGGTGAGATGGAATTAGAGCCAGGGCCTGATCCACTGGCAGGTAGGACCTGGAAGGTCCTTCTCTGTGGCCTGTCCACAGATAATGGTACTTCTATGGCCTTTGACACTCATGATACAGAAAAAAATGCCAAGACCATAGCTGTCTTCGTCTGCATCTGATAGCCATAGAGTCTGGCCATAGAGAGGAATGTAGACTAACCCCTCTTAAAATTTTGGCAGAAAACCTGACTTCTCTGGTGCGCATTGGCACGTAGTGGGGTGTTATCTGTGCATGATTTTGAAATTGCTTGTCCGAGCAACCAGTTCAGAATAGAGATTGATTTCCCCTGCATATAGTGCTGTCCAAATTGTGTATGCGTGTGTTTAAACACAAAAAAATATTTCTTCCTAGGTGTCTTTGGGTAGGGAGTGGTACGTCCATACAATCTACACTGTCCGTTCCAAAGAGAATGCTAACCGTGGAATAGGCAAAAGGAGCGTGGAGCACCAGTACCACTTGCTCTTTAGTGGTGGGAGCCCAGGAACGTCTACACAGAGACGACAGAAGAGGGGAGTTGAGCAGGACCCAGAACTTGCAACAGACATTGGAATGGAAAACAACCGAGGAACAAACATACAGCACATAGCACTAGATCGCACCGGCAAGAAACAGGTCTCTCAAAGGGAGGTTGCAGTCAATGGTGTTCTCCCCAGAGAACTGAATAACCAAAGTACAGGAATCAGCATGGTCACAATCATTGGTGGAGCTGCTGCCATTTTCCTTGCCATTTGCTTAATTGCAATTATCATTTTGCTGCTAAAATGGAAACAAAATTCTGAGAAGAAAGAAGCCACAAACGAGGCAGGCAGCAATGAACCAATGATGCTACCACATAATTACAACAGCGACAGCTCAGAGGTTTGATTCCAAGACCACGAGATTCAAGCCACAGTCTCCAGAGTGCCTCAAAAAAACCCCTTGAACTGCACAATTTTAGAAGCAGATAATGGTGACTCATTAGGAATAAAGAGTTCATATGCTTCTAGGTGTACTTGAAATTTGTTATCTTGAACTCTTTTTGCCATTATCAACAATAGTAGGAGCCGTACTGAATCTCCCACTTTGCACAAAAGGAAATGCTGACATCCCTATACCATGCACTGATTTCAAGCAGCATATCAAGGGACTGCATTGTAAGGGAGAGTTATTGTTTTAGTTTTGTACTTTCTGACATTTCAAAAAAATAAAAGAAACTATACAAAGGTGCTATATATCCTGTCTGCAATAAGAGAGGAGATCTGTTTCTTCAGAAACACAATACTTGAGAGAAGGAATCCTTACACTCTTCTGTTAAATTTTGTACTGTTTCTCACAAAGAACTCAATGTCTACAATTAGTTTGAAAGGTAATGAAATGCCTTAGGTATAAATCCTCCCTCCTATAGGCTTTTGACTTCACTTAAGCTATACCAGTGATTTTTTAATTTTTTTTTCTACTTATATGTAACTGAACTTTTTCAAAAAATGGCTAGATTATACAGCATAGGATTATAAACAGTTGCATACCACAGGATGCAATACATACTGTTTTCTGCAAATTTCTATTCGTCTGTTTAATCTGAGAATTTTTCCCCCTTATTTATGTTTATATAAAGCCAAAGAATGCAATAAAATCCAGAAAGAATTTTGGTTTTCAGTGAAACTGGATGCTTATATCCTCTAAAGTTTATAATGGAACATGGAAGTGTTTTAAGGTAAATTATATTTCTTAGTGCATATCCACTGTTGAGAAATGCAAGCATTAGTGTTTCAGTACCTAGAGAAGATGATAGTTAGATTAAAAATACAGAGGACAAGGTTCTGCCTGAACTGAGCCTAGGAATCATGGTACTGAATCCAGCATGTAATTGTTAGTTGCCACATTAAATGGCAAAAAGTGAAGAAAAAGTTGGCATTTGATTGAATCAAGTAGTATTTATTGCTGTAAATCCCAGCACATTTTGACAAGCATGCTGGATCACTGTTGTGCATTTTCTAATGAATGACTACTTTTGCAAGAGTAGCTCTAATTTTCTCTCAGCATTCTTGAATTAGGTAGCATGGCAAGTTTGGATCAGCAGTGTCCCATATCAGTTTTTATCCAGACAGGACCTCTTCTGTCCTGAAGATGTTTTTATTCAGATGGGACCTGTTCTGTCCCTATCAAATGCTTGACTATGAAAGCTATGTAACCTTCAGGAAATTGTCTCATTTTTCACATTAATGTTTTATATAAGTCCTTTCAAGTCATAGAAACATAGAATGACCTGGGTTGGCAGGGACCTTAAAATCATCTAGTTCCAACCCCCCTGCCATGGGCAGAGACACCTTTTACTAGACCAGCTTGCTCAAAGCCTTCAACTCTTCCAGCGATGAGGCATCCAGAACTTCTCTGGGCAACCTGTGCTAGTGTCTCACTACCTTCACAGTAAATTTCTTCCTAATATGTAAACCTATCCTCTTTCAGTTTGAAGTCATTACTCCTTGTGCTATTGCTACATCCCTTTGTATAAAGTCCCTCCCCAGCTTTCTTGTAGGCCCCATTCAGGAACTGGAAGGCTGTTTCCAGGTCTCCCCAAAGCCTTCTCTTCCCCAGGCTGAACAATCACAACTCTCTCAACCTGTCGTCATACGAAAGGTGTTCCAGCCCTGTGATCATCTTCATGGCCATCCTCTGGACTCACTCCAACAGGTCCACTTATGTTGGAGGTCCCAGAGCTGGACAAAGTACTTTAGGTGGGACCTCACGAGAATGGAGTAAAGCAGAAGAGTCACCTCCCTTAACCTACTGGCCACACTTCTTATGATGCAGCCCAGAATAGAGTTGACTTTCTGGGCTACAAGTGCACATTGCCAGCTTGTGTTCAGCTTCTCATTCACCAGCACCCTCAAGTCTTTCTCCTCAGGGCTGCTCTTAATTCATTCTCCACCCAGCCTGTGTCTGTGCTTGGAATTGCCCTGATTCAGGTGCAGGACCTTGCACTTGGCCTTCTTGAACTTCATGAGGTTCACACAGGCCCACCTCTCAAGCCTGTCAAGGTCCCTCAGGGTGCCATCCCTTCCCTCCAGCATGTCTATGACCACACAACTTGGTGTTGTCGGCAAACTTGCTGAAGTTGCGCTTGATCCCACTGTCCTTGTCACCAACAAAGATGTTAAACTGCAGTGGAGTCAGTGTAGTTGCCAATGTATTTCTCAATGGAGTTAAACTATATAAACTATATAAACTATATAAACTCTAAAGTAGGATGTTGAAACTTTGCCTGTTCCCTTCCACCATCTTGTGGAACTAGAAACTATCTTCAGCTGCAATACCCTTGGCATTTGGTATTCCGGGGGTCATGCTGCAGGGATCTGAGTTAGCTGAGCAGGATTCAACTTAAAAGCAGCCTGGCTGTAACCACACAATGCTGCCTCTGAACTAGAAAAAAAATCCATCCAAAAGGCTTCCTGGCCTGGCTGTGGTGCTCAGTCAGCACAGATAAACCTGACCTAGTCATACTGCACAGTTGCCCTCAGAGCCATAAGGACTCAGAAATGTGGAGGTCTGCTAGCCTAGGAATATCTGTACTATGATTCAATGTGAATATGTCCACAGATGGACTCATTTATTGTTATGACTTCACTCATTTAATGGGAGTTCATCAGTTTTTCACAAAATGAATCAGGTCAAAATCTTTCCTACCTTTTCTAGGTTTTCTAAAGACAGTGATTAGAGAGCTTAATTGAAGGATGTTTGCAGCAACCCAAGGGTCAAATTCTGTTACTAAACTTTAGCAGTCATCCTTTATTTTAACTAATCTGAGTTCTAGCCTGAAAGAATTATCTGTAAGCCATGCCCAGTGCTTTAGACCTTTTCCCTAGTCACCTGACATCAGTTTGCTCTTTTAATGTTCCCGGTTTTGTGATCCATGTATTATGTGTACTAGATTGATCAAAGACTTAACCCACAGATACTTTTTGTATTTAGTAAGTTCACCATTAAGTTGCAAATGTAACCTAAGATCAAATTTGCCTTTGTACACATATGTGAAATCACTATGTGAAAAGCAGAATTTCCCTCCTAGAACCTGCATGTTTGAATAACAGCAGTCAATGATTCTACAGTAAAATGGGACACATGTAAATAATAGAACATTTTAATATTTATGAAATGCCTGTTTTGTATAAGCAGAGATCTTTTTTAAAAAAATATATATAAAATACAGAAATTAGGTGTTTATCAATAGAGCTATTTTTCTGCTTTTGAATTTTTCCAGGCTGAAATATCACTAAAGTTCCTTGCAGGCAAAATCTTTTCTAAGTATTATTTTTTTTATAAAGTCACATCAAAATCCATGTGTTCTACGAGCCAAATATTTAGCCTGGTAAACAACTTGATCACTGCTTTGAATGGCATCTGATTACAACTTTGTAAAATATTTAGATTGATGGGGATTACCAGTCTAATGTTTTTCTAACAATATATTAAATAATAGTGCAGACTGGTGATAACAAAGAAATGGACACAGTAAGGACAGAAAAGCTGGACAAGCATGAGTGAGATTCATAAGTCAGAGTCCTCTTCCTGGGAAAAAAATCCCAATGTTTTTGGTAAAGCGTGCCAGATTTGTCCCATTCTTAAGAAATTGGGTTTCTTACAATTCAGTGAACTATAAATACCTCTGTAACAGCATGCTGATTTTTTTATTATGGCTTCAAGGTTTTAGATTTCAGCAACGTGTTTTGAAAGCTTATTAACATTTTCCCTTCTACTTAACAAGTGGCCTTGTTTATACTAACCTGAATAAGTGCCTCGTTCCCAGTTATATGCACAAATATTTTAATATTTATCTATCCATGCAATAAACTGAGTATATTTTATATATATATTTAATCTATTTCCAGATTATGTATTCAATCCTCTTTTCCCTGGAGATGCTTATTCTGCTAGCAGTAATACCATTTGTTTAACCATTTATGCAGTAATTACTGTGTTTAAATTTGTTATCAAGCTGTCATATTTATTTGGAACAATTTTTTACTTATGTCTATGGCTGTGATATTTGGCATTTGTACCAGGAAAAAAATAAAACTACTTCTGTTTGGTTACTGATCTAAAGTTCGTGTATGAATACCACCCTCTGAAGAGAGGTCAGTAATGCAGTGTTAAGAAAAATTAATTTGTCACATCAGTGGAAGAATATAAACTTACTGTGTTTGCAATAAATCTTACTGCTTTGTTCCTGAGCTGATTGTTTTCTGGTCACAAAGTGTTTGGCACTAAGGTTGTTTTTGAATCATTGTGGTTGTTCTCATGACTCAGAGATGGATTTATCTTTCAATTCCAGAACATCAGAAATCTCTAGGCATCTGCAAGTCTTTGTAGGCTGGATTACGATGTTCCTGTGTGCTGACAAGGTTTATTTTACTAGTCTCATTGACAAGTGAAGTTCAGTATGCAGGGAGCAGTTCCCTTGTTCATGCAGCACTGTCAGTTGTTTCTTGTGCCCACTCATTAGTTTTGTTTGTTTGTTTGTTTGTTTGTTTTTTCCCAGGGGCAAATATATCACTGATGGATGGTGAAACTGTTTAGAGAGAGAGAGATAATACGCACATACGATGATGCAGAAAGAAAAAGCAGCTCTGAGCTTTTCCCTTCTCACCCCACGCTTGGTAAACTGGCCAGCACTGCCTCTGATTTCTGTGTGAATTTAGGCAAGCACCTACTTCCTTCACTGTCAGAAAGGCCATACTCCATGGCTAGTTCAGGGGTGGTGCTGTACACTTACCAACTGCTATAAGGAAAGATAAACTAGCAGTCAGCAATTCCTGGTATGTCTATTGACTTCTGCTACCTACCCTTGTTCATGTGAATTACACTCAACAATTACTTAGACTGAGCAGAGCCATCCTGTGTCAAATTTGTGAGCTCTGTGTTGTGATTTCTGCCAGGGCAAATCAGACTGAAAGAGTTTCTGTCCTGCACCAATATAAATAGCTGTATATGTAAATGAATAAAGAATCTGGTCACATGACTATAGTACTATCAATAAATCAAAGGGCATTAATTTCTCACTCCAAGATTCACAGTAATCAAGTCATGTACGCGTTTGTTCAAGTCCACGCTCATTTTGGCACTTAGTGGAATTTTGGTACTCCTAAGATGGTCAAGCATGTTTCAACAGGTCCAGGGTGACTTTCATTTCACAGCCCCAGCTTAGTCCCATATCAGCATCTATATGAGACAGGGATTTTTAGTGCATTCTCACTGTCTTTTGAAAGAATGGCTCCTACCCCAAAGGAATTCAACTCCTATCATTGAATCCTTCAACTTTGTAAGCTGTTCAGTAAATTGCTCTGAAGTGGTTGGCTGCTTGAGTTTTGGGGGTTTTATTATTTATCTCATGAGATAATCCATTCAGAATTTACCTTGTACTACTGTTGCTTTGGTAAGTAGCCACTGACTTCCAGTAAAAATGAAACTAACAACTGGAAGATCCTTAAATGATACATCTTGTTTCATTTCATGGCCAATACTCAAGCATATGCTGGATTCCTGCTGGGTCCTGTTACCTGCAGATTCATGATACAAGTTTTCCTGAATGTAAGTTTACAAGTAAAGCATGAATCTGTAGCTGTACAAATTAAAGTGCTCAAGTTAAACTAGTGCAACTGGAAGATAATGTGTAACAATTGTCATCTCTAGCATCTTTTTGACCATTTTTGCAGCAAAAGGTGTAACTTGGCATGGAACACAAGAAGAGACATTCTGGATAAGCGCATGTTGTGCCCATGTCTTTGATAATATATTACTTTCTACTTTTCTTCCATTTGCATTCCCTTCCCAAAAAAGCATATAATGGAAATAAATGACGCAGCAAATGACAAACAGGATGATAAAAGGTAAGGAATGTCTTCACCATAAGGAGATTAAACAGATAAAACTCTCTTCCACTCTTTAGCCTTGGAAAGAATTACCCAAGGGAGAGTATTATAGAGGTTCATTATATTCTAAATCTCACAGAGGCAGTGACTAGGGAACAGTGATTCACTGTTTCTTGTAATATTTTAGAGAGGTTCCATCCAGCAAAATTTTCTGGCTACAAGATTGAAACAAAGTAGTTAATACCTAATCATCTGATCTAAAATTAAAATTTACAGGACTCATTACTGAAGGATGATGTGCATGCCAAACTAAAAAAGAAGTGAAATTCGTGAGAAAAAAGTCTGTTGCAATCATCTGTTTGCGTCAACAGCCAGTTCAGAAAGGCTGAACTAGTAAAAGTCAGGAGGACTCAGAAGGATCAAGCTGGTCATCTTTTTCCTTTCTCTTCCCTTCATTACTGGGCACTGTCGAAGGCAGATCACCAGACCCAGAAGAGCCAATCTTTTGCACTAACAGTTGTACAAAGACCCACCAGTCCTAAGCTTGGAATTGGTAATATAAAGTGCAAAAACCATAATGTGGGGTGTTGTGGGTTTTTTCTTAAGTGAGGAATGAAAGTTTCCATTTATCAGCACTCTAGGTCTCTAACAGCTGGTTTACCTGCACCTCACATCTGCTTAAACCTCCTGCTGAGGACTGCTTGAAATGGTAGCATGATCCAATAGCCTTTTCCTGGTGCATATCCTGTGAAGGCATATGATCTGGACAGAACGAAGTAAAGCATCTGGAGAGAGGACTGTGAGGGCCAAGGTAAAAGATACTGTTGATGATTTTATTTACCTTATAAACAGACTCCATTTATTCTCTGCTGTGTGTAACAAAAGGTTAAAATAATATTTCTTAGGCTTTCAAGTGTCTCTTTCACTGATGTATTTTTTATGTTTCTAATGGCACCAAAATGGTCATGGTAAGAGAGAAACATAAATACCAAATTCTTTAAAAGTAGTAGCTCAGGGGGAGGTGGCTGGGCTTCTCTTCCATTTCTTGGCAAGACACATGGATTTCAGTACAGCAAGCTACACTATGCCCCACAGGGACTGGTTCCCTGTATTGTCAAGTCTGTGAAACTGAGGCAGGAGTATGCTCTGGCTAATTTTTCAGGACAACAAAAGCCTCTGTCTTTGGGGGCAAAATGATGTTGCTATGTTAGGAGGTTGGCTTCATAGGTGCCTTTCTGTGCTCACATCTCATAGCAGCATCACACAACAGTACCACAGACCACCTCGAGTCTTCTCGAGTCAGGATTCCTGGCCTCCTCTGTCACGATTTTGAAACACTCTCTCCCAGTAGGAGGAAAGGAAAGATTTGGATCCACCCTTGAAGAGCATAGATAGAGGAAGACTTGTAATGGCTTATGGACATCAACAGCTGCCCATGCATCACACACAGAGCAACTTTCATCTGCCCAGGATTTAGCAGAGGTGCCACAAGTTGCCCTCAATATTCCAAGCAACCCTAATGCATCAGGATGTGCAGTACAGCACAGGGTCTCTCACAGCTCCTTTGCACTCCTGAGGACTTCTTTCAGTGCAGGTTGCAGTGTCAGACACAGATTACCATGCTGCACAGGCGATATGCTCATATATGTCATGTCTTCCAAGATGTCAGTGGCAAAGGTCTCAGCAGATCTTGTTCGCTCCCCTCAGGTGAACTTTAGTAACAAGGTCTAAAAAAAGCCCTTTCATAGACAGAATTATGCTGGTCACAGACATCTAAAAGTTGCTGAACAGAAGTGCAAGAGAGAAGTGCAATTCTTACTGCTGATTAAGGGTCTACATGCCGTGTTTGGTTATGGGAAAATCTTGGGTTTTTAGCCATGACTTTCAACACGGCAGGGTGTGCACTGAGACCTAACCCAGCTGCAGGACATAGCCAGGTGGGTGCATGCCTGAAACTGTTTTGTTGCTAACTTAACTGTTTTTAACCAGACTGGCACCTAAAAAAAAGCAAGTTTCAGAGGCAAAATTCACTCCTTGTTTTTATGTAGCCAGGCTACATGTGAGCAATTCAATACCTGCTTTCTCTTGCTGAGGGTTTTTTTCTCAACTAGTTTTATAGTTAAACAGCTTTTCTGGGAAATTCAGATTCTGTTACCGCACATTTGACTGAAGAGTTTTGTTTGCACACCTACTGCAACAATTGTGGCACTAATTTATAACTCTTTCCTCAGCTGTGATGATTTTTCTACCTTGCAACACTATCCACAGAATAAGACCACCAATAACAGCATCTGTCCAAGCTGTTTGGCTTGGTATGATGCTTGGATTTTCCTTTCCGATTTAGCTCTCAATGACAGTGCCAGGGTGATATTTCTCGCTCAGGAAACTTCAGTTTCCTCAGGAAATGTATTTGACATCCATAACATCACTATGAATGGTAAGTGTGAGGCCAACAATTCAAAAAAATTCTTGCAGCATTTAGGCATTGCCTGTAGTTCCCATTTAGAACTGTCAGCTGTGGTAATGTGTTACTCCTATCTTGTCAAGAAGTGCTGAGAAGTGTTATTCTCCACCAAAATGTTTGGTTTCAAAGCATGACATGTACAACTGTACATGTGTGCACACAAACAGACAGAGACAAACACACACACACACAAATTATGGTTTTTATCATTATATAAATTTTATAGAGGTTTTATAATGTAATATATATTTTAAACATACATATACAGCATATAATTGTATCTAATCTGTGCATTTTATATACTGTGGAAGTTGTAGGTATTTAATGTAATTTTTTATATAATACAATTTTTATTTATATGTAATTTCTCAGACAAGTTCACAAGAACGAAGTGTTACAAGCTGGGAAGCAAAATTCAAGGTATATTTGACTGGAAGGAATCACAGGAGCCAGATCCACAGTCAAAACCTGAGACTGCACCTCCCAGGGCTTTGGGGTAAGGGACTTATTTGATACACTCTGCTGGAGTCCAAAATAAGCAAACTGGTGGCATTCAGGACTGTCTCCCAGATGGTGACTTCAACAGTGGCAGCTCCTGGGACCAGCAGATGCAATCTCTACTTCCAGCTTTGAGCTTCTTAGTCCAGATCTGCTGCAGGATGCCAAGGAGAAGCACAACCATTCATCCAAGATACCTTGTGTTTAGAGATCAGCAAGTAAATGCATTAAGAAAAAGAGAAGTTAAAAACAGAAGTCTTCCAAAATTCCATGCTTCTTTTATTTATTTTATGTCAAGATGCTGCAACAACAGGATTTCCCTGTCCCAAGAGCCTGCAGCCCAGGGGCTGAAAAATGTAGCAGCAGCTTCTCCTTGTGCCCCTTTCCTGAGCTGCTGGGCTCTTGGCCCCCCTTCTGGAACTACTGTGAGCTGGCTTTGGTCCCCCAGTAGCAGAATGGCTTGGAAATGCCACTAAAGAGAGGGAAGGCAGCAGGCTTCATCAGTGAGCTTCTGTCTGCAGGGGCCTGTGGCTGGGGATGCTCCCAGTCTCTAGACCACCTGAGGCCTCACTCCCTTGTCCCCAGATATTTTAAGGGAGTCTTTTTCATCCGATGAAGGTATGAAGTTAAAAGATAATCAACTGCCCAGGGAATGAGGAAGTTTGGCTGCTAAACAAAGAAGGGCTGTCTGCTGTCAGATGCAGTCCAAGATTTCTCAAAGGGGCAACAAAAGTGCTTTATTCCCATAGGATGTGAACCTTCATTCCCTGGTGGCTCCTGGCACCCCCAGCTGGGGCAGGAGAGGTCATTTTGGTCCTGCTCAAACCAGCCCTTGCTGTCTCCCTGGAACAGTCTGCTCTCATTAAACGAGCTGTGTGGATTAGTCACAGAATAGTGAAAAGGAGTGTTCAAGACATAAGGAGCATCCTACCTGGTGAGTCACCAACATCAGCTGTAAATGGGGCTTTTTCTTCTGTCACACAGGGGGTGGGGAACCTGTTGCTTATCACAGATTCATGGATTGGAAAAGAGAGTTAAATGTGTGCTTTAAAGAAAAGCAGACAGGCTAAGAGAATTCCTGCAGGCTAAAAGGCACCTGTTTGCACTGAGTTTCACAAAGCCTGATTGAGTATTCAGAAAGATCTTAATTTAATGACTTAAGAACAAACAGTTCTGTAATCTCTAATTAATTTCTTTTGAGTTCTTACAATAGAATGTTTCGGCAAATGCAAATTAATTCTCCTTTCTGCCTGCTGCTATCTCCCATGTAACTGCACTGCAAGAGAAACTGTCAGGGCTACTTTTATCTTCCTTACATGGATCTTGATAAACCTGTCATACTGTGTGAATTTTATCATTAAAAAAGCACAAGCCAAACAAACAACAAAACAACTAAAAAAAACCCCCAACCACATCCATATTTTACAATTTTCATAAAATATTACTGTACTCAAAATGAAATGTGTCACAACTGACGAGGTTGTTTCCAGAGACTAGTAAAATCAGCCCATTATGGCATCAGTGAATTGCAAAAACAGGGAAAATAAATAGCCTTCATCATTAGCACAATCATTAACAGCAGAGATTTATCAAATTGGAGGTGATCTGGGCTTATCTGTCTTATTCCTCCTTCTGTATCCTTTTTCCCTCTACTGTAGATCTTGCATGTCCTTTACTGAACTTTATTGCTGGATGAAAATGCTGAAAACATACCACCTTCTGTTCTTTTCAGCTATTGCACAGTCCAAAGAAAACTTCCAAACTCTCAAAACTTGTGTAAAATGAGTGCTCATCCCTGCATGGGTACACACACACGCATGTAAACCTACATGTGCATACATCTCTTAAATCCCTCTGAACTACCAAAATCTCTTTATTCACAGATTTTTCTTTAGCTATTTGCACTCCAGCTGTTACAGTATACACGCTCACTAAAGGGTTTTCAAGGAAACCAGAAATTAGGCCAATTCTGACCACTGTTGCTGGAAAGTAAAGTGGGAGAAGGAAGGTGATATTTCATCCACTCTCTCTTTAATGATGGTAGTGGATGAAGATCTGTATCTGCTTTTTTAAATTCTTATCCTCAGCTCCTTCACCTCCGAGTCTACACCCATATGTACCCACTTTGCTTCAGAGCTGCTGTTGGAAAATCTCACTCCTCTCATTTCACTGATGCAGGGATGCTGAACAACCTCTGCTAGGGCACCCTGGGTATCCCCACTTGCACATAACCACAAAAAACAGTGGTATGGGGAGATCGAAACACAACTACAGCCCCACAGTTTTACTTCTTGACTTTTAACCTGAGTTTTTGTCTGGCTGACTATTCCTCCCTCCCAAAAAAAAACCCACCTACTAGGGAATTTCTTATGCAACTACCCTTCCACAAGTTTATCCCCGTATCTTAGTCTTCTCTTATTCCAAATAAAACCCAACACTATGGGTGTGAGCAGATTCCTCTGCATAGATTTTCCTAGCCATATTTCCTCTCCAGCCATTTAAGGAGTCTCCATAAGTAAAGATAAACTTGGACTTTGGCAAGGCCAGGCTGGCTCTCCAAACTCCAAGGTATGAGAAACATTTTATTTTCTTTTCTCTAGCCACTAGCAAGGAGCACACTTCTTTCTAATCAGCTAGGGCTGTGTTCTGAGGTCCTAGCTTCTTTTTACTGGGGACTCCTGCAGTGGATAAACAGGAGATAGTTCTGTGTTAGGTGATAAAAAAAAGGGAAGAGTAGCCCCAATGAACGAGGGCAGGGGGATGTACATAACCACATAAATGGTGTTTGTGGGTCACCTTGGCAGGCAGATACGGAGGCAGTCAGAGTACATCTCTCAGGGCTGCAGAAAAGGGAGGAATGTCTTTTGCTTTATCTCAGTTTGCGTGAGGAGTGTTTTCCTAAGCACATAGCTGCATTCTTCTGTACCTACCTTATACACATTATCTTGTTTTTATATGGTCTTGGACTGCTCTGTTGAAGCGGATCCTGCCTGTCTGACTCCTTAGAGAGTGCGCTTTCAGATATCTGAGTTGCAGATAGGATTACTTGTTCTTTAAGAGCATGGTAAATATAATTAAACCAGTCTTTATTTTTACTATAACCCCCACATCAGAAGGGCTATTTGCAGATTGTAAAGAAAAATAAGTAGTAAGAGTAAAATAAATACCCTCAGAAGGATTTATTTTGTCTCTTTTCTTTAACTCAAAGATACAAGTTATGACAGAAGCCAAAAACCCTCTCTGCCTATTCCTGTGGGTCAGAAACATGTTAGCATTCCTAAACAGCTGATCTTATATCACAATACCTTAAGGCACTTTAATTCCTATTAGAAGTAGAGTTAGTCCTTTGCCTACTGTGAAATACAGAGAGCTTAAAGATGGTTTAACATAATCTTTCCCCCTCCCTTATAGTTATAAGTGGAATTTAGCTGGAACTAAGAGAATAAGGGCCCCACATTTTCAAGGCATCTGTTTTTCCAGATAAGCTCTTGACTCGCCGAGAGTGGGAAGAGTGTGTTGCAGTAAATCAGAAAGTCCATAAGGCGTGGAGTGGGGTCAAGCTTCTGACTGCAATATTAACTCCAGAAAGGACTCAAAAGAGATAAGCCTTGTTCTTGGCAGTAAACTGTAGTGGTCAATAAAAACCATTTCATCTTGCCTTCCAGGGTCTAGTGCCTTGAGGCTGATGCAACTGAGTAGGGTAAGGTGTTCATGACTGGCTCTGAACTGTGCTACCAACTGAGAGTGCATTAACTTTGTAAAAACCTACCCTTAAAATATGGCATGAACAGCACTGTCTTTGCTGCTGCAATTTCTTGCAAAATGATAGACGAGACAATAGGATAAAAAGCTGGATAGAAACCTGGACTTGCATCTAGACAAGATGGTTTTGGAGACAGTTGAGTAAAGGCTGTGATGCCAAGAGGTAGGCAGCTCTCAGTATCCCAAAGTGAATGCCACCAGAGGTGTCTCAAAAGAGATACTTGATTCTGGGCTGCCAGTGGGTCTTGCTTAGGCAGTATTATTCTATTTTTCTCTTTTTTTTTTTTCCATACAAGTGTTTAAGCACTCCTAGAAGCAGACTGGGATGGGGTCCCTCCACTCAGATAACCCAAATTGCTTTTTAAAACCCACTAGCTGTATTGAAGGAGCTTGGATTCGCAGCACATGTACAAGCAGCCTGCCCTGAGGAGAACACCTGAGGGAGTGGGAATCCAGAGCTGTCTCCCCTTTACTACTAGTATGAGTCTGGGAGGCACAAAGGGGTCTCAGAAAGCAGGACTTGGAATTTCACAGTTCTCCCTGAAAGCTTGCTCCCACAGTGGAGAGCACAGCTGCCCGCTGGATGGCACCAGGGCTCCATACGTATGTGCACGCTCACCTGCAGCCTCCCTGACTCTGTCCTATCCATCACTGTGAAAAGTGATGCTTTTCAAACAGGCCCAGCAAGACTCTACGAGCAAAATGATAAGGAGAAATTACAGATGTGAAAGCTATGCCTGAAGATGCAGGATACTGTTACGGCTAGTATTTTCAGAGGGGCAAGTGATTTTTATGGTGTGTTACCGAGATGGAATATTCTACATAGTACTTTATATTTCTATCCATACAAGCTGCTATTTCAGAATAATCACATACAGAATAATCAGAGGTGCGGAATGCACTTTTTTTAACCATATGATAGAGGGAAAAACATTTTTTTTAAAAAAACTATGTTGTTCCAAATCTTCCTTCTTGCTGCTTCAAGCTACAGTAACAGCAGTATATAGATGCTGTAGGTTGTGCAGATTCTGGCTGCAAGATTCTATGTCTTAAAGTGTATTAACATCCCACATATGATGCAGGTCAGAAGTATTGATGCTTCCACAGTGAGACAGTGCATTTTTGCACCTCAGTGGAGAATACATGCAAAAACTTATGATGGATATTTATAGAATAATGTACAAGTAAATGCTGTTAATACTCTTCTCCACAGCCACTGAAGCTGGGCTTGCTGCTAAATATACATCTGCAGTGTACTTACCAAAGCCAAGAAGTTTTATGAAGCCATCAAAGAAAGGGGAGGTGTTTGGAAATTTAGTGATCCGTTACATTATGTTGTAATTTGTAATGATGTCTCTGATGACTGTTCATTTATTTATTTGTCATTGCTCAGGCAGAAGTGTAAGAGCCCATGAAATAGGAGCCAGCCCCAGATTTGAAGAAACTGCTGCTAGTGGCAGCAAGGAATGAGAAAAGCCTGCAAGGCAGAGCATACCAGCCCAAGACTGAGATGCTTGGTAAGGGCCAGCCTTGGCAGCCCCATGCCGTGTATCACCTGGAGAAGGAGCCTGCTTCATCATTTCGATGGCAGAGGCCAGTGGGCTCCAGGTGCAAGACTAGATGGTGTACAAGCCCAGGAACAGCATAAGCAAGCAGGCAGTTAGATCACAGATCTGGGCTTCTATCTGAGGCTCAGAGTGTCATGGGCACTGACTCTTTCAAACCTGCTGTTTATTTCTTCTGCCTCACTGATCCAGAGAGTGACACCACAGGCACACCCAGTGCAGGTAGAAGAAAAGCTAAGACTGATGCCCAGATGTGAATGGCACCACCTGCAAAACCTCTCTAGCCCCCGACCCTGAGGAGGGGAGAGAAGAATGGCATTCACAGCAGGCCGGGCTGCTGTCAGAGGTAACAGCAGGATCCTGCTGGGACCACAAGCTGAACCTGAAGAAAAGTATTTTTAGACCACATCCTGATGTGAATGAAAATTCATTTTCATCATTCCAAAATCAGGTCAAAATTGAGCATGACGGGTCTGAAAATGTGTCCCACATCATAAAAATAAATATGTCATAGTTTAACTGCATCCAACGACTAGTACCAGACAGCTGCTCACTCATTCCCCCTGCATCAGGATAAGGGAGAGAATTGGAAGACTGAAAATGAGACAGCGGGAAGAAAAATTCCAAACACTCCTCGCTTCCTTCCTCCTTCCCCCAGCTTTATATGCTGGGCACGATGCCATATGGTATGAAGTGGAATATCCCTTTGGTCAGTTGGGGTCAGCTGTCCTGGCTGTGTCCCTCCTTACTTCTTCTGCACCCAAAGCCGACTCACTACTGCGGTGGTGTGAGAACCAGAAAAGGCCTTGACTCTGTTACAGCACTGCTCAGCAGTAACTGAAACATCTCTGTTATCAACAGTGTTTTCAGCTCAAATCCAAACTCAGCCCCATACCAGCTACTCTGAAGAAATTAACTCTATCCCAGCCAAAACCAGCACAACATCACAGAACATGTAATCACTTATTAGCAAGGGCAGATCCATGTTCCTTTCAAGATGTGTTGACTAAATAAATGAAAACATCCTTTGTGTTCACATTTTGTTATAGTTTCACCTTTTTTTCTGTAGGTACAATGTAATGTAAACTGATCATCTGGGCAGGGTGTGTCTGACCCAAGTACCATCAGAAGGGCTCTGGGGACGTCCACCTGGTCCCTTTCTGAAAGCACCAGTAGTCCCCTCTGCATCTAAGCCACTGAGAGGGCAGCTGAGCTGACTTGTGTCATTCTGCTGGAGATGGTTTTCTGTAAAACTAGGTTAGCAAGAGGGAAGATTCCTGCTACATCCTCCATTTCCTCCTGTATCTGTGCCTGACAGTACAAATAGCTGCCTAAAAAGCTGAAGGTCACAAAGAATCAGAGGTCTACGGCAGAAGGAAGACTGAAGATATGTTACCTGAATAACTGTCCCACGGAGCTGCTACAAAAGTCGTCCAGCCTTTACCCCTCTGTACCAGGAGAGCAGATGCCCTGCCTGCTGCACAGGGGGGTGCTGCAGCTCCTGAGTTTGAAATATGCTATCAGTGAGCAGCTTCTCTTTACAATAAAAACAAAACTCTTTTGATACTCATATTCCATTTCCTTTCCCCTTTATCTTTGTGTTTCATCCTCCAACATTAAAACCAAGGGATTAAAAATAGTAGGGCAGGTTCGATCTGCTAGTGGAGCTGACCTCAACCTGCTTGAGTGTAATGGACGTGGGAGCTGAGCCTTCTCTCAGCTGGGGGGAAGAAATGCTTTCTGGTGTCCATGCTCCTCTGAGTTACTGCATGAAATTAATATTTTGGATTTAATTTGCAGATCAGAATAAGGCAGGATGTCAGTGGCAGATAGGCACATGGCTAGCTGTGGTTGTACATGGTATGGGATTTTTTTTCTCCTTTAATGTGGTTATGAAGCATTTTCTAGTATAATTGTGCAATCATTTGAAACCTTAGAGTGTCTCCCTTTAGCAAATCAGGAAATGCAAGGAATGAAGGTCAGTAAGAGTTATAAATTACATCTCTAAATTTTTCCTGCACAAAAGACCAGTTTTCCTTGATTTCACGATATGCCTCCACATTCACAGAACCAGATGTGTAACGATTTTTCTTACTCTTCTCAGCTACTTAAGATTTTAGCTTTTGACATTGATATGTTCAAGATGCCTTTTGCTTTTTTTTAACTTATTCTCACCTTTTGGTCCCATGAAAAGGAGAAGAAAAGAATTCCCTAAAAAGACAATTATATTCTAGAAAAATGGACAAGTTGGGAAAGACCAAATTATTTGAAATACATTAATTTTTGTAGATATTTTGTATTTGTTACAGTTGGTAGCAAGGAAAAGTTAGGATTTCTTTGTGTTTTATCATGAAATTGAAAGAAAAAAAAAGGAAAACCACAAAGGATGGTTTTGAGAACAAGACTCTAGACAGAGTGTCAGGATGTTTGACTACAACGGCAATAATCTAAATACCCTGTATTATTTAGGCCAAGTCGTTTTATTCCTCATTTCGAGGAGCTCTGTGTTTTCACTGGGGCTGAGAGAGTCACTTGCATGCTCAGACATCTCTTCCCCTCCTGGCTATGACCAGTTCAATGGCTTTTTCTCTCAGCAAGGCTCTCACTGGTATATTTACTAATTTGACCTACAGTTCTTAAAGGTGCCAAAAGCACCGAGATTCTGAAAAAGGTAGTTTACTAAAAGAACATGATACCTTACTGCAGTAGGGTGAAATATTATGTCAGTAGTATAGTGCAATTGTTGCTTGACCTAAAAGAATCCTATAGACTAACATAGGTCACTTTTGCAACATATTAAGTTTCCAGAAGCAGTGCTGGTTTTGACCATCTTATCACAAATATTTTTTTTTTTATTTTGACACCATGTTACGAAAATCACAGAATTTAGCCTAGTCATTGGGAGAATGAGAGAGAAATGAGGGAGAAACCTATGAGAAAAAACTAAGGTTGGTTGCTTAATCCTCCTGAAATCAAACCTCCTCAGATAGAGCAGAAAAATCCCACGGATATATTGTTTTTCCTCTTTTAAACAGATCCTTTTTTTTCAGTAGATACACTTAGGAGCACTGGATGCAGAATATTTAATGAAATTTGGTTTAATGGCAAAAGCAACTACAGCCTAGTTATCTTCTTAATTCATGACTCTGATTATTGTAAGAAAAAAAATATACTTTTAATCTACAATTTCAATTTACATTGACACTAAAGAGAAGCTATCCTGCTGTTAAGAGGACCTTTTCAAATTAGACCACTTCATGGTCTGGTGTTGAAAAAGGATTTCAAAATCGAATTTTCTGAAATGTCAGAAGTAAAATATTGCCTTTTACGTTTGTCACAGCTCCCTGTAACTCGGCAAAGAGGTTGTCACCTCAGTGCTTATTTCTAAAATGTGCTTTGTGAAGCTGTCCTTTGTACCCTTCTACCAGGCAGAGGTAAAAGAGTGCGGGCCAAAACCGAAAAAGAGTTTGGTCTTGTTAGTATTTAGGCTGATTAAGGGGAAAAAGGCTTTGGGAAGCTCTTCAAGCCAAAGAACAAAAACTACTGCTGGTGCTCACAACATTGTGAAATCCTGCAAAGTTCCAATGAAGCTACTGAAAAGAGAGATAACATATACTCAAAATAAAACAACTCTGTCTCCCCAAATTCGGGGTTCACCAGTTCCTTCTTACACACACATCAACCCTGGGCTGTGCTTTCCACACACTGTACTGGACTGTGGGTCAGCTGAAGGATCAATAGGTGAAAAGTGGCTGATGAGTAAATAGGAAAGGACTTTGCCTTTAGGAAAAGAACAGGCATATGAGCTATTTTAGGGGGAGTTTTCTGCGTTCTCACTTTCATGCATGTGTTAGAGACCTTCAATCAAGATTGTTTTATTTAGTTTCATTTTGTTTCATTACCTTACATTTTAATGTGCCTTTGGACTGGAATATTTTACATTCTGCCAGAAATCATAATATGAAGAATCTGTGTTACTAGAAAACCAGTGCAATGATCATTTTATACAAACCCAGAGACAGACCAATCAAGCATAAGGAATTTTAAGATTCATTATATAAATGGTTATGTATAGGCTTGCTCTTCTGTGATTGTGAGAGACAGTGAGAAATATCCCTTTTTAGTTGAAGTTGCTGGTTTATGTTTTGGTGGAAAAAAATCTTTATTAGAGTCAGAACACTTCCTTAAAATCAAATATAAAATATTTATGCAACATATTGCTATGGATAGCTGTTATGTACTCACATATATTTATTCACTTAAGGAAGCAAAAGTGCAAATCCAAGTAAAAACAAGTGAAAGCAAAAAATGTAGCTTTTACAAGGTCCTCTTTATAACGTGATCTGTGAAAATGTTTAGCTGTGGGTTCATACAAGGCTGTTTGTATAGTTGTGCAAACAGACCTCAGACCCTGACAAACAAGTCATACCGGACAATGGAAAGCCTGCCTCCTCCCCTCTGATAAAGATGGGCACAGAAAAAGATTTTGGTGTGATCTCACAGTGCAAAAGTGCTTTTCCTGTGACTACAGAAGTAGGAAATCCGTGTTGGTTATGTTTCAGTCTTCTGCAAATTGTTGACTTTTCAGCTGGGAGAACTCTTTATGTGTTTCTCAAGGAATAGGTATTAACCTTGCAGATATTATTGTTTTTCTTATCCTGTATTTTGTCTGTAGAAAAGCAAAGAACCCACTCATAGTTGTTTCTTGTCCTGTTTTAGTGACTCAGTAATTGCATCAGCTCCGACCTCAGATGGCATCAGTGCAAGTTGTAGAAGCAGAACTGTCTCTGAAAACGGCAGGAGCCTTATGCTCCACAGCCACTGCTGCTCTTAACTCCCTCATTATCTCTGCAAGAGTGAGAAGTCCTTATTTTACCAGCTGCAAGTTTAACAAGCCTTTTCTGCTCCCTGTGGAGAGCATGAGCCCTGTTCCTGAACACAAACCAGCTTTGTGGTGGAAATCTCTGCTCTTCCTCCTCACCTGGCTTGGCTTGGGAGGCCAAAAGCCCTGAGGAAAATGATGAGATTTTTGCATGGAAATAAATCAGCAGAGGGAATTAGAGGGTGTAGAGGGAGGGCAGAGTGAAAATAACTTTGTTCTTAATAGTTCTCAAGTCTGAACTTCTGTAAACATCTCCCAAAGAGCACAGATTTGGACCCTGAGGATCCACAGGTACCTCTCCTCAACTTCTTCCTCCCTCCTGACACCTGAAGTGAGAGTGGAAGCCAGGAGAGGAAGGGTGAAGGAAACTGGCTGTCTCTTGATAAAAAAACTATGCCTAGAGCAGGCAAAACTTAGCTTTTTCTGATGTTAGTTTGAAGTCAGAAACATTCTTCCTGATACTGCTTCTGGCCCTTTCTCTGTCCAGCAATGGACAGAGTGTACTTGCCATCTTTTTTGGTCTCAGAGGGAGCTACCAGACTTGTGGCATGCCTACTATAAAATAGTGAACTGATTTGTTGACAACTTCTTCTCTTTCCCTACCTCCTTGTCTTGAAAGGAAGGGAAGAGATGTCACTTATGCAGGTGGTGGGGTGAGGTGAAGGTCCCTTCATCTTCACAGCACAACATGCAGTGAGCCCATACTGTGAGCATAAATTCATGTTACAAATACTGGACTGCCGTTTTGAGGCATTCATTGCTAATAATTAAAGACACAGACTTAAATGTGGTGTATTAAAGGGCAGTTTATCATCAGAACCTGGGGGATAGCCGTGTGATCATTTCTGAGACTTGACCCGCCTGTAAATCAGATGGGCATTTTTCCATTCTCATGAGTCAACAAAATTATGTTTGGGAGACAGCAATCCATTAAAGGTTTGTAAAAACAAGACCTGATGAAAGTTTCAGTTTGTTCTTTCATTTGCCTTTGATCAAAACTGGTTCCTGGACAAACAATTATTCCTCAGACAATTTTTTCCCCTGTTAATCAATATCCTACCTTGTAAGATATTTTGTCTCTCCTACAGTCTGAAATACCATCAGCTGATGAGTCATCTTATATGTTTATGCTAAGATGAGAGTAATTACCCGCTGGAAATCCCTCTGTCTCGAAAAATGGGAAAAATGGACTGAGTGGCTCAGATAGAGCCATCAATTTTATTTCCACTGAAATTAAAGCAGATGAACGCCTTCAAGCACGACAGATTGAGAGGGTGTTGTACAGGGAGATTTCCAGCACAATTACTTTGGTGCTATATAAACCAGAAGGGGCTTTCTCTCACCTTGCTGGACCACAGAAATACCTGGGGTTAAGCAATGGCATAGAGAATGACCTTGTCACTTGCATTTGTCCCCACTTAGAAATGCTTTACAGCCTCTCTTTTAGCCACAGTATCTACTTTGATTTTGGGATGCCTTTGCAGTATTTGTGAAAACTTGTCTCTGCACGTGACTTTTAGTTGCTGTCATGTCAAAATGTTGAAGCTGGGAAGAGAATGGATGAATAAGCAAATGTAAAATTGTGTCTTAGTCCAGAATGTCTGTCCCTGGGGTATTAATGTGCACATCACCAGCAGGTCCATCATGTTTGGTTGCACCATTTTGCAAGTCATTAATAAATAACCAGGATAGGTAATATTCTTTGCTGCAATGTGCCATCAGCCCATTTCTTACAGCATGGATCTAAATTGACAGTGGCTCTTTGGTATTTCTGTTTTGCAGATATTGTAGAGTTTTCCAATGGAAAGGCTGGCATTGTTCATGAGCTTTTGTTTGCTGCTGTCTGATACACAGCAAGCACCATCGTAAGTACATTTTGTTGTCAATTCTTAAATCCTATCCCTTGGAAGAGAAAGTAGGAAATATTCTCTCTCTCTCTTGATAATCAACAAAGCCAGTTTCTTAGATCACTGAAAATTCATGTAATCTTAAGTAGGTAAGAGGTAAAAAGCTTAAAACAGCCCTTTTAAGGCACTTTTAAGGGAAGAGACCTCCACTTAGTAATGAAAAATTAAAAATATCCCACTAAAGCATGTTGTTCATTCTGTTATTGCTGTTTGTTCACCTTTTGTTTATGACATGTACTGGATTGAAAAATCTTCGGAAACAATATCTCAGTAATTGAGCTATACATTGCAGAAAGCAAAGGTTTCACTTTTGGGAGAGCTTCAGTGTTTTTCTGTATTTATCCTCTATTTTAGCGGAGACTTACATGTGTTGATACTGGTTCTTCTAGTTGGACAAATTCCTGAGTTTGGGAAATAGGTGTTACTCTTTGAGAAAACCTGTGGAGTATGTTAAAGGTCCTTCAAATTAATCTTTATCTGTAGGGTAGAGGTACAGTAGAAGAGACTCTTTCTTTTTTCCCATGAGGATCAAATGTTTGCAGGTATTTACCATACCCAGAGGAGAGCTTTGATGAGATATTTGGGCTGTCAGTTCAAACCTTCTTCCCCTTCCATATCAGGTAACCTTTGAGGTTACCTCTAGCCCCAAATACTTATTTCTTTTCTGATGATGTTTCATCCAGGTGCAGACTCCTGCCTGCAGCCTGGTGTTGAACTCCGATGTCCACATCAGCATGAAAACTACAGCCCCACAAAAACTTGATGTTGGGGTACCTATGGAACATCATCATTAGTAAAGCACAATCTTTGTCATCTGTGAAAAAAGCCTTAGTGGAAAGGGGGACTGAGATAGATTTTTTTCCCTGAGGTAATGGGATGTGGGAAACGCAAGGTGCTGAATTTATCAGGTATATGAAATTGAACACTACATCAGAAAAATAGCGTGATGCTTTGAGACTAGATCTGGCCTGGGTCTAGCTAGCTGAGATTATGGGCAGTGTAGGCTAGTGACCATACCTCACTGAGCTATTACACAGGTAAACTTTTAAACAACCAAAGCAACTAACTATACCTCAGGAAAAAAAAATACCTTGAATTTCTGTAGACTATGTCAGAGAGCAAGCATTACTCTCTATTTTCCATATGTGAAGTTAGGTCTTGTGTCACCTTTTGCTAGAACCAACAGACTCTGAGTGAATGAAATTAAATATCAGTTTTATTCCCTGGTTGCTATACCCCACCATTCATTTTATACATTTAAGAAAGAAGAAACATTATTTTAAAAAAGTAAAAAAGAGAAAGTTCAGCCAACCCATTCTGATGATAGCAAAATCATTTACCTTTCATTTTAGAAGTCTTTTGCAGAATAATAATTTTCCAAAAGCAGCTTCCTTGAACTGAGAACTATTCTTTGTGTATGTGACCTTATATGTGAAGAGTCATGACATGATTTTTGACATAGTTCTCTGATTTTTGTGCGTAAAATATCCTGGAAAAAAATGAGAGCAAGAATAATGATCTACATTTTAATGGTCATGAAATTAATTGCTAAGAAGCACCAGAGCAGAGTTTAGAACAAAGGAAAGTAATAAAGAGAAAAAAAGAAATCCTAACCAGTTTAGCCTCCAGCTCAGCCCTTCCCAGGGCTGTGGTCTTACCTTCTGTGGTCTCTCATTTCCTGCACTTCACAAACAGTGATGTTACAATGAAGATCAGCTACTTGTAACCCCATACACATGGTTAGATAGGAAATTGATTTCTCCTGACATATTAAAGCATATGCTGTCATAATGTAAGTGCTAATACACAAAGATACATAACTTTGTAACATTAAATATGTATTTATGAATATGTATTCATTGTCTTTCAATACATGGCCTCATTTTGTTTAAGAAATTCGAGTTTGTAAAACTTCGTCTGAGTTAAACCAGGCTATAAATTCCATAAGTGGTTCCTGGGATATGTTGCAGGTTTTTTTCTCTCCAATGTATAGGGACTGATATTTTGTAGGAGTTAAATGTGATGGTTCAGAATTTGGGGATCAGTTGAGGAGAAACTGTCTACTTTTAACCTCTATTCTGGGGCAATAGATCAGTTGATCTCCACAATTCTCAAGCTCAGCTATTCTGTGAGAGTCTGCTTTTTTCTTTAAAATTTGTACTGATTGGACAATCACTGAGCATACTGGACAATCTGTTTGTCTGTTGTTTTAGATTTCTTATTACTGCTCCAAATGTGGTACATTTGGGCACATACGAGACAATAACAGTTCAAGTCCACGGAGCACAGAGTCCTGTGCGAGTTACTGCGTACTTCAAAGATGAGCTTAAAAATCAGCTCCTGTCAGACAGGATCATCTTTAACCTTAACGAAAATAATGACTACCAGGAGATGAAAAAAATAATGGTGAGTCTGCCATCACAGTGATGTACATTTTTTAATTAAGTGATAAAAAGCACATGATTTGTACTAGGAATAGGTTGGAACAGAGACAACACTGATTCCTAGAGACACGTGGTAGAACACCATTTCCAGTGACAGTTGCACCATATTCACCCAACCAGCTAATAAAAGAACATCTAATGTAATTTAACTGGTGGTTGTAAGTGCACTTTTGTGCCCAAATAACAAGCTCACGATTTTGTCACATGATGATAAAATAAGTTCAGTTTAATTGTTTTATCACTGTTGTTCTACATCACTTAAACTACGACTGCATTCATATCTTTGACTTACTATTGGCCATGTTACAAACAGGAGAAACCTTTAAAAATGTGTTGTCTCAGAACAAAGCCTTTGTTGCTTCTGCTAAGTCTTAAGTGGATTAGTTCTTTACATCCTGCATTGCATCCTTTGCTTCTGCCATGATTCTTTGAAGTCTGGCAGGATTTTGTTCAGTAGCACTGGTTTGGGCTAGTTGGTTGGAAAACAGCACAGTAATACTTAGTTTAGCTCTGATCAGTTTCCCCCAAAGCTAACAGCTGAGCTTTCAGATCAACGGATTCCTGTTGAGGGTGATGTTTAGAAGCATCACATAAAACTGCATGAAGTAAAGCACCAATCTCACAGACAAGATTTTAGCATAATACGGATTACAGGATACATGGTGACTGGAACTCAACAAGCATGTAAATTGAAGAAAATTCACCAGGCTTGAGTTATTGCCATTGAACAGAAGAGAGTGTATTTCTATGATGGAAAATAAAGGATTTTAGTTATAGATAGTATCTATACTTTAAAAGAAATATTCATCTAGGAAGAAAGATATAACCCCCAGTGAGAAAGATATGATTGAAAATCTTCTGTTGAATGGTGCTAATAAAATTATTTAAGCACTTCAGCTGTTTTGGGGCCTCATCTATGTGGCCCCAGAGTCAACAAGCTCATCTCTGACTCTGTGGATTTTTCCCTTTTGTCCTCTTCAGGTCAAGCCAGGGACTCTGCAACAGAACCTGTTGAAGAAGAGTAATCGACCATATGTTCTGCTGGTCACTGAAAGCAGGGAGCTTCCTAAGGCCGTTCAAAGCACTCGCATCCTCCTGTCCTCCAAGAAAGGCTACATTTTTATTCAAACAGACAAGCCTATATACACACAAAGTTCCAAAGGTTAAAATACAAATGCTGCATTTTGAATGTTGAATATAGATGTTACAAGGGCATGATTAGAAAAAGCAACAATGACTTGATCCTTCCTGCAGCCAGGACTTCTGCAGGGTCTGCACTGTGCATTGTAGCAACCCTTGTGGAAATGCCACTGGAGTCAAAGAGTCATTCTAACAGGAGCCAGACAAAATCTGTTCTTTTTTGTTTGAAAAGCTTAATGACAACATTTCTTTGGCAAACAAATTTGTGAGAAACCTGCAAAAAACCAAAACTCATATTGGTCCTGCTTGCACCACCAGCAATAAGTGTCCTTTGCTCTTTAAGACCACAACTGCTTTCTTACCTAATAATTTCATTAAGTAATAAGAGACAGAAGTAAACAGAGTTCTTGAGTTTGGTTTCAGGCCTCGATTGCAGAATGAATATAAAAGTGAGTAATTTTCAGGACTTGCTTCAAGAGGTTATCTGGTCAGGTAACATGCAAAGCCTGTGGGAGAATGCAATTCTTTTTTGAAATTTCTCAGACTTATTTTCATTAAAAGAAATTTAGTAAATACTAAATTCAATAAATACCAAATTCAGGTACTCATTTTACAGCTCGTAATAATTACTGTCTAGAAAGGCCAAAAAAAAAATATGTGACTGTATTTATTCTTCTGTTAAACAGTAAAATACAGGATCTTCATTCTGGACAATGCTATGAGGCCAACAGATGACACGGTAACAGTTGCTGTGCTAGTAAGTATGCAAAAACACTGTTGATGACTTCTTCTTCAACACAGGAAATATGAATAACTTGCACAAAAGATGTAAGAGCAAAACTATAGCTTTGACTCCTCTCAGTATTTACACATAGTAAGATATTTCTGGTTGGTTTTGGCTGATATCAGGAGCATGGAGGGAAACGTGACATGTGAATAATAAAGTAGGAAAGTCAGCAAAGAATTTTCTCTTCCATAGGACTAGTCCACGAACTTGAACTTCTGTATGTAAATGTTTGACACCTGGTGCATAATTTCATGTTTACTTTCTCTGTCTCAACAGAATTCAAAAGGAATGGTGGTTAAAAAGTCAGATCGGAAAATAAAGGCAGTGTTCAGTGAACATTTTGAAATACCCGACGTTGCTGAGTACGTTATTGCTGTACCTTGTGTATGAAAACCTGTAGATTAAGATTTTTAACTGCTGAATTGCTAGAATTACTTTTCAAAATTGTCGTTCTCTCACCATAGGGCAAAGATTGAGCCTATGGTTAATATCTTTTTACCTTTAAGCACCTCATCTTGGAGACTTGAGTCCAGAATTTAATGTTAATATGCTGTAATTAGCAGCATGTATCCTGATAAGGGAAAACTAAAAAAACTGGGTAAATATCTGTTCCAATGTATGGCTTCATTCAAGAGAGCACTTCTGCAAGAGCTTAGTTTGCAAAGTGTCATTAATTATATCTTAATTATTAAATATTAATTATTTCAGTCAGGCTTTTACTTAATATTCAGTGTGTTCTTGCGTGCTAGGTTGATTCTGATATCACAATGAATATAAGCTATAGGAAATATTTGATGAGTGCTCTGTTTCTGAGGATTTTCAAAGGTGATACATGTTACATGTGATTTGCAAATATGTTATCTTGTACTTCCTCGTACAGTTATTTTGAGTGTTTTCTAGGACATTTGGAAATATGTTGCTGGCTCCTCCTAGCAAAGAGAAATCCATTAATAAATTAGTTTGGGCTGAGATCAAAGTAAGGAAAATATTAGTGTGTAGTGATAATTTATATATTGGTATCATCAAATATCTGAGGAATCCTAATTAACTATTTTCTGCTGAATCTGAACTTTAGGCCTGGAACTTGGAAAATCAAAGCCTGGTTTCACCAACATGAAATGTCTAATGTTTCTGCTGAATTTGAAGTTAAAAAATATGGTAAGAGAATATTAAATTTGCATTTTGAATATATGAAGTTACGACTATGTGTTAAAAGATATACTGCAGTGATTAAACCTGGCTCTACTTAGGTAGTAAGGACAAATTTTACAGTGTTTCTGTGCATCATTGCTATCTCCAATGCACAGAAGGAAAACTCTGGTTTTGTATGGCTTCCACTTGTATTTAAAAAGAGAAACACCTTTATTTATATACAGATTTAGTATCTTTTTTAACACTTTTTTAACTTTTTTCACCAAACACTGTAAGGGCTCTCCTACTGCAGAAAAAAAAGAATGAGATGAGCTCCCTTTTAAAGTCATTACAATTCTCCTAAAGCTTCCAGTGAAGACTACAATGAAAAAAACCCTGCCTGTTTTCTCTCAGTAGCATTCAGTCTGGAAGTTTATGAGAGTTCCTATACTCAAAGAAGTTTTTTTTGAGCAACGGTAAAGGCACTGCGGGAAAAGTAAAAATGTAAAAATTTAACAATTTGGGATAGGAAATTGCTTGGTTTATTTGCACTGAAATTATGCCTTCTTGTAAAAGTTAGTGTGGGTTTGTTATTTTGTTGGGTTTTTTTTCTTAAAGACAAAAGAAAACCTCGGGATTGTATGAAAATCTCAGTTTAACAAAACTGGTTTTGCCTTAGGTAGCGAATGTAACAGAATAGTGGAGACTACTGCATCCTCCACAAACACCTACATGCAGAAGCAAATTACCCTGACTATATCTACAGGAGCAAATAGTTTGGCTTTACAGGAGCAAATTCAAAGTGACACAGCTGATGCTGGGGATCTCATGTCCACACTCAACCCATTTCAGGGTGGGTTTACTTCAGACTGCTTCTAGTCCAGGGCACTTAATGACCAATAGCAGTTGGAATTTATCTTCTGGCTTAATTTCATTGTAAATAAATGAATAAATTGATTTTGTGGGCTCAAAGACTGCTGAAGCAAAGCAGAACAAGGGAAGATGATTAGAGATTTGCTTCAATAGTGCATTGCTGATTCAAACTGAAACATCCCCTCAATGCAGCTGCATCCTCTCAGTGGGTGTTGCCACATGCCAGGAGTTTAAGATATGTTTGAAACTTGCTTGTCATGACCTTTCACTTTCTTTTTTTCGTGCAGAACTTCCATCTTTTGAAGTCAAACTCATCCCACTTCAGCCATACTACCACATCTGGAATGAAAGCTTTGTGTTTGATATTGAGGCAAAGTAGGTGTGCTCAGAGTCAGGTTGTTTCAGGAGGCAGATAAGTAGATTGTGAACTTTGCAGCTTCTTCCTTTTTGTTGTCATTAACAGTTAACCCACTTCTGGCTCTACTTGAATCTGACTAATCTTACATACTCTCTGTTTCCACTAATGACTTGAGACATCAGTGTAAAATTCTACCCGCGTTCAAGTCATGGTGATTAAGGTGAGCAAGATTTTCTGAATATTTTAGTTTGCTAGTAAAGGTGACTATTTAGGATTTTCCTCTGTGTTGCTTGGTAAGGTTCCAGGCAAACTGATCACCTGGTTTTCTTTATACTTCTGCTTCTTACATTTAGAAATATTCTAAAGCTGCAGATGTGTTATTTAATTCAAGTAGAAATGGATTCAAGTTTGTGTATTTATTTTTTCAAGGCCCAGTGAAGTTTGTAAGCTAGTACTTGTTTGCAGAATTGTTTCCAGGGGAATAAATACAATTAATCAGAGGAGTTTCCATGACAATCACTACACATATGCCTGTTGTTGCACAGTAGCGCAACACTGGTCTGGATGAGTCATGGCTACAAAGCTCTCAGACTGGCCAGATTGTGAGTCAGGGCTCAGTGAAAAATAAGTTATACCTGGTCCCGTACCAAATTAGAATGGCATCAAACACAGAGTAACTTAGGAAGTCAGAGAGTGAAAAGTTAACCCATCAAAATATTTTTAATAGTTTTGAAGAATCAGACTGAACTGAAATTGAATAAGCATTTAGTGCTCTGTGGCTCTGGTATTTTTGAGCACAAATTGACCGATCTAAATTTGCTGTACACTAGCAGTGGCTTATCAACATCTTTCAAACCTTCTTGACTGTTGAATTTTCAAGTTTAATAGGAGTCAAAATACTAAGAAACTGCCTGTTGAGAGAATGACTAAATCAGAACTAGATACATTTTTTTTTTCTTTTTTTCTGAAGAGGAGTAAATTTTATTAAACGACAACAGGCATGTGGAAGCAGCTGGTCTTCTTTCATCGTTGGGAGAAATCTATTCAGTTTCAAAGAAGTGAGGAGTCTAATTTTTATGTCTTTAAAAATCAGAAATTAATATTTACCAGTACTATCAAACAGAGAAGGGTTTTAGGATATTGTCAAACACACTGGATAGTTGATATGGAAGAATACATCTCCTGAAATAAGGTACTCTGTATTATCTACATAATACTGAATTAGTTATTCTGTTTATTTCTCCCTAGATAGACAAAAGCTCAGATTCATTTCCAGGCAATTTTGATGTGTCAGGGAAGAGCTGATCATGCAGTATCAGCAAGTAGTATTAGACTGTCACTAAGAACAACTCCTTAAAACAGAAATCAGCACCTCATGGCTTTTGAGGTTGATTCATCATATCCCTTAACATTCTTTAGCACAAAAGCAAGAATAGGATCACACAGAGTTATTGCAGCCAGTACTGTTAAATATATTTAGTGTTATACAGTGGGCAAATTTTTTGTATGGTAACAATAATGCAAGATAGCGGAAAGTGAACTGTTTATATTTTATTACATAATGATTATTTATTTTTGACCTGTAAAGCTTATTGTATCCATTCACTTTTAGTATTTTGACCATTAATGGTTTGCAATTATTTTTGAATAATATATAAATATACATGTGACATTGTTGGGGAATATTTTAGCAGAGAAGTTCATTCTTATAACTTACTAATTCCATAGAATAACTTGTATAATTTTATAAAGGTATTTCATTAAGTTTCCTAGGCAAAACCTCTTTGAGTATCGTCTTTTAGAAACATACACATAATTGAATAGTATAAGAATATCTTATTGATAAGTTACCATTGCACAGTTTGTGTCTATCTTAGTAGTTGATGCAAATGGAAGAGAGAAGACAGTAATACAGAAGGGAGGAAAGATCTAAGTATAGAAATTGCTAAAGTAATATGCAAATAAGAATAAAAAAATCCTGGTCTATACAACCAAAGTTTGAGTCTTTATTAAGCACTGACAATAATTAACCATAGAAGTCATTTGGCTTACAGTAACCTTTAGTTAAATAGGAATTAAATATTAACATTTTTCAGTGGCCAAGGAGGCCAATGGCATCTTAGCCTGTATCAGCAATTGTGTGGCCAGCAGGACTAGAGCTCAGCACTGGTGCGGCTGCATCTCAAATCCTGTGTTCAGTTTTGGGCCCCTCATTACAAGAAGGACATTGAGGTGCTGGAGCATATCCACAGAAGAGCAACAAAGCTGGTGAGCTGGGGTTGTTTAGCCTGGATAAAAGGAGTCTCTACAACTCTCTACAACTACCTCAAAGGAGATTGTAGTGAGGTGGGGTTCAGTCTCTTCTACCAGGTAACAAGTGACAGGACAAGAGGAAATGTCCTCAAGTTGCACAAGGGGAGGTTTAGATTGGATATTAGGAAAAATTTCTTCACTGAAAGGACTGTCAAGCATTTGAACAGGCTGCTCAGGAAGTGGTAAAGTTACCATCCCTGAAGATACTTAGAAGACATGTAGATGTGGCATTTAGGGACATGGTTTAGCAGTGGACTTGGCAGTGCTGGGTTAATAGCCAGACTTTTTCCAACCTTACTGCTTCTATGGTTCTATGTGAGTGCACGTGATTAATGCATCATTACTACTGTGACCATTCATATTTCATCTTGTGTTTGACTCTAGAAAGCCCTCCAAATTAGGAGCAGCAAATGAATTATTATTTTATTCAAATATTATCCTCATACAGTAGGAACTTTGTCTGCATTTCAACATGATACCAGAGAAATTATTTGAGCCACCTGATCAGTCAATTAAACAGTTCCAGCTGGGTCCCAAGCCCCAGAGCTTAGTTGCCAATGGCTCAGCTGGTGCATGGCAAGGGCTTGACTTCCTCCATTCAGCACTCCCCAGACAATTTCTGAAACCTTTTTAGGAAGAAGCACGAACCAAGGTCAACCCAAGGTATTTATGTGACCCCGTTGCTGTTTAATAGAGTGGGGATGGCTTGAGCTCTGCCAGCTGGCTGCAGTACAACAGCACTGTACTGTTTAATTTAATTAACCTGGTCCAAACAGAGCACAGTCATTAGATTTGCTACATGGACCCTGGAACTGTATCCAAGTGGAATACTGATCCCCCATTCCCCCTACTTCTTATCTGGGTTTATTTCTAATTTAAATTTATCCCTGACCAGTGTATATCCTGTTGGACTTCTGCTCTCTGCCCTTAACTCTACTGGTTCTTCCTTCTCCAGCACACCTTGAGAGAGCAGACAGAATCCTATATCCACTTCTTTTTGCTTGGCTGAACTCAACTCTTCTAATCTCCTCCTGACCACCTGTAATTCTTTATTTGGTTCTATTGAATTACTAGCTTTAATCATGATTGCTTGATACTGTGATATGAAGTAATATCAAATCACTGGCTTTAATTTTAATCTTTTCTAAAATTTTCTCTATGCTATTGCAGCACTCATTTTTGAGTTTATAAATGTCATATATATCTCAATACTCATTAACATCACAATTATTTAAGAAGAAAAATTAGGTCTTAATAACAGCATATAATTCTTTTGTCTATTGGAAAATGTCCTAGTGGTGCTGCCTGACTTTCATCAAAATCAACATATGGAATTCCTGATAATTGAACTTATTTCTCTGAACTGGCCATGCATGTAATAAAGTTATTTGGTATTTTTACTATTGTTTCCCACCGTTATTAGTTCTGGAATTTAATGGAGTTTTCATAAGAACTGCATCTCAGTTGCTTTCATTGGTATAGATCAGTGCTGCTGATCAGGTCAATTTGAAAGAGGCTTTGTTTAAATAAAAATAAGCCATTACAGAACTGAGATAAAGCAGGATTTCCACAAGCAAAAGACAACACTATGGCCAAGATAAGTCTCATGTAGCACATGTAGCATCCTCCACTGTGCTGCCAGAGGATTCCATCTGCCAGGGTTTCGCCGAGTAAGGAGCCATGTACAACATGTCCTACATGCCCTGTCTTCTCTCTCCATGACCTATATGCAATGTTCAGGGATGTTCTGGACAGATACCTATCTGGCAAATATTTCACTTACAAATGAACCTTATGCTATACTGTCTCAATCTGTAGGAGAGATGTAGGGTAGAGGGTGTCTACTGTACCTAATGCATGTATTAAAATATCAGTAGGTAGGATCTGTCTCTGTACATCTTCAGAGGAACTAAATACTTCATATCAGTCCCTGAAATGATTCTCTGATCCCTTAATTCAAAAATTTTTCTCATGAGGTGTCTCATACAAAGGAATTAGCTGTGCATCCAGGCTGAAGAAATTGGATACCTCCCTTGCTCTCTCTGAAGGGGATGAGTTGTGTGAGACCTCACTGTGCAACTAAAGGTCTTGTTAATTCATTAAAAAAAAAGTTTTGTTTACTCTGGTACAAATTTTGTCAGATGGTGTCTCGACATGTGATTCTGCCAACATGATTTACTCCATATATATGTCTGCATTTGAAATCACTACTTGGTACACAGGTCAGTAAAAGTCTTTATGTTTGAGTTACAAGTGAGTGGGACTAATTTTTGTTTTCAAGGTATTAATTACAGATGGGATGCCTACAAATATTCCAGTTTTATTTCAACATAAAATGATAAGTCTGATTTATGCTTGTTTTTTATTAAGATAAAAATTCACCTCCTTGCTTTTCTTCCTTTCAAAGACACTCTTATGGGAAAGAAATTCAAGGTGCTGCATATGTGCGATTTGGCATCATTGATGAAAATGAAAACAAAGTGTTTGTTCCAGGCCTGGAGCAACAGCTCTCTGTAAGTATTCGGAGGAACTATTTCGATTTATTGTACCTAAGCAGAATATTGTCAGAAATTCTGGACCCTGCAATACCATAGTCATGATATAAGCAATACTTTTTTATTTCTAATGGCAACAAACCAGTAAAGGGTTGTCACTTCCCCTTTTTTTTGTTTTTCTTTTTTTTCACTTTTGTTTTAGATTCAAAATGGGAAAGGAAGAGTTACTTTAAACACACTACTTTTGGAAGAGAAATTAAGGAAGAGTGTTTCCACTCTGGAAGGGTTTTGTTTATATGTTGCTGTTACCACCATAGAAACTGCAAGTGAGTACACTATGGCTTAGCTGATACAGTCTGTAATATTTATATTGACCTTTCTCTACTGTAATCCTTCATGTGGGAAATCTTGTGCAACTGGATCAATCTTTGCTGCAAAGCTTCCTCATGCTATAGTGCCTGACAGCCTCTTTCATCTGACCCCCTTCTGTACAAAAACTTCATTTTGTGTGGTATTCACTTATCTGAACCCAAATATCCTGACCACTTTAAATACCCTTTGTGGTCCTGTGTTGTCTTCCATTGCTGCTCCAGAAGTACTCAGGTCTCCTGTGAGTACTGTCCTATGGGGTCTGTCCCACATGAAATAGCTCTGTGAGGATATCTGAGATATCCTAGTCCCTCTGAAGTGGCATCAGACACATGTATGAATGCAAATAAATTAATCCCCATAAGATCTTGTTGATCACTTGCCCTAGCCACCTCCATTCCTTCCATATATAGGAATTTATTAGTTGCACTTGATATCTTAGCTTGCTTTGTACCTCAGCTGGCTAAACTGTCAGGTTAGAGGTGAGGCATATGTGTTAGAGCCACAGCGCAATGCAGAGGAGGATCTAACCCTTGTGAGTCCTGTTTGTCCTCTTATGTCCCACAATTTTATTGACTGTGGTACTTGGTATATGCACAAGCACAATGTAGTCCAAATTGGTTGGTCTTGCTGTTCATCTGGGACATGAGCCTGGAGGATGCCTTCCAGAGTTTCTAGTGGTTGCTTGCGATTGTTCTTCTAGGAAACAGATAGTAACAGGTAATAATGGAGCTAATTTCTGAAGCTGAATCTGTGACAAAGCTGACCTTTCCAACAGGGGCAAGATTTTTCTTTTTCTTCATAGGGAAATTGCTCCCCTTTATTTTAGATATCTGGAAGTAAAGTATCTAGTCAGAGCTCAGGTATTTTGTGTAGTCAGTATAGAGAATGGATGGGTTAAATTGCACTCCAGAAGTGTCTGTTCCCAATAGCTATAGGAGTCTAGTTACTTAGCTTAGAATTACAAGAATTCCATAAATTCCTAAAAATCCTATGCATTAAGTAGGATTCCTTAAAATCCTAAAATTAAGCCAGATTCATTGCAGCTGTGCAGTTCTTTAGTATTACCTGCTATAGGTGCTAGCATGCACTATTGCCACAACATTTATGGTAAGAGCAAAAGGGGCTGGAAGAACTCCTGTTACTATAGCATCATGATGGGCACAAGATCTCATGGTGAGCCATGCTCTCTACCACGCTGTGCATGCTGCCTCTTTCTGCCACAGGCAGGCTACCTTCACACTTGTGGTACTAATTACATGCATGACAGGGAAAGGGTAATGGGCTTTACTGGCACCTTTCAACCTTGGAGTGCTAAAGTGGAAAATAAGGATGTTGAAACATATTTCTAAATGCATTTGGTTTAAAACAAGTTGTGCAACTAGTTTCTTAGATATAGTTATTGGTAGTGGTGTAACTAGAAGTTAACTAGAAGAATTACTGTTTTAACTAGAAGGATCTTAGATGGAAAGCAGTTGCTCAAGCTGCGAGTTGCAGAAGATGGCATTAGGTAATATTAACTCTCACTAGTAGCTGAAAATGAAAAAAAAATCTTTCAGAAAATTAGAGATCTAAGGTCCCAACCCCTCTACCAGTTCTGAGTAACTTCTGTGTTAGTCTTTGACGGAGCCTTTCCCCAGGAATGGAGCCCCAACAGCTCAGAAAGGGAAGTGTGTGGCTGTAGTGGCTCCTGGGGTAGAGTGCCCTTTGTTTGCAGGTACTTTGTTCCAATCAATGTATTAGAGAGGAATTTTTATTCATCCTCTTCTAAAAACTGAAGCTCTTGTGTAGGAATCATATTTCACTTTCCTTTATATATGCTACTAAAGGTGAAACTAATCTTGGAAACAGAAGTGAGTGATGTTGTGGTTATATGCAAGTACATAGTTATTGCCCTCATAGCAACATGTACTGTTTGGTATTAATAGGTGGTGAGATGAGGGAAGAGGAACTGAGCAATGTGAAGTTTGTGAAATCTCCTTATGCTGTTGATCTGTCTAACACCAAAAAGCATTTTGTGCCTGGAGCCCCCTTCTCTGTTGTGGTATGTAGTATTTAGGTGATTGTATCTTTGCGTCTAAAGAAATGCATTTGTATCTGCCCTTTTTCCTTATCTGATCCAATGGGAGCTCTATAGGACAGAGACCTTTAGGAATAGATCCAACACAGACCTACAGTTTATGTCTGGTTTGTCTTGTTTCTGTACACTCAGAGCCTGAGCAGCCAGAAAATGCTGGTTTTCTGCTCTGGAAGTCAGTGTGTACTGTTGCCCTACAAAGTTTTATAAAACAGCAATTTCTTCCTCACTTCCATATCAAAATATTAAATTAATAATATTGTATCAAATTAGTCCCTTGTCAAATTAGAATTCTGAAAACTAAAACAGCATATTACCTTTTTTAAAAAATGCATTGAAATTTTTACTGTTTTAAACTTCACACCTTCAAGTTTTTCCACAGAGTTTTATACAACAAGTTAAAGTCATAAATTTACCTTATAATAGCTGAAGACAAATGTCTCTGGGATCAGCTTAGACCAAATAGATGCCAAGTAAATATCTAGGGCAGCTCTTAATCCTTACTCACAGATTTTTACCTTAGCTGGAGTCCAGACTGAGTTGATTTCTACCCCCTTCTCTCAAAGCTCAAATTTTTGAACACTAATGTGTACACTTTTGTATTTCTTCTGAGTTTATAAAAATAACTCCTTCTTATTTGTAAGCCTTTTTTAATCCCAGGATTTCCTTTAAGTAACAAAAACTTTTTTTTTCCAATAGGCATCTGTCACTTTGGTTGATGGTTCTCCTGCTGGCTCCCTACCTGTCACAGCTACTTTTACCTTGCCTGGAAAACCCCCAATGAAGAAGACTGCACTCTCTAATAAAGAGGGCCTAATTGCCCTTACATTTGACATCCCCACAGATGCTCAAAGGCTTGAAATAATGGTAAAGAAAACCCAAACATTCATGTTTAAAAGTATACCACTGGGAAGAACTCAGAACACAATTACAAATGACTGTGAAAATGATCAGTTTTCAGTAAATTAGCACAGAGGGTGGAATATCATATTTTACACCATCTGCAGAGCTTTATTCAGACTGTGTAGGATATTTTAAAGAGACCAGGGGCCTGAGGGATGTCTCACTGACATGAAAGGCACTTTGGTACATCAGAGCCTTGGGGATACATGTGTTGGTTATAGTGGTGCATTTTTTCAGTGTTTTGATGTTCATTTTCCTGGCATGAAGGACAGAAATGGGACTGTAAGATCTCACCATGGAAAATTATAGGAAATTATGAAAAGAGGGTGAAGAAAAAGGTCCTGAGCAATTCAGAGAGTAGGCTACATCTGCCCACGCAGGGGGTTCATTTAAGTGTACAATATAAAATGGGAAAAAACTTGCCTGAGTACAAAATCGCTTTTGAGTCATTTTGAGGCATTATTTCTCATTCAGAAGAGCCAAGAATGAAAGATACTAAATTAAAATGGAACAAGAGACAAAATGGGGTGAGAGAATAAAATAATTAAAATCCTGTTTTTTGGTGACAGGTTCTGCTAATGAGGTCTTGGCAATGATTCATCTCACTTCACAGCATTTTCCAAATAATCTGTCAAGATATGAATTAATGGTGGCACTATATACTGTCTCCTGCAGGACACTTGATTCACTCTGTCTTTTTCTTCCCTGATAGGTAAAGGCTGAAGAGGGAAAAGAAAAATTAGAATCACCTGAGGCCAGTATCAGAGCTGAAAGATACCAGTCTGCTTCCCCAAACTACCTAAGCATCAGCATCCCACATGCTGTTGTGGCACCTGGAGATACTTTACACATCACTTTGAATGACATTCATCAGTCTGGCAGTGGAAAGATTGACTATTTCTATTATATGGTAAACAAAATAGTATCGTATCAGTAATTTCTTTTAGGAATTATACATCTCAGAATATTTATCAAGTTATCAATGTCCAGCAAAGGGCAAGTGAGACAATCAGTGTTCTGGCACACCTGACCCACCAAGACAAGCTGAAGGAATTGGGTTTGTTCAGTTTAGTGAAGAGACTCAGAGTGAGTTACTAGTAACTTAAAATTACTTGAAGAGAAATTACAGACATAATGAGAGACAAACTTTCAAACTTTAATGAGAAGCAAACTTTCCTAGGTGGTGCCATGCAATATAATAAGGGACCAAGGCTAAAAATTATGGCCTGGAAGGTTCATTTTGGAAAAATCTATTCTCTAATGATGAATGCAATACTGGAAGAGATTCCCCAGAGGGTTTAGGTACTTTCCATCGTCAGAAAAATTCAACACTCAACTAGAGAAAAACCACATCTGACCTAACCTTAAACTGGTGATGTCTTGTCTTAGAGTAGACAGTTGGACTAGAGATCTCCATAAGTCCCTTCCAGAAACTATTTCTATAATTCTATTATTTTTTTATATTTATATATGTTCTGGGGCATGTAATACACGAATCTTTGTAAATTTTTCTCCTGAAGAAGGACACGTAAGTATAAATTTTAGTCTGTAGTTTCTAATGCAGTCTACAGCAAATAGATCCATATGGGGTAAAGTTTGTCTGCATACTTATGTGGATATTTTTGAAAGAGCTGACAGCTTTGAAAGCTGAAATCCCAGGCAGATAACTTCTATGATATCTATAACAATTTTATCTTAATCCAAGTTTCTCTTAATCCAGATCTTGTTCTTTCACACTCCTTCCGATCTGAATTCTTTCCTCATAATATTGTTTTTATAGGTCTGATTCCCATAAATGCCTTTTTTTTTTCCCCAGCTATTACAGAACTGCCCACCTTGTTGTGGACAGATTATAAATATACATAAGGTTTTGACCCTGCAATTAGAAAATCTAGTCCTATTCTAGGGGACGTTGAATATATAAAAAATGTCTTTTATAATTAACTACTGGTTTTTTCACAAATAATACATGATTTTTGTATTACCGTGGCTCCATATTACCTGTTTTTGCTTTTAGTTAGTCAGTAGGTCAGTGTTATCTCCTACAAAGATTGTCATGAATGATACTGAAGGCATCGGCTGTTACGACCCTGCAAAATGTTCTGCAACTGAAAAGCAGATCTGTAGATAGAAAAGTGAGGAAACCATCTTACTCAGCCCGTGATCAGGAATGCACAGTATTTATTCTGCTGAAGGAGACAAATGTATTCATGGGTACATTCCAGGAGTGAATCTTTTGGATGTGAAATGTGTTTAATACTCTTCTCCCTCTCTTCATCCTAATTCTTTTGGCAGCTTAAATTTCCCAGTTTGATAAACAACACAGATACCAGTTCCCATTTATTTTTAATAAGACTCTCATGTATTGTATTAATTGTATCCCTAGGAGTTAAGTTTAGATTTGTGGGTTAATTTTCATTGGATGACTTAGCACAGGTGTTGCCAGGCTCTGGGAAGACAGTGCTGGTTAGGCAGGGTGTGTGGGAGATGTGGTGAGAGACACTGCTAGAGGGCAGCAGCAAGGCTCTCTCCTAAACTTTGGTCATCTAAATGAGGGCAGTGAGGATTTCAGAGAAGGCTGCAGCATGTCTTCGTTTCTTCCAGAAGCCCATTCATTGTGTGTTTAGGAAAACTCCACATGTTTTGTTCAGGGAAGAACACCGTCAGTCCTGCCACTGTGTCTGTTTTTCATTCTATTCAATTTAATATAATTAACATAGTGTGAGAAGAAAGCAGTTAAATAGTGAAAGATGGGCTGAAATCAATTAAAAGCTGTGATATTTTATCCTGAATAGTATTTTTGGATGAAACCTCTTGTTCCAACCTTTTCACACCCTCTGAAAGATTCAGTACTGATTACAGGTTAAATAAAGCTGATATCCTTTTGGGGGTGATGGTCAGTCATTGTAGAAGACAAAGATAAGACTGACATCTGGGTACCTCTTTTCAAGCTGTAAGATTGAGTGGAGGGTGGCATATTTGTGTTCAAACCTGGGCCACAAGACCATTGCAGCGGAGGCTCACCACCACACTGTGTGCTAGTCTCTTCCAGGCTACTTGTATACGGGTTAAGAATTAAAACTGTTAAGTGCCATTAGAAGAGAATATGTTTTAAACAGAAATCACTTCAGAAAATTATATCTATGTATATATATGTATATATATATGTGTAAAATTATGCAACATAATGCCCATTCTACGGTATATTCGCAGTATTTTATTTATGTTTGTTTCTGCCTTGCAGGTTGTGGCAAAGGGACAAGCAGAGGTTTTGGGAAGGGTCCCATCCTCAAAAAAAATAGTAAACCTTAAAATCACAGAGAAGATGGTGCCTGCCTTCCGCTTTTTAGCCTACTACTTCATTGCAAACGAGGGCCATCAAGACATTGTTGCCGATTCTGTATGGGTGGACGTTATGGATGTCTGTGAAGGAAAGGTACTTCCAGAGCTTGTAGCTTCTGTTATTTTATTCCAAATTGAAAACAAAAACATGGGTTATCAGCAGAGCAAATGCAGGTAGGCCTGGGGTTAAAAAGTGAAAGACGTATCATTTTTATTGAAAAAAAGGGAGTCGTCAGGATTCGTGCTGAAAGGTATAGCTTGAAAAGGCTCCCAAGAGTGATGGCAGAAAGGCTTCCAAGAGTGACAGAAGAGATATCCTTCTTCTGCAGGACGGGCTGTGCCTCCAAGAGATGAAGAACATAGTTTTGTAGAGATAAAGCCCCCCCTGTGAGTGTCTATATATTAGAAATCTGCAGTGAAACACCAATAGAATTGTTGAGGGGCAGAATCTCTTTAAACTTTGTCTTTTTGTAGTAAGGTGTGCCACATGAAAGAAAGTGAAGGCATGTATTGGGAAAAAAAACAAAATCAAAGTAATTTTTCAGGCTTTTTGATTTCTTTTAAAAGTAATTTTCTGAGATTTTGTAGCATTTCAAAACCACTTTAAAAAAGTTTAAATTAGAAAATGAAGTGTGGGTAAAATAGGAGTCCCTCTAAGCCTTCCTTTCACTTTCCTCCTCCTCCTTTGTGGGACCATAAGGTAAAATGAAAAAACATGACAGGAATTTTTCCTAATAGCATGAAACACAACTGCTGAAAAATGTCAGCCATCTAAAATTATATTTTACAATGAAAATATTTGTTTTGGAAAAAGAATATGATAGTCTATTGGGAAAAAAAAAGTTTTTAAGAAAAATTATCTATCTCTAAAACACAAACCAGTTCTTCATTTATACAATGACAAAAGTAAGTTATGGTCAAGCTGGCATATCTACTAAGGATTCCGTATTAGTTTCATAATCACCGTTCCTACTCCTTCCTAAACCACAAAGTGTCTACGTTAGAACCAGATCGGAGTTTACCCAGTCATGTTAAAAAATGCAAGTGTGCAATAGAAGGCAGGTAGTATTATTACAGACTGGTTTAAGTCAGTTAATTTTGTACATTAATTAGTCTTTTCCTGTATTTCATGGCAATTTTGTTTCCACTGGAAAATAACAAAATTATGTTGAAGACCCTAGTTCAGCAAATCCCTTACACGTACTTTTAATTCCCGTTGGTGCTTATTCGTCATTGAAAGTCAACGTCCAATATTCTGCAAGACACATCTTTTAGTTCCCCATGATTTCCTTCAGTGAGAAATATCTGCATCTCCATCTTCCAAAACACAGGATCTCAGGCAGAAGCACCACAAAACAGAAACATCCCCCAGCCTCTGACTGCTGACAATCACAGCTGACAGTATTCCTGGCCCAAAGAGTCTTTACTTTTTATAAACAAATTAAATATTTTTTGTTTCAATCTTTTCTGTTTAGATTAAAGTGAGAACAGAACAAGAGATATATGAACCAACAGATATCATCAATTTACAAATTGAAACGGACCATGCGGGAAAAGTTGCCTTAGCTGTGGTTGATAAAGCAGTTTTTATTCTGAATAAGAAAAATAAGCTTACAGCCAAAAAAGTAAGATATTTCTAAGAAGAAAATTTTGTATCTACTAGTCAAACAAAATTTTCCATAACTAATGTGAGGATTAAAATGTAATTAATGGCTATTAATTGCTTAAACACTGATTTGCTAAACTTGAAAATGTTTTTTTTCTTCTGCAATTTATTGTCTACTTAAGATGAATGGTATATTTAAGATGGGAATTTTCATGCAATGGCAGACAAGTTTGTAAATTAAGAAAGCATGGCTTGAAATCATTTCCTAACTAAAACATTCCTCAGCTCTAATCTTAGTTTCCAAATGCAGCTTGTACCTCCAGTTTACCTTGCTTCTGTGAATCAAAGGCTACAAGAATTTTTCTAATATATATATAAACCCTTTACAAGCCTGTACAGTACATCCGTACTATTTTGTTTGGCAGGTATTTAATGCTATGAATTCGTATGATCTTGGATGTTCTGCAGGTGGTGGCTCAAATAACGTTCAAGTTTTTACTGATGTTGGTTTGGCTTTTTTATCAGATACAATTCAATCCAGCATTCGGGAAGGTAAGTGCAGTCTGCCCTCTACTTTACATGTTTGTTTACACTGTAGATCTGGTGAGGTTGATTGCTTAAAAACCAGAAACATTTTATTGTGATGTTGTAAAATCTCCTTTGCTTCTGGATTTTTATTCTTCTGTTCTTCCACTGGATGCTGGAAGGTCAGATAGCCCAGATGATGGTCCTTTGGTGACCACCTCACATGGGGCAGGCAGCAGTTGGCCAGGGCTGGAAGGTAACTTGACAAACTGTGGGTATTCTGTGAATGAGATGGGTCCTGAGATGGGTCCTAAGATCAGTCTTCATGAATGATGTGAATGATCAGGCTGTTCCTGTCATGTTATCGTGACAAACTCTTCTGTTCTGCCTTCCCAGGATATAAATGCCTCCACGGCACCAGAAGGCAGAAGAGATCTTTGGATTTTCAGAAGAAAATGTCAGGAGTTGGTATGTCTGCTCATCTGGGTGGCCTGAAAGGCTTAGCAGGGGAAGGCAAAGGAATCTGGCTGGGATCTAAGGGAGTAAGAAGTGATGGCATAGCAAAGGATACCAAGATATTCTTAGTCCCAGTTCTTGCATTAAGTGACATAACCTAGCACAGCTGTCTATACTATGCTGCGTGACCGGATGCATCATTCATCGAAACAACTAAACAATAAAGAAACCTGAAAAAAAAAATCCCAACTAAACCAAAAAAACTGCAAATGGAAAATAATTCACGACTTTACAATCTCTCAAATGCGAAGTACTTCTACTAGATAAGATGTCATGTAATCAGTCAAGACATTGAGGCTTTTCAAAGTTATTTGTATGGCCAGAAAATGTTTCATATATCTTATTATTTTTCCTTGATATTCTGCTTTAAAATTTTGGTACTTTGTGCTTCAATTAAGAGAAGAGTTAGTATAATATTTGGTCTAAATTGGAAAAAAAATTAATTTTACACAAATTGACATCTTGCTGGAAGACATGACAACTTGAAGCTGGCATCTTCCTTACTTTTGAAATCAGGCTCGCTATTTGAGAAGGAAAACACTGCCATGGCTATTTCTATTAAGATATCTAATTTCAGCCTGCCAAGGAGGTGTTTTTAATTCACAGTCTGACTGTGAAGTGAAATCTTAGAACAGAATATTTAGGATGCTATAGGGCCTGTATTTTCCTTCTGTGTTTGTGAACTGTTATTAGGATGGAGAACAGGTCCCTGGCTGTTGCAATAGAAACTAATGTTAATGGCAAAGAATGACAGAATTGAGCATGATGAACACCTTTACACTTATTGCTACTTACGCAGCAATAATTCTGGGGTTTAATTGTATTGCAGCCAGCAAATACCAAAACACTGATCTGCAAAAATGCTGTCAAGATGGAATGAAAATAAATCCCATGAGGTTTCCTTGTGCAAAGAGACTAACAAGGGTGTCTGGCTCTCGCGAATGCAGGAGCGCATTCCAGGACTGCTGTGAGAAAGCCACAGCCCTCAGGAAGGAGGCGAAGCGGAGGAACAGAGTGGGCTTGGCACGACGACGTAAAGAACAATGGCATACAAGTGCCACTTCTTTCACACTTCATATGGTGGCAAGGGAGGATTAAGGGGCATTTAGTGCTATGGGGCTGGGGAGGAAGTTTTCGCATCAGCATTGCGTCTTCACACATGTACACTGGGAAGGTGGGAGTGGGACAGGATAACTTCTTGGGGTGACAAAAGGCAGGAATCACTTTAGCCCAGAACAGCTTTGTGGAGGAGCTGTTGTCCCCTGCCCAAATCCCAGGGAGGCTACAGACAGCAGAGCAGTGAGTGGCTGTGTGCGTTCAGGGCTCTAAGTGGTCTTAGATTCATGACTATTTTATTAGTGGTAATACTGTTGTAACACCTGAGTACTTCCCAGACACCTCCTCATGAGAAGGGGTCACTTTAACCAGGAATAATTTTGTCTCTTTCTTCCTTTCTAATCGCCAAAGTCTATCTCTGACCACATGTTACATCTTATCTCATGTTAAAAAAAAAAAAATTACTTGGCATAGAAAATGACCCCTTTCTAAGTGCAATTTCCGCTACAATTTCTCATAGGTTAACCCTTTCATTCTCTGTCTTTCACAAATATGGGACAGCGGGAACATCTTTGCTATGTGTTACTAAAGGGAACTGATTTCTCATTTGGTAGCATGTGGTTACTGAACGTGGAAAGAGGAATTATCTTTTGTTCATTGACAAGATTTGGTCAGTGCTTCTCCTTTTTCAACGTATTTTTGTAATGTAGAAGATGAAACACAGATGAAATATTTTCATTCAGAGTATTTGTCATGCTCTGACAAACTGACTCCCTGCAAGACAGTGTAAGGTCAGCAGCCAAAGGCTTCCAGACAGAAACCGTACTCCTGTTTTACAGAACACAGCGACCATGAAGAATTCTTTGATGAAACCTCTGTCAGCTTGCGCAGTTATTTTCCTGAGAGCTGGTGGTGGCATTTTGAAGACGTGGAAAACCCTGGAAACCATAGGTACTGTACTTCCTGACTAGGTGAATATGTCTAAATTTGTACAGTAAAATATATATAAATATCAGGTTTACATGTTTTCTGATGCAGAGGACTTCAGAATATTTGCAAGTACTTTGTCTCTACAACCGATGGAATATGGGGGTTTTTTCCTTACAATACTCAAACTTCAGCAAATAACAATGTTTACATTTTATACATCCTTCCTAATATATTTTATTGTTTGTTTCTTAGTGTAGAAAACTTTGCTCCTGATTCAATAACTACCTGGGAAGTTCAGGCAATAAGCATATCTCCCGAAAAAGGTATAAGTATTGGGCATTTTTTTGGTTTCTTTGTATGAACGAATAGACAATGTGTAGTTTTTAAAAGAGAAACACAATGTTATGTTGACAGAGTAAAACAGTCTGTACTGAACAAATGCAAAGTGTTCTGATCATGACATTTCCTTCACTCTTTTATGCCATATTAAAGCCCAGCTAGAAGTTATGAGCTAGATTTATAGTTATAAAAGCAACATGAAGCGGGATCTGAGGGAGGATGGATAACACAATCAAAACTGTCTCTTATTCTTTTTTCTCTATAAAACACCTTTGTTTAGCTTCCATGTGGCGGGAAGCCACAAGAAAGATAGCAGTAGTAAACACCACTTTTCTTTGAATAATTCTGGAACCAAGTTCTGGCCATATCAAAGCATGAAAGTCTGTGATCTCTAGGAAGACAAATAAGAGAAGAGCACCAGGAAACAAGCAGAGAACCAGCAAGGGCTAGACACCAGAGAGCCCAGGTTCCTGGTGCTACTCTGGGAGCTCCTGGAAGTAGACCAGGACCATGCAGGAGGGACAAGGGGTCCTTCTGGTACTGACCACTCCTCTATGGAAAGGGAGTCTCATCCAGGGTTACAGTGATGGGTATGGAGTTTATTTTCAGAAAACAAGGAAAGGTCATTGTGTTTTAAACATGGCCTTTGCAGGAAAACTGGGCTGTGTTTCACTCACAAAAGTTACAAACACTCCTGCCAAGTTTTACCTATCAAAAATCATGGTAGTGACCCCAGAGGGCAAACCATCTACCCCTGAGATGGGTCTCTAGTGCAGATGAATTGAAATGCTTTCTGAATATGTCTGTTTTTCTCTCCTGCTCTTGACTTCAGGAGAGCTCAAGCAATGAGTTCCGATTAGATGTTTAAGGTCTTATCAGCTGCTGTTAAGGGTGTAATTCTCAACTCATTCTTTGTGTTTTGTTTTTTTTTTCTCATCCCAGGGTTTTGTGTAGCTGACCCCCACATCTTTGCGGTTTTCAAAGACTTTTTTGTGTCCCTGAGATTACCGTACTCAGTCAGACGACATGAGCAACTAGAAATAAAAGCAGTGGTTTACAACTATCTGCCCAACGATCTCCAGGTAGTGTTACCAACAACTGCTGTACCATACATTCTTAGCTAGCTAAATCTGTAGTTATGTAGTATTTTAATGTAAATGACCTGGCCACCTTTCAGTGCCCTCCTACAGCCCAGACATAACGCTCCCATCTTGAAAGCTTTCCCAAGGACAAGACCCAGTTCTACTTGATAATCAAATTTACTGTATAAAACGGATTTTATTTACCATGTTACACCGCTGTATTCCTTGCCTTTGGGCATGACTTCTTCCCCTTTATTGAAGCAATCAGTTACTTTTTAGCTGACTGGTAATCTGGGCAATACCCAGTTGCTGCTATTTCACAAGATGCTCAAGGCACAGAGGTAAATTGAGCACACAATCTGATATGCCAGCCACAAAATCTGTGCAAAAAATGCAAAGCCACTATGCAGCTCTCCATACAACCACAGTTGTCACTGAGCTTGGGACCTCTCTCATCCTAAGGCTGATGATCTTTTTTCTGTTTCTTCCCATCTCTCAGCCAGCTGTTTGACCAGCATTTTCTGAACTGTGTTGGGTGGTATAGAGGGACATATTAAAGATGTATTACCTTTCTTACTTCCCTGTAGTTCGGGGATAGGCCAAAACTATACTGCAAATTCAGCGTAATGAAGAAATACTAGCCAATTTACATTCACAGCCCTAGTCAATGTAGATGAATGTTAACACACTAAAGGGTCATAGAACAATTTAGGTTGTAAGGGACCTCTGGAGGTCTCTAGTCCAACCTGCTGCTCAGAGCAGATCCAGTTAAAGCAGGTTGTTCATGGTCCTGTCCAGTCAGATGTTGAATATCTCCAAGGAGGCAGACTCCACAAACCCTTTGGACAAGCTGTGCCAGGAATCAATCACTTCTTGATGAAAAGATTTTCCCATTTTATAAATGGAAAACAGTAAATTCAGGAGAGCAAAGTGAAAAAACAATATCTTGCAAAATGTCTTCATTGCTCTTTCCTTTTTAAGCAAAAGCTAGTCTCCTGTTTTACCTGTTTCTAATTTCCCATTCTTATCTAGGTATAGTAGAGCTGGAGAGTATTTTTCCTGTGCGGTGATGCTCTAAGACTGATCTCAGACATTGCCTTGTCCCCGCAGGTAACAGTGAAGATGGATGCAGTGAAGGAGCTGTGCACCGCAGAGACAACAGAGAAGGCTGTGCAGCTGCCACTGGTGGCTAAGGGGAACTCTGCAACACCAGCCTACTTCTCAGTTGTCCCTCTGACTGTGGGAGAAATTCCAATTACTATTACTGCTTTTGACAGGGTTTCTGGGCATAGTGACAGCATTAGGAAGAACCTCAATGTTGTGGTAGGTATACCTTGTTGAGGACAAGCACTTCACAAATATGTGCTTCTCCCCAAATGTAACATTCACTGTGTGTGAGCTTTCATGGAGTGAAATAGTACAAAGATAAGACTGGAAGCAATCTCAGGAAACCTGTTTTTCAGTAAGGAGTGAGGTATAGCATGTGGAAGAAATTTAACCCTATATGCATAATGTATATGGAAATGTTTGTTCTCTATGGCAAAAAGGCATCCTTCTACCCATGACATAGCAAAAACTTCTTCATGCAGCCAGTGCTCATCTTGTCATCTTTGACTTCCACCTGCTTCATCAATATACATGAGAGGAAGACAACCCTGGATGTACATACAGACTGGGGAATGAGATGCTGGAAAGCAATGCCATGGAAAGGGACCTTGGGGTCCTGATCAATGTCAACTTGAATATGAGTCAGCAGTGCCCTGGCAGCCAGGAGGGCCAACCGTGTCCTGGGGGGCATCAGGCAAAGCATTGCCAGCCAGTCAAGGGAGGGGATTGTTCCTCTCTGCTCTGCAATGGTGTGGTCTCACCTTGAATATTGCGTGAAGGTTTGGGCACCACAATATAACAAAGATATTAAGCTATTAGAGAGCACCCAAAGGAGGGCAATGAAGATGGGGAAGGGCTTTGAGGGGAAGCTGCATGAGGAGCTGCCAAGGTCACTTGATCTGTTCAACCTGGAGAAGAGGAGACTGAGGAGAGACCTCATTGCAGTCTACAACTTTCTCGTGAGGGGAAGAGGAGGGGCAGGCACTGGTTTCTTCTCTGTGGTGACCAGTGACAGAACCTGAGGGAATGGCCTGAAGTTGTGTAAGGGAAAGTTTAGGTGGGATATTAGAAAAAGGTTCTTCACCCAGAGCGTGGTTGGGCACTGGACCAGGCTCCCCAGGGCAGTGGTCACAGCACCAAGCCTGACAAAATTCAAGAAGCATTTGGACAATATCTCAGGCACATGGTGTGACTCTTGGGGATGGTCCTGTGCACGGCTAAGGGCTGGACTCAATGATCCTTACGGGTCCCTTCCAACTCAGCATATTCTATGATTCTGTGATTCTATATGAAAATTCTTCTTCCGTTATGAAACCAAGATTGAAGATGCCCATGTATCAATATTTTGAGAAGGAAATACTCTCTGCTAGTAATAAATTTAAACTTGTTTTATTCCCTCTGGTTAATGGATCTTCAGTTTTAATGATTGCACAGGTAAAACATACAGGCAAAAAAAATGCTGTAAATATTATTAAATAACTTAGTTCTCTTTCAAAATTATAAAAAGGAGGAGCCTTCTAGAAAAGATGACTTTTCAAGAGCCAACACAGACTTGTTACAGCACCCAAGTCACCTACTGAGGGCTATTTTCAATCCACACAAAAAAGTGCAAAATATGAATCCTTCTACCATTGTAGGTAAGGATAAGGCACAGGATGTTGAGAACCTGCAGTTGTTACAGGCCATAACTTTTTTGGAGATAGACAGAGTCTCAGAGTTCAATGCTACATTAAAACATTAAAAGTAACTGTAAAAATAGCTTTATTAAAACTGAAATTGTAGGAAGAAGGATATGTGGAAATCAGAAGGAAAAAAAGTTTAGATTTTATCAACAAGATGTACTCAGAATTTCATGAATTTCATATTTGAGAGATTTATAAACGTGAGTCCCTCATTGAACTTGACTTGCATGGCTCACAAAGCTGAGAATAAACTTTGAAGTTTAATTTTTTGAGGTTAGTTTTGGTTAAGGGAATTTCATCCAGGGAAATATTTCAATAGTAACACAAAAAGTCAGTAGAGTTTATTAGTATTTCAACTGGGAGATTGTAATTCTGATTTTAAGCTTGAGTTTTACCTGGAGAGAAATCTCACATCAAAATCACTTATTTATGCCACCCACTGGTCTAATGCCAGGATGGAGCTTATGGGTTTTGTGCAGGTTAATTTCAGGTGTGAGTGCTTGCAAACATTCTGACTTTTTCTTTCCTCAATTGTGCAGGCAGAAGGTGTTTTACAGAGAGAAGAGGAAACCATTTGCATTAACAGCGGCTGTAAGTTACAGAAAAGAGTTTGATTCAGATGAAGTTTGGAGTAGAAATGATGAGGTTTGGGGTAAATGATAGGTGCAGTGAAATACTTCTTAATGTAGAGATATTGCTTTTGTTAGCCATAACTTATCACAAATAACTTCATCTGGTACCTAGCAAAAGACTCAGGAAAGAATAGTCATTAAATTCTAAATTTTTAGAATTGATTTATTTTACTTTTTTTTTTTCAAAGTAGCCTTCTTTAAATATTAAATAAGCCTCTATTTCATCTACTAATGGGTCCTAAACATATTAAAAAGTAGGAGTTTTTTCAAGCCTAGAATATTGTTAAAGATTGGAAATTAAACAAATTAAATGAATTTAAAAAATACTTCTTTCCATAAAATTTCATGTAACGTTTCAGATAACATTTCTGTCAAAATTGATGTCAACTGTGGAATGCTTAAGGAAAAGTATGTTCTAAGATTACACTGTATGTTGTTTATGTTTAAAAAGTCTGGATGTAGATCTCTATTTATTATTTATTTACAGTAAAATCCCATACACTGGACCTTAACAGACCACCCGATATGGTACCAGGTTCTGATAGTCATGTGTTTGTTAGCCTGAAAGGTAAATGTAATTTTTTGTCAACAACTTCTCCAGGTGGTAAGGGACAGGCCCCTCTGTGTCGCTTATTCCTGCATGTCAAATCTCCGTTCCCTCCTTGTTTTTCTGTTATGACTCAAATTGTCTGTGCTACATGACCAGGTCATAAAACAGAACACCCCCAGGGTTGATCCAGTATTTTTTCCTCTTTCTAATTACTCCTTCTTATTTGAAATGGATGTAATAGCTTCATATGATCCATCCTCCTCACTGTGCTCAGACTAAAATTATGGGAAGGCCAAAGGTGAAGGGATTCAGCTTCTCTAATAAACCCACAGTACATTTAGGTTTGTAGAAATCTGCTTTAGCTTTTAGAAATAAGGATGCCAGATTCTAATGTATAAGTTCTGGAAAGTTCTGTTTTTCTGAAGAGAAGATATGTATAATCATATAGCCATTTAATCCAATAACTGTATACGTACATATATATACGCATGTATACGTATTTTAAAAACATCTATTAGCAAGCAATTTTATTGGGAATAATTACTGTTTTCCCCAGAAAATGGAAAATAATGCATTTGTGACACAAAGGGTATTGACTTCCACTTCAAATTCCTGAGCTAAAGTACAGGGATGTGTGAATTCATCAAATGATAAAATTGCAGAGAGAGAAAAAAAATGCACAAAAGGTTTGGCATGACTAATGTACAATCTTTCTTCCTCTCTGTGGGAGTATCATGTCTGGTTTGACAGGAATTTTCCAGCCCAAACCCCATGTACCCCCTTTCCTTGCTTCTCTGCCTCCAGCAGCTTTGGGACTCTTTCATACTCCTTCGTTGTGCCAGCCTCCTTTCTCCAGCTTTCCCAGGGCCTGGCACCTCATCCTCGTTCTTCTTCAGCTTTACAAAGTCTTAGGTAGCCAAAACCAGTGTTTAACGGTGAGGAGTATCAGGCCATGCTGGAATGTCAACCTATAGTTATTATCACCTTTCTTCATATTACACCACCCAATTTTAAATATGGTATGTATTATGGCTTATGTTTTTTACAACAGGGAATATTATGGACCAGTCTGTTGAAAATTGTCTTAGTCTTACTGGAGTGGAGAAACTTATTCAAGTGCCCACAGGCTGTGCAGAGCAAACAATGGTCACAATGGCCCCTGCAGTCTACGCTATTGAGTACTTGGATGCCAGTGAGCAGTGGGTGAACTTTAATCCTGAACGGAAACAGGAAGCCATTAGTATGATTGAACAAGGTATGCAGACAAAGAGGGGGGGGAAATAACAAACAAACCCCAAAATAACAAACAAACAAACCAAAACAAACCAAACCAAAACAAACCAGAGCCCAAAGGATGGGATCTTTGTTATCATTTTGCACTGCACGCTGATTCTTTTTACTTGGTGAAGGAGTGACCAATGTCACGGCCACAAAGAAATGCCTCTGACAATCTGCAAACAGAACTTGTGAGGAGGACTATTTGCCAGCATCTGGCAGTGGACAGGTATTGACGTTCACCATCCATCCTCCCTCTTGCCTAATTCAGAAGTAGAAAGTAAAATCTGAGCTGATCAACGTCAGCTCTTTTCAGAGTAAACGGATAGCAAAGGCTAGTCCTTTATTTCCTTCTAATGTACAAGTTCAAAATGGATAAAGATGAATCATGTCCTAAAAAGACTTATTTCTCCCCACGAGTCACAGACAGTGCTTAGGATGCCTAGCTGAGATGTAGACATCTCTGTCTGTGACTGTCAAAAGAAAGGAAAATTCCCAATGTTAATCATGATACTGACACTTTCACTTCCACACTCCTGTACTCATCATCACATAAACTAGAATGGCTTCAGCAGCCCTGGCCCAACCTAGGGAGGGAGTTTCCTTAGGGAGAGGACACCTGCAAGTCAGCTTCTCGAAGAGTCCACTCCAAGATGTGATCCAAAGATACTATTAAATGGTAAAGCTGGGACCACAGTATGTGGAAGTGTTCCAGCTCACTAACTCTCAGGCACTAACACAGAGCCTGAGAGTTGCCAATGTTGCAGCAGGTACAGCTGATCTTTCTAACTGCAGTGCCTGTCTTCGTGATATGCAGACATGTGACACACATTTCAACAGTGAAAAATAAGTATATAAATAGAGATTAAAAACATGCTAGCAGTTGCTGCATGGAGGTCTTTACCTATTTATCTAAGACTGCCTAAAGTGATATGAGATCCTGCTAATGAGTATTTGGTATTATCAGCATCATTTAGTCCCTATATTATGCTTTTATTGATTCTTATTGAAATTCAGTAGTGTAGAAAATGAGTTGTGGCTATGATACAGACTTTGTCAGGACAGTAGCAGTCAAGATCAGAGGCCATGATTTCTGAGGCTGTGTATGATGAAATAGATGATGCTGTGTATACTTTCTGATTCAATGTGCTATCAAGTCAACAGCTTGAAAAGTTGTCAATAAGAGGAAATAAGTTTCCCAAGATTCACTACACAGAAAATGCTTTGTAACCATAGGTATCTGCAGTTTTCAGGTTATTCTCATGGCTCAATTAAGCCAAACAAGACAGAGGACCTTCTAAGCCTAGTGCTTTTTCTGTGTCAAAGTCTACTGATGCAGTCATTTCCTCCTTAATGCACCAGTGAACACCTCCATGAACTCTTCCACCAGTCAATACTGAACATTTTCATGCTAATGCAAGTGATGTAGGAAAATGCCCAGTAAATATGAGTATTCTCTGAAAAGTTATGTTCTCTCCTGTTCATGCAGGTTATACTAGACTGCTTGAGTTTCAGAAGGTGGATGGCTCCTACGGAGCATTTAAAGAAATCCCCAGTAGTGTATGGTAAGTGATTTTTTTTTCTGTGGTTTTATTTTTGGTTTTGTTTCTTTATCTGGTTGGGTTTTTTCCAAGTTACCTCTATTACCTTTTGATGCATAAGAAGTTTCTCTAGGGGGATAGATTTTCAAGATCTGGTGGACACGGTGTTGCCTATATAATTTTGTCATGAATAGTCAGCCACAAAATCTCTGAGCATGTTCGGTCCTTGATGAAGGAGCTTTATACTGAGCCACTGATTATTTTGAATTTGCCACAGGGTAGAAATGGTCGTGCTGATGTTGAATAATAACACACTAGGTTCCAGTGAGTGGACTGTATTGAATATGAGTCTGTATGCAAACTTAGTATGTTTATTTTCCTGTCAATACAGTTTTCTATAAATATATGTCAGCACAAGTCTGAAAAATTTTCTTTTGTGTAGGTTAACTGCATTCATTGTTAAAGTACTCACAAGGTGCAGAGAATACATTGATGTCCAAGACAATCACATACTCAACTCCATTTCCTACTTGATTAATCAACAGCAGGCAGATGGTTCATTCCACGACCATCACCCCGTCTTGGACAGGTCAATGCAGGTAGGTAATCCATATTTAGAAGAATCTGTTGCTCATTTAGGGCTATTAGGGGCTGAAAGGAATATTGTGAGTTGTTGAGTAACAAGAAATGTATCTAAAGAAAATAAATCTGTAATGTAAAATTAATTTGTTAAAAGGTCTTTTATGTCAGATGCACAGTTAGCACTTCACCACCTTTATCTTTTCATCTAATCTTAGATAATTTTTGCAGTTATGTCTATAGAGCACTTAGAAATTAATTGTGAGGTCCATATGTTTGGTAAAAATGTAAGCCTTTTATTGCCAAAGGCAACAGAGCCATAGAATCATAATTTAATTTTGAAGGGACATCCAGAGGTCATTTAGTCCAAACCCTGCTCAAAACAGATCTAGTTAGATCAGATTGTACAGGGCCATGTCCAGCTGAGCCTTGAGTACCTCCCAGTCTCTCTGGGTAACGTGTTTCAGTATTTCACCACTCTCATGGTGAAAAAAGAAAATATTAATACTTAAGCAGAATTTCCATTTGCATATCTTAGTCTACATATCCCCTATAACTGCCCAGAAACACAAAATTCTTATGCAGTCCATGAATCTAGACTATGGAAATAATGTGCATCTTCCAAAACTCATTGAAAATGCAGTTACCTTTGTAGTGACCATATATGAAAAAAAAATGTATTAATATTATTAATTATCTGTGTCAAATAAGTAGTGAGGCTTTCCCCCTCAAATCCAGTTTTACAGTTGATGTAACACTGTTAGGGGGAAAAAAACAAACAGCCCAAAGGGTTTTGATTTTTTTCTGACCTATGTTCATGCTGAGATAGTTATCTTCTATTTTACATATACTTCAAGAGCTTTCAGGGGGGAAAAAAAACTAATGAGGGGACTGTGTTTACTTTATCAAGAAGAGGGATAAGAAGTGATCTAGTATTGATGCATAAAAACCGTTACAGGAAAAAGTTCTGTGTGCATGTAAGTGCATAAACAGTACCAGAGAAATTAAAAGAAAAAACTCCACCCAACTAATTCTTGAAAATTGCAGCTATGAATATTTCAATGACAAATTATAGACTTTAAACTATAAGTTAAATAATTAAATATTTGATTATCAGCTGAAGGACATGGTGGGTTCCTAATTTCTGACACTGTTTAATGAAAACTAGCTGCCACTATAGAAGATATACTTTAGATGGACACATTGAGAAAAATTAAAGGTAAAGCTGCATGGTATGTGGCCAGATGGTTTGCCAAAAAGATCCTTTGCTTCATGAAAAGTGATTTTCTAAATTTAATCATAAGCATGTACATTTAACTTTTCCTTTTAATGTTTTGTCTTTCAGGGTGGCATTAAGTTAGCAGAAGAGGATTTGGCTATGGCAGCCTTTGTAACCATAGCATTGCAACAGACGCTCCAGGTCTACAAGTTACCTGATGTGGTAGGAAGCGTGACTCTTTAAGTCTGAAGGCTATTGCACAATGGCATATCCACTCTTCTATCTCTTACAGTACTGCAAATCAGGAGTATAAAATCTTTTTACATCTGTGGTGTATAGGAAAAGATTCCATGGCCTAGTGTACAAGGTGCTTCGAGCTACACAGTCCATCATCAATTGCTTTAATCACTAAGCAAAAGTGATTACAATTGTCTCAAAAATTACTACAGTGAAGTATTCTAATTTCCAATATTCTAGCCAGCAGTAACACTTAGTAGATCTCAGTGATCTTTTCAAATGGATCCATTCTGTTTTCACAGGTAAAAGGGATTAGAGGAGCAGTGGATTACATGAACAATCAACTTTCTAGAAATACTGACTGCTATTCTACAGTCATCACGGCTTATGCTCTGACACTTGTGCAGTCTGATAGTGAAGAAGCCCAGTTTGTGAAAGAAAAATTAAGGGACTGTTCTGTTTTTGATGCAGGTAACCATCCTTCAAAATTCCTTTAGAAAGCACTTTTCCTAATTGAAACACTGAGAACACTTACATGAACAAAACATATTCAAGTAAATGAGAAACATTTCATTTTACAGAAACATGTATGTATATGTGTAATATATTTAATTATTTAAATTACATAATTAAATATGTCAATGTTGATGTTTTAATATGTAATATGCATAATTAATATCACTACAAAGTTACACCATAATGAAGTTTGGATCGTGATCTTTGACACTGGAACTTGGACAATACCATGGTAAATATTCATTTACATTTTCTGCTCCCCCTGGGGAAAAGAAAAAATAAAGTCCAAGCCAAATGAGGAAGAAGAAAATTTGAATGAGAAAACAGCTACATATAACAGTAGCCCAGACTGGATTTCTGATCAAAAGGCAAGGTGTCTCTTCCGGACCACCTGCTTCCAAAGCCCCCCACCAGTTTGGAGTGCTTTGTTGCAGCTCCACACGGATGTCACCTCTTACTCCTCCAGTGTGTTGGCTGTGGTGACTGCTGCGTGGCAGCACTGCCGTCCTATTAATTTCTTCCAATACATTTGCTAAATTTCTTGCAATACATTATGGTTTAATAGCCATAGTTTAAGTATAGGGAATATGGTTGTCCTTATTCAAGGTTGGATTTATGGGCATAATTAATACTATTATCTCTCAGGAACCACCAGACACAATGCTCCCACTCCATCACATGGACATCGCTGTACAGTGGGTTCATTAGACTGTGATAATTGAAAAATTGGAAGTTATAGGTTTCCTTTTCCATTATCTTTTCTTCTCAATGGATTTGTTGCTCTCACAACACCATCTGTGCCTTGTGGTCCCTCAGTGCTATGACATGAAATACCCACTGTGCAGAACAATAGTGATTTTTGGCAAATGTCCCTACGAAGGAGATTCAAGACTGAGTTATTCTTGCAGCAAAGCAGCAGCGCTACTGGGGAAATGGGAACGATGCTGTCTCAGTGGAAACCACGGCCTATGCACTGCTTCAAACATTGCTCCTGAAAGACATGGACTACGCAAGGCCTATTGCTACGTGGTTGACAGAAAGAAGAAACTACGGTGGAGGGTACTGCTCTACACAGGTGCCTGACCACCAGTCCAGGGGGAGTTCTAGGGCAAGGGGAAGAAAACAGAAGCCTCATACAGACTTTTTCATTTAGATTTGAAAACATTATAACAGTTAATCCTCAACTTCTTTGGTGCATGAAGCACTAAAGATTTTGGCTCATTAATAAACAGTGAGCCAAAATAAAATGATTAAAAGCTAGCAAAGAAGATTCTTTGTCTTCATGAAGACCTATGATAATTTAAGGTCAGAACTCCAGTGATTTTACAATTTTAGTGCTAAAAGAAGAAGCTGGGAAATAGGATTAACAGTCTGTGCAGGTAGGAACAGATACAGGAGAACTTCAAAGCAGGAAAAAGCATAAAATTGAGTAGTTCAAGGTGACTGATAATGTCATCCTACATGTTGTTGAAACAATGTGGCATAATTCTAATGTTTTTTGCACTTCTTTCTCACCTAGGACACAGTAGTGGCCTTAGAAGCTCTGTCAGCATACAGCATACAGACATTGAACACTGCTTCCACTGACCTGACTGTCAAACTGGGAACACCTGGAAGACAAAATGACTACAGCATTGTTCTGACTGATACTGATGAAGAGTTTCAGAAGCAGACAGAGGTACACAACAATCCCTCGTTTCAAACTTTTTTTCCTCAAACGGGAGAAACTGGATCATCTGACCTGGATTTTCTCATGTTAAGCAACCATAATGTAGCTGGCTTATAATACCTTTAAATAATTTAATCTGTAAAACAACAGAATATTTTTAAAGAAAAAAAAAACAACAGGTGCTTAGCAGCACAATTTAGAGGTGCTTTCTCCTGCCTCTTCAAGGACTTTGATGATGTGAATCTCTCCCAACAGTGAAGAGCAACCAGGAGACCAGGTCTTGCTAGGGAATGAGCAAGAAGGGGAATATTCTGATTTTCAGTGTGCTGGGAACTGTGAAAATATCAAATCCAGGCTAGAGAGGGGAGAGTAAAGTTGATAAAATATGTCTATTGAGCCCTAAACAGCAGAGTAAGATGTACCAGCTCAGCTCATTTAAAATGTTATGAAACTTGAGGTCTTATAACTCCATAGCTAAAAGATTTCCCTACCCCATTTTGGAGGGGTAAAGGCAAGATGACAGGAAATCCACAGATCAAATGCTGAGCACAGACTAAGTATTTTTTTTCCCCCTTGCTTTGCAGTTTGAACTTGGGAGAAAACTTGAAGTATCGGTACACGGCAGAGGAAGTGGGACAATGAGTGTAAGTTGCAAATTCAAAATCCAGAGTCTAACTGGACTTCTTTCAATCCCTTTTTGAAAACTGAGTGAAAAATCACTTGCCATGACCTCAACCTTCATGTTCCTACCTCCAAATTTCTAAAATTAATGACCTAAAGCCTGCCCTTATGGGCAGTCAATTTTTCCTGTCTTTAAATTTATTAAATCTTTGATATGTCAATGCTGATAGAGCCAGCTGGCGTTTGAAAGACCTCTTTGTGGTTGGGAATAGAGAGTTACCTCAAAGGAGTCCCACACCATTTGTGAATTGCACATGCTTATACCCGTGACAGTCCTCTGTGACCATTCTGAGCCTCTGGGACACTGGTCTTTCTCTCCACACTTCCACGTCCCATCAACATTTCTTCAAGTCCTGGATGAGTAAATCCCTTGTCATTTAAATAATATTTTTAGTGGCTTGCTGTTTGTGTGTTTGTCTTAGATATTAAAGATGTACTGGTCTTCTGAGCTGAAGAACAATACCTGCAATGATTTGATTTTGACAGTGGAAATGGAAGGGAGCATCAAGTACTCTGGTAAGTGAAAGGGGCATTGATTGGGTCTCAAAGGTGGCACGTTTGGCCAGCTGCTAATGATAATTCACAGCTTTCCAGCTGCGGAAAGTGAGAATTATCACAAGGAAAGATAGAAGCCCCTGAATTCTCCCTAGCTATTCTTTCATTTAGCTTATTATTATTTGTAAATAATATAATAACTATCAGAGTGACTGTAGGTGCAGCAGATACTTAACAATTACACAATTAGAAACTCTTCTTGAAGAACAGGAGGTGAACTCCCTTCACAGAAGGTAAAGCCCAGCTCAGTTCCCTGGCTAATAAGGGACCTACCATGTGCACTTAAAACTCTTCGAGGCAGATTTGTCATAGGTTTTTCATATGAGCAATAATGTGTTTTCCATCCTTTGAAGTATATATTCATCATCATCTCTGCCTTTTTCTGCATTTTTTTTCTGTTTGAATAGTTAACTTTTGGAGGGAGAGATTGTCCTTTACAAATTTATTCATAGTCTAAGCTCCATACTTAGCTACATTTGTTGGTTATTCTTACTCTAGTTATCCCTAAAATTCTAAATCTGAATTAATTGGAAATACTGAGATGGTGTACAGCAAACTTTTATAAAACCCACAGTGATGGCATGACTTCCAACTAATATTTATCATTATACCAAAAGGAGCCAAATTACCAAGTCCTCAGGCAAATTTATGCATGGCTGATCATATTATTTCTCACCTCCAGAAGCTGAATACTCTGATGAAAATGATGGTGAGGACTTGATTGCTGCAGAAAACAGCACATTTGAGGGGCTTTCTGGCATAGAGTGGTTTGATATCCACAGCAGAAGGAAAAGGGATGCCATCACTCCCAGCAAAGTAGAATCACTGCGGTACAAAGTCTGTGTCAGGTATGTCTGCAAGACCAGCTCTTCATTTGTTTGTAATTCTCCTTGGTCATCCTCTTCATATCCACAAACTCAGCATCCAACATGGTGATCTTCTGTGAGTCTGAATACACTAAGAGTCTGTGTCCTCTCTCCCATGGCAGAAGAAAGGATTTCCACACAATTATGAGGTTTACATGATTTGGATATACTTCAGATGCCCACTGCAGATTCTGCCCCATCAGACTCTGGGGAGACTCTAAAGCACCTGTTAGGCTAATCATTTGAAAGAAGTCTTTTATTAAATAAAGTAAATACAACTGGAATACAGTAATAACACATTTACAGAGTTTCTGGAAAGATGCTGTTACTTCCTTCACAGTCAAATTCTGGCCTTATAAGAAAGAAAATATGTCTACTACTAGCTGAGAGAGCAGGGGAGGAAGATAGGATATCCTATTGTGACAATCAAGAAGTTGGCAAGGCCAGAGGTAGTAAGAAAGAAATCCTCCCATGCAGAATAACTCTGAAACACCTGTCTTTTCTCTTGCTCACCGACTGGCATAGGTCTCAGAAGCACAAAGTGGTGGCTATTCTGGATTCCCCTTCTAGAGAGGTACAAGGTGGCAGAAGCAGGTTTTACGCCCCAGTAGAATTTCATTTTTCCATTGACTTTTGGCAAAGCCTTGAAGACAGTGGTTTTATCCCCCCTCCCAGACAATGGCACGAACAATGGCAGCAGAGGACTGAAGTTACCCTAATTCCCAAGTTTCACTCCCGCTCATTAAATGTATATTCAGTGAATTGTGTACTGGCCAAAGCATCATTTTCCCCATTAATTACTACGTAACATTCATCAACTACCAGACCCACTGTTCCATAGCACACTGTTGAGTGCTAGGGTGAGGCTTAAACAATAGTATGAAGCTCCCTTTCTTGTAGTTAAGACACAGGAGAAAAACTGAAGGCATAAATTACATCACCAATTCTTCCCTACTCTGTGGTACAACTCTTATGGGAAAAGGAGGGTGCCAAAATAAAAAGTTCTGAAGTTCAGAAATGAGAATGGCCATTTGAATGGCCATTTGACCAGTTGAGATGACTAATTTTGCCTCATGACTCCTAATGAAGTAGGCAGCTAATTTTCAAATTAAAATCCACTTTGGAAAGTTAAATGGAGTAGAATGTTTTGTTTCACCGTTAGCAAGCCTGAAAAGCCAAACTCCTTAAAGCAAGCTGGCTGTTCAGTGCAGATGTTCACTGCTGACCATCTCCTTTATAAAGGTCCACAGGTTCCAAAGCACCAAAGATGTCCCTGGTGGATCTCACTCTGCTGAGTGGCTTGGAGCCTGACACAAAGGATCTCGAACAGGTTAAAAACACAGTTTTCTGTGCAATCTTTCATAGCCCTTTTAGAAAATTTGTCTTTCAAAATCCTTCAGAAGTCCATAGAATAAACAAGGGAAAACAGATTTTGGAAAAGCAGATTGTCATTACTCTTGTTCTGATAAAATATTTGCTGAATATATACAACAAATGCGAAGCTTGTGGTGAACAGAGTTCAGCCTTCTTAGTCCCTTGTAAGAGAAATTAGGGCAAAGTTGAGCAGGGCACTTAAATACATGCCTGTCCTTCACACATATTACTGTCCCCACTGGCACTGTTGTCCTGCGACGTGCCAGGACAGTGCACCCCGTGCTTGCAGGGGGTAAGGCAAGTACGTCTTAGAGATGGTTGATTGCAGAGCACAGTGAGAGGGAGATGGGGAGACACAGTGCTCTAAAAACGTGGCTACAGAGTTTTGGGTTCTGGAACCTGGTTTATTGAGGCAGGTTTGCCCAGTTTCAGGCTCTCAGGGACTGTCTCCTTTAGGAAGGAAGTAAGAGGGCAGAATAAAGCAAACAGCTGAACAAAGCAAACCAGTATATAGAGGGTGTAGTATTCCTGTTCTGCCAGGGTTTTGTTCTGATTTGTTTTTTTCTTTGTTTTCCTGCAGTTGGTGACAGCTTCAGACCAGTACATTCAGCACTATGAGTACAAGGGAGGGAAGGTTTTGCTATACTTTGGTGAGGTAAAGGAAACTCAATGATTTTCTAATCCGTGCCATCTCAGATAGCTTATAGACTTTTTTTTAAAGCCAATGATTATATTTTTCACACTCCATTACCTTTCTGTATTTTTTGTTATATATTATTATTGAATGGTTCAATTGAAAAAACAGAGTGGGGAAAGAAGGGAAACATACACCTTCATCTTCCACCTTTTTATGTTCCAGGAGATATAGTCCATATCTGAGATTTGATCACTGGCCCAAATAAAAAGAGAAATCCTCTCCCTCTCTAGTCAGAAGGGATACTTTTTGTGCATGATTAACAAAAGTGTTAACTGGTGGTCCTGTAAATTCCACATGGACAACTTGCATGTCAAGATCAAGATTCATATAGTGATAAACAAATATAATCATTGAGACCCATAGTTTCTGTGTGTATTTCCCAATATTTTGGATAATGACTCCACCCTATACACACTTGAGTTGCTTCACCTCTACAGTCAAAGCAGGAGGTCCTTGTAGAAAGCACACATGGGTAGTGATTTTTATTTTTTTTTAATATTAGATAATAGACAAATGAAAAAATGTAAATGTTATTATTGCTATGACTTTCCTAGATAATTTGTTCATTTAACATATGTCAAAATCTGTCTCCGACCTTAGCAGTTTACTAAAGAAAGTGTATATACTGGTGGCCACTGGCACAAGGGAACATATTTAACACCCATTACTCCTGTTCAAAATGGCTTTAGGAAAAAGCTGAAAAGTAAACCCCGAAGTACCAATGATATGAGTCCAGATCAGACAATTGCAGGCAGAGAAGACCTGCACACATCTTACAAAACTACTTTTTGAGTCTTAACTCATGCACAAAATCTCCCAGTAAAATCATGGAAGGAAAAGTCTCCTTCAAGCTGACGGTACAGATACCAGTATTAACTCACCTATGCCATCAGAAACAAGCGCTCAAAAACTAGCACAGACACAAATGAATAAGGAATTGACTGAGGAGAGAGAGTTTTCTCATCAAAACTATTGTTCCTTTTTCCTCCAGCTCACAAGTGGACCAGACCCAGATTGTATATCATTTGGGGCAAAGCAAATCAATCCCATGGGCTTGGTTCAGCCAGCAAATGCCATCCTTTATGATTTTTACAGTCCTGGTAAGGGCACAGAATAATGATGCATAACTGCTTGAAAGAGAGACCCTCAAAAAAGCCCCTCCAGTCTATATAAAAGTGATTGATGTAGTGTGTGAAGCCACATAATTTTATCTAGTGATAAAATAACCCGCTTTGCATGCTGTCTTGCACTACCATGTCTTAAGATTATCTAAATAGAGATCCTCTCAGGAAGGTCCATTATTTCAAGGGGAATGAAAAAAGACCTTTTACACTTATGGATTTTTAAATCAGGTTTCCTGAGTTCCTGTTTCTTCTGGTGATTTTAAACATGTTTCAGTCACATTTTGTTTTCAGTTAGACTGTCTAAGATAAGCAACCTTAGAGGTTTTGTTTATGTACTGTGCTTGCTGGGGAAGTCAGTCTTGTTCCCCATTCAAAGAAGGTTAAATGCAAATCATCCCCATTTGCCAGAGTTATGCAAACAATATTTGAAAATTAGGTGAAAGTAGACTTTGCCTAAACTGAGGGGTCCAAGACAGTTTACACTGGCTTTAAACCACTAACTGTTGGTGATCCAATCTTCTGAAACAGTGCAGTGCCCACTGTAGTTCTATGGTCTAATGATTTTTAAGATGAATGCTTTTCATGGGGAACAAAAAAATGGCAGGGGGGTGGGGAGGGAGAGAAGAGTGCAACTTAAAAAAAAAATACCCAAACAAAATTTACCCAAACTGAACAAAAAAACTATTGCCCAACTGAAAGGCAAGGTGACCCCTGTACTCTAGGTGCCTAAGCTATAGGTCTTTGTGGACTGCTGATGTGCATTCTATCCCTTAGTGCTCTCCTTTCCCTGGACCAGGGAGAAAAGTTGACCGGCAGATGTAGATTCTACTGTACAGGCTTTTCCAGCTGAGCTCTGAGACAAGCTGTTTTGTTTCTTCTACATAGACAGAAAGTGCAGTGTATTCTACAGTGCTCCCAAGCACAGTGCCATGCTTTCAAAGGTGTGCCACGCCAATGTTTGCCAGTGTGCAGAAGGTAAGGAGTTACTACATAGGCGGATCTAAAAGAAGATAGATACTTCTAGGAACCATTAACATGGAAATTGTTAAGTCCAGAAAGGACCATTACAATTATACTAATACATAATACAGGACACAGTGCATCCTCTAGTATGTTCGGTATCGAATTGAAATTGATCTTTTGATAGCTGAATGCAATATGTGTGTATATATATATATATATGTGCATGCCTATGTAAAAACCCTCTGTCGCACCTCTAAGAAAGCTGTTCTGCCATTTTATTATCTGTTATATTGTGGTGTGAATGTGTATGTGTAAACTATATCTATCTACATGTCCATGTCTACAGAGACAGACGTATCACTTATTTTCCTCACTCCAGGTCCCTGCCCAAGACAAAGATCTACTTTCAGCAAAGCTGTAACACAAACTACACGTTTTAATTTTGTCTGCTACCAACCTACCGCAGATTATGGTAAGGCATGACAGACAACTGTCAACTTAGTTTAAACATAGTTCTTTTTCATAAGGATAAATTTGTAATTTTTTTTATGCCCAGACCTCTCCTAAATTGAGTAGGATTTCTGTATGTGGCCTAGTGGCTAAGGAGATGAAGGCATGTGCTATTGTAGCCATCAGAGGGGTGAAATGGAAAGTAAAGGCCTTGGAAAGATACAGGAGATGCTGGGGTAAGGAAGAATGGACAACATAATGTTACAGGGTTTAGAAAAAAAACATGGTGTGAATACCACCTTGCCTTGCATCCCTCGTGTTACAGGATGTAGATAAAGAATAGGCTCTACATGCCATAGCTCAGCAGCTCTTTCTACAGAGTTAGATGAATACTTTCTCCTTTGTTAATTTGCCTTTCTGACCTCTTCTTTGGATGGCAAATTGGAAGAGCTACTGAAGGAAAACTGGTTGAGCAGCTTTGGTAAGTTAGATTCTAACAGTAGGACAGGAAAAAGAGTGAAAAGATAATCATAGAGGAGCTTCCTTGAAAAAAATACGAAAAAGGAATACAAATCTAGAAGGTCTTGATTAATACCTGAGCTTCTAAAAGTATGAAAGTTGTCTTTCATACTCCCATGATTTGTGAATAGATGGTACACTGGCCTCTGTATAGACACTTGGTAAAAGCATACCTATTTTTCAGTCTTTGGGTGCAATTTCATGTTTCCATCTGGTTGCAGCGTATGAGGTGGAGATCCTCAACAGTACAAAGAAGAATGTTTTTGATTACTATGAGGCCAAAATCCACAGAATCCTTAAAGCCAGTAAGTATAAAAATGTTTGATTCCTTTCATTCACCTGTAGGAAAACTAGGTTGATTGAATGTTAGCCAGTATGAGCCACGCAGACACCATCTTTTGCTGCAGAAAGTATGGTGAGATGTGTTTCTACACTAGGCTTTCAAGAAGGTTGATTTATTGCAAGGTTTGGTGTATCTGCCTCATGGTTGATTTATTGCAAGGTTTGGTGTATCTGCCTCATTGTTCAGTTCGGCTCAGGGATAGGTTTTTGTTCACATTGTGCATGATTGCACATTGTGCAATCCCAGAGCATGTGAGCTTCGTCCTTTCGGACAAAACTAAACTAGAAGACACACTCTAGCTGTACTGAGTCTATGGCTCCAAACTAGAGTTAGTCTAAGATAAACCCTCTAAAAAACATGCTTAGTGTGGATATTAGGACTTCTGCACCAACTAGTTCACTTTATAGACTACTACTGATTCATATTTTTTCTAGTCTAGGCATATTCACTGGCCTCTGTTCTGATACTAGATTAAGATTTGACGTGCTTATTACTCAATTAATCATGAAACAATTGCAATCCTTGAAGAATAGGCTGAGTTGTCCACAATGACTCGCCTCAAGTCAATGAACACAAGAAAACTTCTATAACTTCAATTTAATGATTGTGATAACAACAAAGAAGCGTTTCTGTTTCTTTAGGTGCACTGTAAATATTTGCACTTAGGTAATGTTGTTTTGCAGCCCTGTCATCCCAGCTGTCCCACGTGAACTTGATCAGCAGTATCAGTGAACACTGATACTCTTCACAATAATTTCTGGGGAAGCTGTCACGTGACATCTCAAATTGCAGCCACTGTGGTATCATGCAGTTGCCATTTTTGGGTTTGGCAGCCAGAGATTGCCTTTAAAAAGGAACTTCAGAGGTTTTGAATTCTTCCCTCTCTGGAACAGGATAATTAACTCATTCCATCAGTCTTTGCAATGCCACACAGTACTTTATGGCACACAACTTGTGTGCCCAACGTTCAGTTCTTGTTGGAAAATCAGGCCTGCTCTTTATGAATCCAGAGAGAGCATCTGACATATAGGGCTTTCCATATGCAGGGAAACGATAATGTACCTAGTGATCAAAATACTGGCTATGGGAAATTGTGGTATGCTGAGGGAAAGTTTCATTAATCTCTTTAGAATACCTAGGGGATTTAAAGGATTTAGAGCTCTGGGTTCCAAAGCGTTTGTACTCACAACTTACAGGCAAGCACTGGAAAAATTTTGTTGCTCGGTAGCTGAGAGAAACACCCTTTGAATGCGAAGTTGAAGGGAAAAGACATCTTCTCCCATTCCCACACACTTTAGAATCCCCTTTGGTTTGTGCTGTCTAATGCAGCTTCTGAGCAGCAGGCTTTCAGCAGGCTTGGGAAAGGCTGGCAGAAGGTATGAAGCCACAATGATAAAGAAAAAGCAAGGTGTTGCACCCAAATCAGCTTGTGACTGAACTAGAGTTGTTATCTCCTGTATTCTCTGTGACTCTTTTGAGTGAGGTTGGCCTATGTTGCCGTCACCAAGGGTATGTGAGAATTCGTAGGATAAAAATCTCATTCCCTGGATCCCTGTCATTATTTCAGTATCAATCTTTGAAATAAAGGATTGGTTCAGAAGACAGATGGAAGCATTTATTTGTGTTTGGGAGTCAGCAAAAGAGAATTTTGCAGATGTGTGGTTCTAGGATTACCTTGATTAATAATAGAATTAGTACATGTGTTTCGGGTGGCTAATATTTGTGCTGTCCTATGAGTTCTTTAGGAGTCCTCTTAGAGGAACAGTATAGCCCGTGCAAAATAGCATAGAATCCTTTTTTTACTCTTCTTTTTTTTTTCCACCCCCAGTTTTTTTATTTCCTATTATAGATTCTAAAATTTGAAGTAATTGTTCCCCTTACATTCTGCTTAGAAGCTTTGAAACATTATATTTTAATTATTTTTTTTAATTGGAGATTTAGAATTGAAAATTATGTATTAACCTGTTAAAGTAACAACTCAAATGCTTACAAGTGCCACAGTCTCAATTGCATTAGGGCATTTGTGAAGCATATGAACCAAGAAACACCTTGGTAATTTAAGCCCCATGAACCTGAGGAATAAGATAATTTTCTCAAGTAGTTCTGATCCACTTTTGCATTCCATGAACAAAATGAAAATTCAGTCCACCATGTACCATGGGAACAACAAAAAGGTCTTGGGTTATGTGAGAAAACCTGAAGTATTTATTATTCTTTGGAAAAATGTAGATGTATAAGTACTATTTGTAAAATCAATGTAAGTTTTACTAAGGAAGTAGATAAGGTTCTTAAAGCTAGGTTGCACAGTCCATGTCAAATTCTCTGAAATCTTATTAATGTTGAAATATTCTACTTCAGGTTTTTATTCTACTTTTAGGGGTTTATTTTGAATACTAGACTTCCCATACTTGTAATACAATACTTTAGAGAGCAGAAGCTGCACAAGTTTCTGTTAACTGATAGAAAGACTGTGGTGCCTTACCTGTAATTCAAGCTGGTTTAATATTGAATTTATCACCAGGACATTTCAAATTATAGTTAGAAAGAGAGTATGCAAGTAGAATATTGGAGTTATTTGCATTTTTTTCCAAATGGACTTTGAAAACTGTTGTCCTAGTTAAACAACACAATATCTTCATGGCCTGAAATTGGTCTGATGAATAAGCATCTCATGTCATTGCAGTACAAGAGCAGCCATCTTGTCTGCCTTGGATGCTCACTTCTAGTGTGCAATGCAGTTCTGAATGAATAATCTTCTGGGCCAGGATCCAGAGCAGAATCTTCTAAATTATTTTAACATAGAGATCACCAGGAGCATGTCCTATGTATCAGATTAGAGGGAAAGGTGTAGAGGCTACATCAGTGAAGTTCAGGTCAAATGTACTACAGAGAGTGAGATTTTAATACTATCTGCTGCATTGTTAAGCCACAAGATATTTGAATTTAGTATCCTAGCTTTTAAGACCACTCTGAGCCTGAGAAATCTGAAATAGAAGGCAGCACATTTTCTATTTTCCTTGGCTTTTCCTTCAATCTCTGAGATTTAAACAAACTCTATAACGTCTGAAAAGTCCTAAGGTCTATAGCAAAACACCTCCTTCAATAACTACTGCAGAGGCCAAGACAACCAACTAAGGCAAAAGTGGCTTACTTTTTGTCAGGTAATGCTAAGGGAAACATATCCTATGAAAGCATGGACATTTATCCCCATGTCAAACTTCAATTCCCAAGTGAAATATTACTTTGTCTTAGCAGTGGGGCAAATGATCCCAAAGGGTTGTGCCTTGTGGGCTACAGTTCTACTCTTTATTAGAAAAGTTCATGGGGTTTTCTTTTCTTGTCCCACAGCTGATGATGAAAGCATTCAAGCGGGTGCCCACCGACAGTTCCTAACACGCTCCACGTGCAAGTTAAACATGATTCCTGGTAAACAGTACCTCCTCATGGGGAAAGATGGGGAAACAGTCGATTGTAACAACAAGTAAGTGCAATGGTTTCTGAGCAGCAGCAGCTGCTACCACAGACCACAAATCCAGAGGATACTCAATCTATTAGAATACTTCCAGAAAGGAAAGGCAGGACCAAATTTCTCAGAGACTAATTCTGCTGGATTTACTAAAAAGCAAAGAGTTCCACTACATAGGCAAAAGGGTAGCTGTGGGGAACAGCTGAGCCACCAAAATCTGTCGGCTCATGTATCTGTGCAGAGGTTGGTTCCCAGACTTCTCAGAATTAAGTCTGGCCCTGACTCCATTGGGTTAAAACTCACAGCTGGAAAAGGAGAATGGGAAAAACTACACAGTCCACCTACTGCAGATGCCTTAAACAACTCCTGTGTTTGCAAAAGAAACGAGCAGAACAATGACTAAGAGCAGACCACAAAGTTTCTGTTATATCATGCATGTAAACAGTATATTCTTCTCATTTCCCATTGTCACTCTTTAATAAAAAAAGACAATTTATTTGTGTTGGAATTTAGTCTGACACTATGAGGTATTCAGGGAGGAAGACATCTTAAGTGTTTCATTTCCTTTCACGGAAGTGGAGAAAGGTAGTGCCTCTGAAAGCTTCTAGGGGGAGACCTCCATCAAATTGTGAGCGCCACTTCCTAAAACCTTAAAAAGTCCCACCCCCATCTCTACATGACACCAAAGTCAGTGTCTAAGTCAGGGGCCTTTTTCAGCAGAAGCCTGCTAAAGACTGGGGTCTCCTGGAAGAGGTATAACCTCCAAAGTCTTCTCCAGTCCAGCTGTAAAATACTCAAAGTAGCACAGCTTCTCAGCACAAAAAATTAGGAAACATTTTGGGACACTGTTGAAACTAAATTGCCCCTCACTGTGTCCCACTGATGTGCACTGGGGCCTTTTATGCCACTCTGGAAAACTCAATAGACACTTAGCACGAGCTTACCTGACACACTCAAAACACCAGTACAGCCAGGTTTGTCCCAGCTTGGTGCCGACACTTCCCAAACTTTATTCAAAGCTCAGTTAACCTGCTGGTGAAACTAAGTTTCAGGCAAGTTTCTTGGCTAGTATATCTCCTGATCTCAGAGATGCCTCAGTGGAGGGATGCAGCATCTCAGGGATTACGCTTTCCCATTGCTCCATGTCAGGAATAATGACTCATCTTCTTTATCTGTCCAATTTTCATTCAGGATGCAGTACTTCCTTGATGCACAAGCCTGGGTAGAGAAAATTCCAGGCACCAGTGAGTGCCGCAGCACCCTGCGTCGGCAAAGCTGTGCTCACCTGCAGGACTTCCTGAACACATCTGAGAGCCTGTGCCTCCTCTGATCCCCACATCCTATCCGTGTGACTGCAGCTTGCCTCCTTCCCGAATTTTTTTTGCAAAGAATGTGCAACCAAGTGGCACCTGAACATTGCAGGGCTGCCTCCATTGCTGTTTTGCTCTCTGAGGTATTCCTTGTAGATTTGTGTGTGGGAGTAATACAACAAAAATTGCAGTTACTCTACTAGTTATTGTGTTTATTGTACTTGAAACTGGCAGAGAGAGAGTAGGAATTTCTGTCTTCCTGATCCATTATATACAGTGCAATTATCCTGCGGAGGGCCAAATGAAAAAACATTGTGCTTGTAGAGCTGATTAATTCCTGCCTTCCAGGAAAAAGACGTCAAGAAATTTCCATGGGTCAGAAAGAAGACTGGACATTCCTGGGCTTAAAATAGGCTGTATATGTATACTTTATATCACTTTTGTGGCTTCCACAAATATTAAAAGCAGTTGACAATGAAAAATTATCCCAAAACTCAAAACTTCTCTTTTCTTAGGATAAGAAAAAAATCTGTAGAAAGTGATAACACTGATAAGCGGATGACTTGCAAATACAGGTGTTATACTTTAGTTTGCCAGAAAGATGCCATTTGGCAGTTATATCTGAAGCAGAGAAGAGCTGCAACAAAAAGCTGTGTTTGCTGAATAGGTCACCATCCTCAGATGCTCATACCACCGTCTATCTACCACATTGCCAGCAGCTAACGAGCACAAACATTTGCCACCCGGACTCCTTGTGTACACTGCAGTAAAAATAAAAGGGCCTGTATCAATGATATGACAATTAGCAGGTTCATGTTGATGTTGTTAATTTGGAGTCAAATTACTCCACTGACAGGAGGGACAGCAGTGAGCCTTGTGTAGACAAGACGTTACATGGCAAAAGCACCTACCAGAACAGCTCCATCATGAGAGATTTCAGACCCAGACAGCTCATTGCTGTGTGCTCACACTGTGAGGTACTCAGCTATTTTTGAAGGCTGCAAACTCAAATTTAATGTCAGCTGAACACAAATATCAGCAACGTCCTCTTCTCAGCTGCCAGGATTTGCATGGTTGGAGGGGGGGAAGGCTCATGCATCACTGCTTCATGATATGTGCAAAGGAGGATAAGAAACCTCCTGAAGGTATAAGACAGACACTTAAATTAACAGAGGACCTTGAGGTTTGCTCCAACTTTCATATTTAGGAAATATGACTGTAATACCTGGTCATATATTCTCTTTCTTTTATTACAGAACTCAAATAAATGCAGTCATATGGTAAAATAAAGCTGAGGTTATTAAAGCAAGTACTAATTTCTACTAATACAAGACAAAGAATAGCCTGTTCCACCAACATACCAATTATATAGTAATTCTGCTAATATTTATGAAAAGATACCTCTAAGGTTAAGAGCTAAGTCCTTCTTTTCCACTTAACAGAACTTGAGTCAAATGCCAGTATCTGACAGGTCAGAGGTTCCTGCTAAGCAGACAAACACCAAATAATTTCTCCACTCAAGACTCTGTAAAATGATGCGGTGAAAGCATCGTTAAAATGTTATGATAGTTCTAGCATGCATTTTACATATTTTCTTCTATTTTACTTGAAGATAAGCTAAGCTGAAACTGCTTAGTGTCTATCTTTGCAAATGCAGACGCATGATGTGGGAGCTATATAGGATTATGAAACTAATTTTACTCTTATTTTTGGGACAGAGGACCCAAGCATGCTTCTACTTTAATTCTGGCAATCTGGAACCCCTGACTTCCTGAGGAAACCTTTAAATATCTCTGGCTAAGGAGCTACCATAGAACAGTCTCTATCCCCCTCTACTTTTCTACCCCAAATCCCAAGCATATTCATAGGGAGAGGGAAGACAATGGTGGAATTATTCTCTGCTGCCAAGGTTGTTAACATTTGCAGGTAACAGAGCTGAAGACCTGCTGTACACTCAGACAGCACCATGAAGGCCTGCTTGAGAGCTCTAGAAGCATTCATTTCTCATTCTGCTGCCACAACCTGCAAAGGAAGAGAAATGGAAATGCCATGGTGACAGCGCTCTTAGTGGGGAAAATCCACCTTTATAATGAGAAAACAAACAAGCACTTGGATTCCTGGAACATGAGGACAAGAGGAAATGGCCTCAAGTTGCTCCAGGTTTAGATTGGATATCGGAAAAAAGTTAGGTTGTCAAGCACTGGAACAGGATACCAGGGAAATGGTGGAGTCACCAACCCAAGAGATATTTAACAGACATGTAGATGTGGTGCTTAGGGACATGGTTTAGTGGTAGATTTGGCAGTGTTGAGTTAATGGTTGGACTCAATGATCTTAGAGGTCTTTTCCAACCCAAGCAATTCTATGGTTTTATGACAAGGAAATGGGTACCTGGGGATAGACATTGTTGTGGATCTCACCTTAGCTCTTGTCTCGTGAGCAGCCTCTGCTTCAGCTGCCATTGCCCTCTGCATGGCCACAGGAATCCTGACATCTTTGATCTCCACACGGGCCACTTTGACTCCCCACTGCTCCATGGCACTGTTGAGGATAGCCTTAGGGATAAACACACAACACACCACAAAGAACGCAGTGAGAAAGCCACATGATGTACCCTGCTACTTGGACAGAAGGACAGGCAGCGTGCAAACCTGGACAGCAGAAAGACAGACCCTCCAGAGACACGAGCACTGAGCACAGTGTGCGTATGGTGAGTACCACAGCCTTATGAAACACCTGCTGAGCAACACCAGTGTCACCCGTGTGGCTTCTCTACTGCCTCCTAAATTACGATCCCCGTGCTTTAGTTGGGCACTTATCAAACTTCTCCCTTTTACGAAGAAATACTACAACAACTTCCTTAGCAGCACAACACTGTAAAAGCACATAAAAGTATACTATGGGTGAAAGACACAGCACAGCCCTGCAGCACTGACACAATCTTCTTTGCTCTGGCTCCTGGGCATTCCTGCAATTCACACCACCACCATGACCCTGGCTCTGCCCAAGGCCACTCTTCTTGCTGGAGAGGGATAGAGTCTCTCTTTGATTTGACTATGCCTCATCTCTGACTGAAAATAGTAAATCAGGTGTTGGATTTCTTCTCTGTTCCCTCCTTGGCTGCCAAATAAAGAAAGGAACCAGATGGCATTTTAAAGCACAAAACAACTGATTCTGTACTCTTGGTTGTGATGACAGGAGATACAAGCCTTGCCTCAATCAAGAGTCTGTAGAGCTTCCCACGAGCAGCAAACATTTCTCCATGCTTGCAGCGGTCTCTGTGCAAGACTAAACTGATTTATTTAGGTCACTGAATAATTTCAAAATCTTAATTGCTTTTTGATAGGAGATAACTCTGTTACAAGAACCCGGGGAAATACCTTTAGAATAACTCTTTCTGACTCTAAGCAATGAGATGTGTAATTGAAAAAAACAATAAAGGGAGATTTTATTATCATTATTCAAAAAAGAAAGAGATAGTATTTCTAATTTGCTATTCCCCAGAACACATCTCCCTTGTCAGTGAATTTTGAGAGTCAGATTTACCTGGATGCTGCGTGCGATCTCCTCACGACCTGCCAGCAGCTGAGCCAAGCTCTGTGTACCCAGAATGTTTCTCAGGGTTGTCTGTGCCAAAAGCAAGGTCGCTGAGTGGACATCACTGATGTTAGCAACAGCACTGACAGCACTGTAGATCCTGTAGTACACCACCCATCAACTTGGGCAGTAACAGCATCTTTTGTGAGAATCTGCATTTGAGAAATGTAAAGAACTAGAGAAGGATCCGATAACACATCCTTTGCCTAGGATGGGGAATTATTTTTTTTTACCCCTTAGTGAGGCAAAGGCTCTGATAATTCAAAGAAACTAAGAATTTCTTTTGATTTTCTTGTCATTACCCTGAGGAATTACTTCAAGACAGCTCTCCAGCACCACCAATTTTTAAACTGGGGCAAAATGTTGTACATAGCCTCTAAACCACAGTTTCAACAGTAAGCGAATCTCATAACTTGAATTAATTTCTTCTGCACTAATACATGATGGCCATCCTCTTCCTTTCTTGTAGAAAGGACCATTAATGATTTTATACATTACATGCAATTTGGAAGATCTGTGCTACTTCCTCTAAACAATGTAAGAAACACCAGCAAATTGAAACAAAAATGAAAAGTGAAAAGAATTGTGAGAAGAAACAGAAAAAAATATTAAAGCATTCACAGAAGTGCTGTATCATCTTTTGCCAGACAAGTTCCCTGTGCCTCAGCAGGCAGCTGGCCTCAGTGGAGCACTGATGATGCTCCACTATCTCTTCTCTCCTCAGCATCTTTTGCCTGCAAGCAAACGCTTCACAGAAGCCCTGCCAACCACTGCAGAAGCCTTGCCAGAACCTGCTAAGCCTTGTACAGCACAAGTACTGCAATGTATTCCTTCCAGACTTATGTTTTTGGCAAGCAATTTTTCATTTCACCCCATGCAACCCTGCAACCTGCGCTCTGAGGAAAGGCTCTTTGTGCTTATGGAAAGATAACAGTCCAAGAAACAGCTCCTGGGGAACACAGTGGGCAATCCTTGAGGCCAAAGGGGCCCTGGAGCTGTCTCTTTGCCCTCTGCTCTTTGTGTAACAAAGGGGACAGCAGTGCCAACTCCACAAGCAGAAGCACTGTTCTGCCATAGAGTTAGGGTCACACAGAGACAAAACCTAATCAAGACAGGATTTCTCAGCAACTAATTCTTCAATTAAGTTCTTCAGTCAATATTCAGTCAATAAAATGCCTAAAGATACACCCCTCCATTCCTGTTTGGATCTGAGTTTTGTGAATGTTGTCTGCTAATTCCAGTTTATTTAAGTAGATTTGTTACCCATATGTAATTTGCCTTTTCAGAAACATGTAGAAAGCTCTTTTGAAGGGTGAGCTCCACGTCAGATCCAATTTTATTAGGACATTCATTTACAACTGGGAATTTCGTACTCGCTCCTCTATTGTTCTTTCTGTCTCTCGTGCACACTTGCATCCCACCTCCCTTGTCTTTCATCTCACAGTTCTGAATATCGGCTTGACTGCAATGGTGCATCCTCAAATTTTTATAAGCTGAATCATAGAATGGTGTGGGTTGAAAGTGACCTTTAAGATCATCTAGCTCCAAACCTGCTGCCATGGGCAGGGACACCTTCCATGAGATCAGATTGCTCAGCACCCCATCCAACCTGGCCTTGAACAACTCCAAGGACGGTGCATCCACAACTTCTTTGAGCAAGAAGAAATTTTGTAAGCAGTTTGAAACTCAAGATACAGCAAAGAAGCTAAATTTTTCATGATACCTGAGAGCTGCAAGATTATAAAACACTTTTTTTTTTTTTGATCATGCCGTGAATCAGCTGCATCTTTTGTTTCTGGCTTAGATGGCTGCTAGAGAATAGTTACCTCTTGTGGAGGAATCTTACAGGCAACTGTTCTAAGATCAACCTTGATACATGGAAGTATGAGGATCATACCTGAAAAATAAAAATAATTAGATGAAACACCTCTGAAAGTTAAGTCCAGAACCAGGTGTGCTGTACAAAGCAAACAAATGGAAATACCCACACGGTGGGGAATGAGCCCATTTTATTAATACAGATGCCCTTTCTGCTACAGGAGGTGACAACAGTGAGGTTTTGCATTTTCAAATAACATAGGGAAATGCAGATATCTGCAAATAATGTGAACTCATTAGAGCTAAATGACCTAGGGCTCTGGTCCGGTAATGGGCGGATTGCAACTCTGGTCTTAAATCTGCCATAAGACTTTCAGCAAAAATTCCTTCCATGCCTTTATTCTGTTTCCCCTTTTTAAATCATAAGCAATTTATGGTTCAGTACATCTGTATCCAGGAAAGATATCCCCCAGATTCATTCCTGCATGGCTCCCACATGAGGAACATTGTCCCAAGGTGTGACACATCCTGTGAAGGAGTCCCCACGCTCCTTCACTGGAGAGGGAGACTGGACACAACTATTCTAATCTTAGCATCTTGTTTTGGCACCCAGAGCCACATAGAAGAGCTCTGCACCAGCCCCAGCTGCTCTTTCGACCTCATGACTATTATCCAAGAGGAAGGACAATACCTGAAAAGGACTTTTTCCTGTTATTTCAACTTCCAGTTTGCCCAGTTTCACTGCACAGAGATGGTAACTGCACCTACACAAACACCTCATGATGATAGGCTTGGTTTGAGTTTCTGAGTTGTAACCTGATCCTAAGTAACCGTAACAAGCTTTACATAGATACTGAATACCTTGGCCCTGACACATTTACCATTTTCAGAGTAGAGACAGCTAAGAAGTTGGCAGCAACAAGCAGTGTTGGAAGTGAAGTACAGGGAGAAAGGCCACAAAAGTCACTCAAAAAAGACCATGGCAGACATGAACACTGCATTTGAACCTCTCCACAGTCCCCTGCCAGTGTCTGCAGCATGAGCTCAACCTTTTGTTGTCCAATCTCCTCAATAGCAAAGCCATACCTGGTATCAAAGTACTCAAACTTCTGTGCTTTATCTTCTCTTCAGAAAATAGTCTGCAGGTAAAGGAACTGCAGTAGAGAGGACCTTCTCAGTCCCCTCTATGCTGTGAAGAGGGATTTCACGAACCTCAGCAATTCTCTATGTGATTAGAGTGCATCATAATAAAACAAATAAATCCGGTGGATTTTAACAGAATAAAACTGCATGCATTCACCTGCTCCCTTTGCTTTCTTAGACAGTATACATCCCAGATGAAACACAACAGCTCGTTCATATTCTCTGATAACCTAGGAAAATATTTTAAGTTTAGAACTTTACTACTAATTCTACTCTCTGGTCTTATTTCTTTAATCTTTGGCATCCATATTAAATATGAAAAAAGAAGAAATAATATAGGAGGCAACAAAGCTGCAAATCAGTAGGTGTTTTACATCTTCTACTTACCTCATGTTTTGCTGAAAAAACTCAGACTCTGGCCCTGCAAATATGTCACAAAACAGATCAAATATGAAAGAATTGCCACTGATTTAATGAGGCTATCCCACAGCTCTCTCAACATCAGCACTACGCTCAGAGGAACTGTAGGCAAACCACATCTCGCCTCAGGTAACCTAGCTAACTACTTCAGTTAGTGCACCACAACTACTGAAGGCCTGGAGTTCAGGGCAATCACTGATAACTCACACCTTAAAAATGCCTGAAATTATTATGCCCATGTCTTGAAGGGGCATTGTATGGGTTTAGGTTATGCAGTTTCTCAATGCAGGGCCACATGTTCTCATCTTCTTGTGTTAATTCCTATTGCTGGCAGCATCAAACATGAGTTCCTTAGAAAAATTTGTAGATTTATTTTCCCAGTGTTGTAAGTCAGAGAAGTTTAACTGATGACAGAAGTTGAGACCGGAAGAAATTAAACAAGAAAGTTGTGGTGATGCAGAAAGTTAGTGAAAGAACATGGATCTCAGGCCCAGAACACATCTTTGCTACAAGCCTTTATGATTTCCAAAAAGTGAATGCAAAGTGCTTTGTCTTAACTAAATCAATAAAAAAAATAACAGCAATGATAACAGAGTATTCTTATGTACCTCAAATCCCTCTAGCTTACCTTCATACATGCCCAGATGGAAATAGGAAAAGTAATAAGCACCAGGAGGAATGAAAGGGAAACCAGGATCCAGCCACAGACACCAATTCCTTCCCGCCTGTCAGCTATAAAAAAATATAAGGCAGAAGAGCAATGAATGAAAAATTTGAAGAGTTACCCCAGGGATGTAGATCTAGCCCAGTGCAATCATAAAGGACTGCAAAGTCCACAGAGACTCACTCCCTATTCTTCCCTCCCATCGCTCAAAGAAAGACATCAAAGACCTAACCAAACATCCAATCTTATAGCCCTTCTACCCAAAAGGTCAAAAAAGGTTCAGAAAATACATTTTGCAACAGAAACAAAAAGGAAAAATGTGAGATATTGCCAAAGCTGAGGGCTGTGAAGGAGAATTAAAAACCTTGGGTGGAGTATCCATGAGTATGAATCTGTCAGTGCACCATGGCTGGGGCAAAAGATTTAGTTTGTATGAAACAGGTAATAAGGAAAACAAGAGGAACTATTGCTGCCTTTACATGAGAGTTTTGAGGAATATTGATGGACCAGTTCATTCAGTGAACCATAAACTTCAAAATTACTGCTTGTCAAAATGCAGACTCATGCATTTTAAGCAGTTGTCTTGTTGAGTTGAGCTTGTCTCATCCCAGAATTTCATTACAATGAAATAAAAAAACTATATAAAAATAAATTTCATTATTTTGATGCCTGAAAGGAAGGCAGTAGTGAGTAGCTGTTCAAATGCTAAAAGTTCAGGAGGCTCTTTGCAAGGAAAGTGTGACCAAGGAGTAGCTGATCTTTGAAGAGAAGAGCGGCTGGAGTTGCTGACATCCTCAAAGAATAGGCTAGGAGGGAAACTGGACAGTCTTGTGATCACGACAGAGTGCTGTAGGATCAACTGAATTTTGCTAAATGTAGAAATGCCTCAGGAGAGTCACAAGGAAAGCAGCAGCAGCAGGGATGCAGGATGAGATAGTCCTAGGGGCTGCCCAGCTGCCTGGTTTGGGCCAGAAGAGGATTTTTGCAGGCATGAGCATCAGCAGATGGGAAGCTGAACACCACAGCATATGTTTCCCAGTGCAAGAAGAAGAAGCAGGACAAAGGGACAAAGTCTCAGAGGTCTCCTCAGAGAAGCTCTGCCATGCTGATGGAAAGGTGCAAGGTGTTTTGGATAAGTTATTTGAAAGGTATAGGGTAGCACTGGCAATTTCTGACATCAAAGAAAATTCATATGCAGATAGAAACTGATAAATAGGAAACAATTCAATTTTTACTGTCTGAAAAAAAACTTGTCACCACCATGGAAACAGCATGAGGCTCCCTCACCTGTAAGGCACAAGCTAACAGACCAGTAGAGCAGGACTGACATGTTTGTCAGAAAACTCCCAGCAACCCCAGAGGAGGAAATACAGTACAGCCCTCCTGAACCTCCTGCCCCTCCTATCTGTGCATGGCTGGGCTCAGCCTGCTAGTAATGGTAGCCATGCACACCCGGGTGTTACATCAAGCCCTTTGCTGCTCACAGTTTTGCCCGTCCTACTTTGAGGCCCCTGCTGCAGATTTAATCACTCACATTTAAACACGTGTCCAAGAGGGCCCAGTTTCAGGCCTCCATGAGAGCTGGGCACAGAATTGTTGTAGTGGGAGCTCAGCTTTCCTCCTCATCCTTTCAAAAAAACAGCATTTTTAAATCCCTAGTTGTTTCATGAGGTATCATCAGGCATTCTGCAATCAGTGGTACAAACGATTTGAGAAGCAGCCCTGAACAAATTACCACGCAAACCTTAAGGCCATGTGTATGAAGACAGAATTTTTAGGATTTAATGCGAAAATCTTTAACACTGTCACTGCTGTCTGTTTGCCACATAGTGTACTTCACGTTACACTAGTGATGTGTCAGGCTACAACAGGTACACAAAGTACCAGCAGTACCAGTGTCTTTTAGTCAGTAGAAAGAGATCAATGAAACTCATGGAATGGGCATCATTCATAATTCTGAATCTGAAACCTGGGGAAATTAATCATGAAAGGATGTTTTGTTCACTTCAACAGAACTCAACATTTTTAGTCTCTCTCTTCATTTCACCTAAATGACTAGCTTACATAAAATGTCTGAAGATCTTTTTCTTCTGTGCAAAACTTGGTTATGAAGAATCTCCTCAAAAGCAATTTTGGATCTGCCGTCATCCACCTGACCCTGTTGCGAAGATACCTGGTGGGAATGACATAATCCACAGACAGGGGGAATAGCTGGGAACAAATGCCTGCACTCAGTAGACTGATGCTCAAGCAGCTGAGAAGCGGTAGGGGTCAAGATATCACCCCTCACCACTATGGGCAAAAAGCATGCACCCAAAACTTGAATAAAGTACAATCGAATCCATGAGAATTGTCCTATGCCAGCTAAAAATGTAGGTTCCAATTCGAAAAGCAGGATATGAATGTATGCCTTCTTCAGAGTGAATGAAGCTCCTAACTCCCCAAAGAACACCAGATCTTCTCTGATTGCACCAAAGTTTCAAACCATTTAACTACAAGACAAATGAAAGATTCTAAGAAAACACAATAATGAAGAATCAGTCACAATCCAACATATCAGTGACCTGGGTTTGCTATGCCTCTATATGGATTACAATAGCCATAATCACCCAAAACCCTCACTTGGGTCTATAGTCCAGAGAAAACCGAGAGCTGCAATGCTCTTGGTACAAAATGTGCAAAATCATAGAATCATAGAATCAACTGGGTTGGAAAAGACCTCCAAGATCATCAAGTCCAACTCTTGATCCAACAACACTGCTGGCTCATGTTCAGCTTTCTGTCAATCCAAACTCCCAGGTCCCTTTCTGCCTGGCTGCTCTCCAGCTACTCTGTCCCCAGTCTGTAGCGCTGCAGGGGGTTGTGGCCAAAGTGCAGGACCCTGCACTTGGCCTTGTTGAACCTCATCCCATTGGAATCAGCCCAACTCTCCAGCTTGTCCAGGCCCCTCTGAAGAGCCCTCCTGCCTTCCAGTAGATCAAGACTCCCCCCCAGCTTGGTGTCATCTGCAAATTTGTGAATGGTACAATCAATCCCCTCATCCAGATCATCAGTAAAGATATTAAATAGAACTGGGCCCAACATTGATCCCTGGAAGACACAGCTAGTGACTGGCCACCAACTGGATGCAGCACTGTTCATCACCACTCTCTGGGCCCGGCCATCCAGCCAGTTCCTAACCCAGCACAGGGTGCCCCTGTCCAAGCCGTGGGCTGCCAGCTTTTTCAGGAGTATGCTGTGGGAGACGGTGTCAAAGGCTTTGCTGAAGTCCAGGTAGACCACATCCACAGCCTTCCCTCATCCATCAGGTGGGTCACCTGATCATAAAAGGAGATCAGGCTGGTCAGACAGGACCTGCCCTTCCTAAACCTGTGCTGGCTGGGTCTGATCCCTTGTCCATCCTGTAGGTGCTGTGTGATTGCACTGTGAGAGCTCATCATTCAGCAATTATGGAAAAGCCCCAGGACACTCATAAAATTCAGGGTACATCACAAACATACTTGATACACAAAATCACAATGTGGGTTACAAACTTGGAAGGCAAATGAAAAGCTCACTGTGGGCAAAAATCTCCCAAGTCTCCTACAGCAAGACAAAGATGGAATAGACTCAGCTTCTTTAATCGCCATGTACCTTCCTGCTTTCTACTAGCACCCAAATCAATCCTGCTCAGACTCATGCTTGTCCCACTGCACTGTCCACACCTATGGTCAGACACAATGGTGAAAACAGCACACATTGCCAGTAGCAAGTTGGTTTGAAGAGAACACCAGGTAGGTATTCATCACACAAGTGCAACCACATTAAATGTTCTTTTGGGGTTGAAAAATTCTTCTGCCTTCCTTAAGTCATATTTTTCCCTCTCCATCCCATCCCTACAAGTATATCAATAGCTGAATCAGTCCTTTTTGGCCCTGGGATCATGCTGGCAGAAGATAAATGCTGGCACATGCTGGCAGGGCAGCATGATGCAATTTGCTCAATCACTCACAAATGGCAGATTCTGAATTTTCATTTCCTGACTACGTGGGAGATCAAATGTGCTTTTTTTGTTTGGTTAATGCTGGTCCTTTTTATTATTATTGAGAAAAAAAACCCCACACACAAAACAAGGCTTACCAATTAGATGTTCCATGTTGATTTTCTTGGGCATCTCCCTCTGGGTTTCCATTCTATTTGAGGGAAGCTCTGATCCCCTCACAGACGAGACAGCAGTGTACCTTGAAACTGCACAGTGCTCATGCAAAATGCTGAAGAGGGAGGCAGAGTGAGAGAAAGAGAAATCCCTTGTCTGAGTCCCCTGGGAGTTAGTTACCCTGGTGAGGAGAGGATGTTTACAGTGCCTCGGATTCGGGTTGCCCTGGTCTTCTGTCTGGGTGTTCTTTTGGCCTAGCTGGTTTTAGACCCCACAAAACACAAGCTGGAAATAATTTCTATGAATCTGTCACCACAGAGAAAAAAAAAATGCAAACAAGACATGACAGAAAGAGAAGATAAAGAGAAAACAAGTCCTGTGAGTAGCAGCTGAGGTTTAGCCCAAAGAAAAGGAGGCTCAAGGGAGACCCTATTGCTCTCTACAACTATTTGAAAGGAAGTTGTAGCAAAGCAAGGGTCAGTCTCTTCTCCCAGTAAACAAGCAATAGCACAAGAGGAAATGGTCTCAAGTTGTGCCAGAGGAGGTTTAGACTAAGTATTAGGAAAAACTTCCTTTACCAAAAGGGTTGTCAGACCCCCTGGAACAGGTTGCCCAGGGGAGTGGTTGGGTACCCATCCCTGGTAGTGTCTAAAGGATATATAGATGTGGCACTTAAGGATGTAATTTAGTGGTGGACTTGGCACTGCTGGGTTAATGGTTGGACTCAGTAATCTTAAGAGGGCTCTTTTCCAACCTATGATTCTATAAAGCCAGAAGGTAGAGACTGATTGAGTACTGCTCCTCTGCTGTTCTGGGGCTCAGCTACAACAGCAACATAAATAATCCTCCAGGTGAGGTCTCCATGCTGTGTAGAATAGCTCACCACACACTTCTTCATACTGTCCATCAGTATAGGCCAAGCCCTGTTCAGCTAGACAACCTAAAAACCAGAGAAGTATTTCAGCTCCAAAGTCTTAAAATTGTCCCCCAAATAAGAGTATTTTTAACAAAATATTTTGACGATCAAACTAAGCATAGCATTTCAGACTAAGCCATTTCTGAAGGTTTCAGGAGTGAAGGGCAACCTTCTCAAAGGAGAAAGCTGTTGCTTGTTATTTGAGTAAAAAAATGAGGTGGTTTTTCATATGTAATTTATGAGTTTGACAGACACCTGCATTAATTATGTGTAGGCATCTGTCACCTAGACTAACTCTGAAGATCTGGCTCCAGCATCATTTCACCCAAGTCTTCCTCTCTGACAGTAATCACGCTGGTCCCAGATGGGTCATTCAAAGCTGACTGCTCCCCCGAGAACGCGTTCTCAGCCTCACAGAGAGGAAACTATACCACCGAAACTGATGTTTTAAATTACAGTGAAAGCCATAAGTATAAACAGCTTGAAAAATTGGGATTGACATGCTTCTTGCAAATGTGTGACAATATCCATTTTAAGTCATTAAGTCATTTAAGGTATTTTCCTCATTATTTGGCTTCTGAACACTGAGCTGTAAGATCAAACCTCTTCAAGATAGATGCTTAATAGCAGGGTAGCAACCATGAACAGTTACAAGAAAAATGCGTTTTAATTATTTCAGAAGTAAAAACATAATACACAAAACCAACCCCAAAATTTTCCACTTTATAGCAACTTTTTAATTGAAAATTTTATTGAAAATAACTTAATTCTGAGCCATTTGAATGCCACAATTTGCACAGCTGCTTATATCATCAGATGAGTGAAACACTAAAACTTAACAGAAATAATTGCTCCCTGCTGTTTATTGATAATTCTCTGAGATGCCTGTAAATAGTCCTTAAAAGGTGAATAAAGCAGATGGTGTTTTTCGTTTGTGTTCAGGAATATCGCAGTATTAGTTTCTTCATTTTAACTTCAGCTGCACTTTTACTCCCCATTTAAAAACTTTAAATCAAAGGCAAGGCAATCCTAATCCTTTCTTCTTGGGGCTATACGGGGGCATGTGGATAACTCATGTCCCAAAGTGCTACAGAACACTCAGAGAATAAAATACAAGAACCCTGGAGCAAAGCAGTTTACAAGCTGCAAGTTCACTGGTGCTGAACAGCCCGTTGCAGTCCTGTGTCAGGGTACTACCACAAAGACAATCAGAGTTCAAAGCTGCTTTAGCAGGACTTACTAACTTAGAAGCAACATCAGATGACTGGTTTGGGCTGGTGGCAGTTCAGCTATTTCTGCAGAGTGCTGATAAAGCTAAAGCCTTCAACTTCTGTTTAAAAGCAGAGTAAGGGCTCAGGTCAGGAATGATTAGGTGCTTACCTGTAAGCATGCCATTCTCCAGCATTTCTCTGCAAAAACTGCTACATTTACAAATGGCACCAGTCCTTTGCAATGTCCCTACAGTGCCCAGTTGTTCTCACTTACCTCATCATCCAATTGTAGAGACTAAATCATAAAGACCAAGCACCCACTTCAAAGTCTGTTAAAAACAGAAGGGTAATTCTTACCCACGGCCATTTCTAAACAGTGCCAATCCCAAAGGTATATAAAAGAATCATCAGGCAATGCCCACATGAGATTTGAAAAAAAGTTGTAGGTTTCAGTTTGTCTTTCTCTGACCTTTTTAGACCCATACTACTTCCCTTCTCATCCATTGGCTTCAGCCATTCCCTAAAGATTTCTCAGCTTAGTCCTTCCCTGGCCCTGAATTCTGCCCATAGAATAGGCACTAGCCTATTTGCTTCAGGCTCATCATTCCTTTTCCCCAAATCAAAATTCAGAAGACAGGGTAGGCATCAGCTTTCAATAGCTGAAGATCAGGAGACAACAGGAAGCCCCCCTGTGACTACATTTCACTAGAGCATGAGTAAATACGAGAGTTAATCAAACGGATTGCTCCCATCTCAATCCAGAAAGGAAGGCAATTTGCAAGAAATAAGAACATTCATTACACAGCAAGTTTCCTTTCAGGCCCAGCCAAACTCAGAATACTCATTTGCAAATAGGAGGAAGAGGAGGACAGAAAATTGCTGTTTCTCTCATATTCACTGCAGCTGCAATTAAAGTACTTGAAAGAAACATTGAAACATTTGCAAACACAATTCCAGTAAGTTCTTAGTTCTTCCAAGAAAGATTTTATTTTAAAGAACACTTCACCTCACCCTATCTTTGTAGTCTGTCAACACAGATGAAATACAGCAGTAATAGGCAACTTGAACAGTGAAAAAAAATCATAGCTCAGAATTAAAGTCATACAGCAAAAGCCTTTTCCCAGTACAGGCTCAGTGTAAGGTGGTTTGCCTCAGGAACAGACTTTTCCTTGGCTTCTTAAATACGGTGCTCAAGAAAGCATGAAAGAGCTCAGGAGAAATCACCTCCTTCAGATATTCCAAGGCTGGGTCACAGGAGTTTGCTACAATGAAGAACACAGACTTTATTCCTGAAGAGAAAAAAAAAATAATAAAGAATAATTTTACATCAGGAGAAATATTTATAAAATTGAATTTTATCTTAATCCTAAGCACTGGAAAGTTCAATTTACAGAATTCTGCTCAATATGTTTCACTAAGAACCAGAGAGCCCATTCAAGACATAGGAACTTAACAGTTTAATGCTTCTTAAATTATTCATTTGTCTGACACAGATGGGAGTGTGTCTGTAAAACTACACCACCTATGTATGAAATATTCTTCTCTGGATGATGTGGCTAGACACCACTCACTAACTACACTGTTTCAGGAGAAGAGCATTTAATACTGCATTTTCACTACTTCTCACCTGTTTGCATTTGGAGAAACAAGGTTTCACAACCTCATCAGTATCTTTGAGTTGTCCCATGTTCAGACAGAAAACCCCACAGCCATTCAATAGATGTTTTGAGAAAGAGGTACAAACTGCCTACTTTTTGATAAAACACTGCATATTACTTGTTTTTGACTAAAAGGTAATGTAAATTAGTTCAGACTTTGATTGATTAATGGGGAAACTAGGATTAAAAAAGGATATCAAACTTAGGCCCACAAAATGCTGACTTTGAACTACTTTACGTTCCTATCTATGGGACAAAAGTCAATCTGCTTTGATAAGATATTTATATCTTTATTTTCTCCTTCTTCAATTGATCTACAAATCTACAAAGAACAAATTATGAAAAGAATGAGAAGGAAAGTACAATGAAAGATGGTAGAGATTTCTTCCACAGATTTCTTGAGACAAGATAAAATGCACCAATTTTAAAAGCAGTCCAGAGTAGAGAAAAATAATTCAACAGGTTTCACAAAATAAAAAGAAAGCAAGAGTACAACGTTTTTATATTTAGATTTAACATAATACATAAATTTGATTATTAAAATATAAGATTACCCAATTGCTGCCAAATTTTTCTAAAAAATTCATAGGATATCTCTATTGTCACTCTTTAGGAAGTCAATTTCATCATTATGGACAGAATTCTCTATCATAAAGAAACAGCATAAGCAAGACCAAACATCAGAAATATCTTAGCAAAAACAAGTTTATTCATTTGTATTTTAGGTAAATATGTAAATAGTCAGCAAAGCCTTTTTGCCATGACTGTAAACTTTTTATTTAAAAAAATTATGTTAAAAACCAATACAGTAATTTCTGTTAACATTCTAAAAAAGTTGTTCACATCTTGAAAGAAAATACATTAGCAACATCTCCCAGCAGAATCAATCTTTAAAAAAGTAAAACTCTAGGTGCAGAACTTTTCTACAGTGTAGTATCTATCCTCTACATTTTAATTTAATCACGTGACTGAATATCATTCATCTCTATTGTCTCTGGAACATGATCAAGAGTATATCTTAAATAGATGATACTCAATGAAGTGTTACACATTGCCACAGGTACTAACATTATTAGAAGAGTGCACAACTGAATTTCACTAACAAAGCAAGACCTTTCTATATGCTGCATCGTAACAGTTAATTTAGCTATATGCCTTTAAAATCATGTACGTTTTCCAAGGAAAAACACTAAAAAAATCCATGGTCCAAATTCTGCTCCCACTTGTATTCACAGGATAATGTAAGCACCATCAAGTTGTAGTTTATAGCTGAAAAGCATAGAGAACCAGTTTGTTTGTGAGTATAAGGGAGAGAAGAACTTGACCCATGTCTGTAAACATTCACAAAAGTCTGCAGTCAAAAGTGCCGGATAGGCAGCCTATCCGCAGTACAATTATTTCATTCACAGAGGGGTGTTGGGGGCAAGGAGAATATTATGGAACACTATTTTAGAGGCGAGTTAGAATGTTTTTATGTACTCTGGAAAGACATATTCTCAGCTAGCTAAACCATACTCCAGTTAAACATAATTCACTGCTACCCAAATATAGTACAGCATCATTTCCTAGCTTTCTTTTTCAGACAAAGGAGTACTCAATTCAGCAGCAAGCCCATGACAATATTTCAAAGCATAAGAAAACCCCCACACACCTCTAATCTACCCTCCCCTTAACATACTGTTGATGCTAACAGGAGATCCTCATACATACAAAGAAAATATCCAAAAAAATAAGCTGACCTTGATCTATGCACACACAAGAAGTGTGCTTCTAGATGAAAGATCATCTACAGCTTTAATTGCCTAGTTTCAGCCTAGATCTCATTCTACATTAACCACATATACCATACAAAACATAACAGAAGGATAGGTGCTTATACACACTATTAAGTATACTTGCTCTCCCCACTCAGTTTGACAGTCAGTTACCCCTATTTACATAAACGTCTGTTTGAATGTTCCCGATCCTGTAAGACACCAAACATTCAACTCTTAAGATTAAAGGAGAGTCAAGGATGCTCAGCAATTCACAGGATCAGACCCTGAATCAGTTGAATGCAATCACAAATTAAGTTTGACATTTGACACAGCCTCCTGGAATAATTTTACCCTCATGTTTTCCCCTTCTTTGCCAACTCAGACCATGCTCCCACTAATGCAGAGACAGCCTTCAAAATGAATAGGATCAGGTTCTGTCAAGCAAACATTCCAGTCTTTAAAAATGTCTGGTATTTACTGCCATCCACTCTGGGGCAGACTTGTCTGCAATGAAAATGGTGTTCCTTGTGTTGATGGATAGTTAGCAAAACCTTCAGGCTGAGCTGTATAGTTCTCCAGAGCAGAAGCAGAATGTGCCTTTAAGGAAGAGAAGAAGTTAGGAAACAGCACTGATAAAAACAAGGAAACAAACAAAAATCTGAATCAAGCAAAATTTCAGCCACGATACCAGTCCAACTCAAGCCAAAAAAAAAAATTATTTATAATCTGAAGTGTGTAAAGAACAAAGATGAGAAATGCTTCTATTCACAGATACTAAACTGTAGTGCAACTATTTCTCTGAAATACCAGAGAATGAAGAAAGCAGTTGGATTAAGAGGGAAAACAAAGAAATGTTAATGGCATTTACTGATTTGGAAGGCATAGCTTAATCAGAAGCTGTAGTATTTCAGTGAGTTCGAACTTCCTTTCTCTTCACTGCTCAAGTAGATAAGTGTTAATTTTAGTGACTGAAACTTGTAAATAAGAAAAATGATGTTCCCTCAATGCAATCTGCATTCATAGATTTCTACAGAATAAACAGATTCCTGAGCTGCAAAAGCATCATGGCCTAATAACTTGCTTCTTCCAATCCCCTGATATTCAAAAGATATCTGACAATATTCTGCACACTGAATAGTACTTAGACACATGCTTCATTTCAACAGCTGATGTGTCACGGAAGAGAGAAAACATTAATTCAAGACACTCGACTGCCTCTTTTAGTGTTTTGTGGAGAAGGACAAATTTCCTACCAGAATCCTTAAACTGTACAGAGGCTGTTTTTAACAAAAGACAAACTAAACATGTAAACGCAAGTCTAATGGTAGTTGCAGTTAACTTACATAGGTTGATGAATGAAACAAATTGTTTCATGGATAAGAGATGATGAGACTACACATTACCCAAAGCCACTTCAAGCTTGTATTACAACAACTGTATTTGTGGGAATCACCAAGAGAAAGGCACAACCACAACAGACACAAATTCAAGACAATCTGATTACATGTGTAAAGAGTCATGTAACTCACAACAAAGGGTCCACAAATCTGTAAGTTATTAAAATGTCAGACTGGAACTGACCACAAATTTTGCAATTACACAGCCAGGTCATTAGATTTAACACACACACAGCAAAAATTTCATTTGCATTATCTTTTCTTTCTTTTACTTCTCCCCATTTTACAAAGAGTTTTTGAAAAGGGTTTAATCACATTCATAATGTATAGAAGCACTGTATACCAGCCCTGAGTAAAAAGTTAATATCAGTTGTTCTTTATCATCATCCTTGTAATCAGTTCTCACACAGGTCAGGGGTTTTAATCATTTACTGACTTAAAGTAATCCTAAGAAGTTAGCACATGCTCAAATGATCACTGGAAACAAAACAGTACTAGCAAATAGGCATGTTACCTGTAGTAGTGCTGACTGTGCAGCTGCACTATGCTGCAATTCCTGTAAGGAAGATTGTGCGGCACTTTGGGGAAAGCCAGGGATACCAGGGAGAGATAAAAGACCAGGAAAAACCGCATTTCCCGGTGTCTGTAGTCCAGAAGTCAAGCTGAAACAATGTCAAAATGAAGCTATTATTAGGAACATCTGCATCGTGTTTTATCCTATGTTTCCCTCTCTATAAGATTACATCTATACAAATTAGAAAAGCACTTTTTTTTCTAAACCTCATAAGGCCAGAATTTCCAAACAGAAGCCCAGACTTTACTCACCTACAAATTATTCATGCACACACAAACCAAGACTATCTGAGGCACACCTTAGAAGGGAACTCCAAATTTTTTGTACCTTGACTGCGCCTACAATTTGCACTCAAAAAAACTTTACAGACAAGAGTTAATGCTGAGTACTTCCTTAAAACATAGGAACATCTAAGACATTGTCTACTATTACCTGTATGTGTCAATGGATGCCCATGTGGAATTCATTCTTGTAAAAGCCTAGAAGGTGCCAAGTATCCTCATCTGGGAAATAAGATCACTCACTGGATTGAACTGTCATAACAGGGACTATTGAGGACAACCTATTTAGTCAATTCTCTATCAGCTTCTAAAGACAAGTGGAAATCTACTAGTGAACTACCTTTAAAAATTATCTGCAATTACTAACTATGAGCGAAAATAACGTCTACACCTGAAGTAAAATCAGTGTTTTGCTCAAGACAAAAAGAAATAGTTCTGACCTCCTTCAGAAACAGAAACATACCCAGCCTGCGCAACAAGTGCAGAGTTGAAGTTTGAGCTAAAGGCCGAGGCAAACCCTGGCAGGACCGGAGCTGGAGATGGAGCTGTGGCAGCTGCTGGCAACGGTGCAACTGCTGCTACTGCAGAAGATGCCTGGAGGCCAGGGAAAGAAGGGAGAGCAGGAGTGACAGAGGGTGTGTTAGAGACAGGAAAACCAGGGAAGGATGGGTTTGATGATCCCAGAGGTCCCTGGGCAACAGAAAACAGGGAAGGGACAGCACTGGACAAGTTAAGCGAGAAGGGTGGAGCTGTTGCTGTTGCTGAGGCGGCGAGTCCTGAGAGTACGGCAGCAGTGGAACTCACATGGGGGGCAGACACGGCTGAAGCGGTTGTAGACGGAGTAGCTAACAAAGACCCTGGGAGAGTGACGGGTGGTGTAAGTGCTGGGTTACCAGTAAAAGCAAAGTTACTGGTTAGAGACGTAAAAGGAGGAAGTCCGTTGAACACAGGGGCAATGGGAGCAGAGGAGCCATGTGGAGCGAGGGAAATGGAAGCCAGAGAACTGGAATTGTTTAGAGGAGCACTCAAAGAAGAGAGACCTGACAGCACTGGATTCAGGGAACTGGGTAAACTGACTGGCACTGAAGCTGCTGAGGTGTACGCACGCCCAAGTGCTGACAGGCCTATAGTGCCATGAGAAGGGCTGGCTGCATGAGGAGGACCTTTGAAGGCTGAGAGGGTAGGACTCATGGGTTCTGTTTTGACCAGAACTGGGATACTTGTGGCAGCTGGGGCTGATGAGAGCTGCTGGTCAGGGTTAGTAGGGCTTGTGCCATGCAGGAGGGAGGCTGATGAGCCACAGTTGACTGGAATAATTGACGGCGAAGTGGTTAAAGGTGACTGTGCAGGCAATGTTGGAGTGGAACTAGAATTGGCTACAGATGGGGATGGAAGACCTGGAAATATAGCCAGCCCAGGTGTGGAAGAACGCTGTGGTGTAGGGGTGGCTGATGGAGTGTAACATTTGTTGACAGAGGAAGTGGGAGGGTCAGAGCTTTGATTAGCAAGAGCAGATAAAGAAGCGAGCTCACTTGTCACAGCAGAAGGTAAAGCAGATGAATTGATTAATGAAGCATCATTTGATGTCAGAAATCCCTTTAAGACAGACAAAATTGGGTTAGGTAAGCTAAGTGAACCAGGAATGGTAGTGGCAGGAGAATTAGCAATTGTAGATGGAACAGGACTAGAAATCCCTTGGGCATTGGGCGGCAAGGACAAAGGGAGGCCAGCAAAAACTGATGACAATGGAGCAGGATTATTAGCAGAAGCAATAGAAGAGGTTCCAGAAAACGGGAGGCCAGCAAATGGTGTAGTAGCAGATGCAAAAGCTTCACTAGGTGCAGGTGTGGCACATGGAGTGGAAGAACCTTGTGGAGTAGGCATAGCAGTGGGTATAGAAGCCAGCCCAGAAAAAACTGCAGGGACAGGGGTAGAGGTTGCACTGTGAACAGATGTGACAGGAACACCAGGCAATGAGAGGGATTTGATGACAGTAGGGGTTGGGGTGGATGGCTGAGATGTATGGATGGAAGAGGAGACCTGTCCTGGGAAAACAGGAAGGACAGGGGTAGAGATGTTCATCCCAGAGATGTGTGGAGTTGCAGGTGTTAATGGATGGCTTATGGCCTTGACAGGTGATGGGGTAGGGACTGGAGTAGCAGCAGGTGTTGAAGGATTAGAACCATGAGGAGTAAAGAGCTGATTCGCTTGTGCAGAAAAAGCTGCAAAGAAACAAAACCAGTAAGAATACTTGAAACTGTCAGAAATGTTTGAAATCAACACAAAAACATTTTATACAGCATTTCAAAATATGATACACAGACAATAGCTAACACGCAATGTCTATATATAAACAATGGATACTGGAACCTATGAAAACAAACCAAAAAGGTACATACAAACACATCACACAAGTCGTACATCATGTGGGCTACCATTCCTTTTAAAAACATTTTGTGACATCTGCTACCTCTTTATGATATCATGCAAAACAGTCAGATACACTCAAATATACTCTGTAAGAACATCTAAGTGATACAGGTAAACACCCTCCCTCTAGTCCCTAATATTTGGTAGTACCCAAATCAGCATCAGATCACCTGGGCTCCTCTGTATCCACTCTCACTGAAGGTCAGAATTTCCTTCAGAACCAGTTAATTCAATGTATCATGATTTCAGAGAAGTTTAGTCAACAACTGAAGAAAGCTGATTTCAGGTGCTGGTAGTTTTCTTTCCTTCAAAATCAGGTCATTCTCTTCACTGTGCTTCCTTCAGATTTTGATTCTAAGAAGGTACACTTTTAAATTCATGTATCACACTACAGTATTAAACTAACATAGACACTTGACTTTATCAACAAATATTTCTAGAAGTCTTTAGTCAGGTGTCTGTAACCAAGGCAAGCACCTGCCACTAAGAGTATCAGCTTGTGTCAATCCTACAAAGTAAGTTATAGACATCAGTCAAGCTGGAGGAAAACAGGAAGGCACACTGTGAATGGGGAGGTGGAGATTAACGGAAAGAAGCTGCATTTAAGAACACTAACATGTCAAGCACCTTGATATGCCTGCCTCTAGTTTCCTGTGGGATATGAACATGTTAATAAATCATTCCTCTCAAACAACTTTTTTTGTTTTATTTTACTTTTGAAGTAATCTGTTCAACTGTAAGCAAATCACTGATCCAACCAGTCAAACTCATCACCCATAACTCTGTAACGGTTTAAATGTCTCTCTTGCCTGAATTCTACATATATACACACAAATCCAAAAAAATTAATCTTTCAAATCTAGGACCTAAGTTGATACGACAAACTCCTGTTTTGTATATCTTTAAACTCTAAAACTAGCAAGTTTGCAAAAAAACTATTTTCTTTTACATATTCTTTTCCAAAAAAAAAAAAAATAGACTGCCCAGCTCTGGATTCTGTTCTTTCCTTACTCTGTTTCTAAGCTGAAGACTTTCCTGAAGATCAGTTATTTAATCCTGACAGCCAAGATAATCAACAAAATACAGCTGCAACAGAATCCAGAGCTGTTACTGAGTTTCTCTTGCTACAGAAGATTTTGTTCCTTACATTGTATTCATTTAGCTGTATTAACTACCTTGTAAAATATATGCACACTTATGGAGGGGTATATAACAATAAACTGAGTCTTTGAAACATTCTGTAGAACCACCCCTGGACATAGAGAAGAAAAGACAAAACATAACTTTTTTTTTTTTGTCCCTAAGAATATTTACAGTAGCTAGACTTTATCATGGTCATTTTATTTATTTGCAGTATTTGTCAATATGTCTGACTCAATAGTCAGTAGATTCTAAGCTTCTATTTGTCAAACCTAACAAAGTATTATCAAAGTCTTTTTATAAGTTGTTCCTAATGGTATTATTATGATTTATACTAAGCATACAAAGCACTATACAAATAAAAACAACAAAAAAATGCACGACTGTCTTTGTAAAAAGAACAGGATCTTAAAGGGTAATACAAAAGTGCAGGTAGACATAGCTGGATATAAGTCTGGGATAAGACATTCATGAATCTCTGAATCTCCCTTGTATTTCTACCTTCCTATTGCAACTGCTATAGGAAACTAAAATGTGAATGAGTTTTCCAACACATGTCCAGAGTTTCAACAACTGCAAAGATTTATTGAAGTATCTCAGTGCCCGACATTGCAAAACATATTTTGATTTAGTTTACCTGATTTCTCACATACTTATATACTTAAGAATATAAAACTTGGTTAACACAAAAGGATGAGTTTTAAAGTTACAGTGCTTCTAAGCACGGAATACCTGATGATTTTTATCTCCACTCTCAAGGAATCCTATTCCAACAGTAGTTAAACAATTACAGTCTTGTGAAAACCCCACCAAACAAGTAAGTTGTTAACATTTTCTGAACAAATAACAAAGATACAATCAACACAAAAATCCCCCTGGGGATTTGCAATTTACCTTGATTTTGGGAAGGTTTTGCTTGGCTGGAAAGGTCCTCATTTTCTAAACAGAGAACAATAGCTTGTTATTTAAAAGCAAATGAAATTCTGTCAGTGAATGATCCACTTACTACAATGAACTCCAAAATCAATACAATCAATATTTTTAAAGATATGCATGTTTTACCTGATACCACTTGATTAGCAGTGTATGGTGGAGGAGCTGGTAAGCCTGGAGCTATGACATTAGCCATCGGAACTAAGCCAGCATTGTTGTAAGCACCTAAAATAAAAAATGCAATACACGTTTGTTGTCAAAAAACCCATATCTCAATGAACCAGTAGCCATCTTCTGCTTTAAAAGAACATTTTCAAGACTGTAAGACATTTCTTCATCAAAAAGCTAGACCAGTTAATCATCCAGGCTGGATGTTGGCTTTTGCCAATGTCTGCCTGAATGGCATGAGTTGCGATTCAAATTTTACTAGGAGCAATTCTCTTGAGAAAGCACAAAAAAGTCAGGTTTCAATTCCTTTCAGTTTCATTTTGCCTGAACAAACTCTAAGGGAAGGAGTGATTCAGAGTGCTGCAGCATCATTGGTTACTTTCATATTCGTCATTTAAAGTCTGTTGCAACTCCTTCTTTAACATTAAAGTCTTGACAAATAAAAAAGAGAAACACAGACCAGTGACCATGACCAGCCCTTCAACACTAGCCAGAAAATTCAGAGGAAAATGTTCCATTTCAAATACTTCATCTAGTATTCTTCAATATTTCTTTAAATGTTAAGAAATTCAAGTGGGTTAACAAATTATTTTAATATAAAATCCTTAGTGCAATTGACATATTAAAAATACCTTTTTTCCTCTTATTTTTTTGGAGCAACTCAAACTGTTGTATTGCTGTGGTATACAGTTCTGATGAAGAACATCAGAATTTAAATTGCAGGAACATAAACACACTTCACAGTGGTCCTGAATGAATAGCTTAGGAGCATAGAAACTTGTGCTTCATGGGGAAAGGTAGCACTCGAACAATACTGAAAGTGCAATAATTTGTCATACACAACTCCTTCCTATTTCACATTTCACAACTGCACCTCATGTCAAGATTTCTTGCATGACAACTCTTGCCTGAAAATCAGAAAAGCAACTAACAATCATTGTGTCACTCAGGAAGGAAATGTTAGAGGTTGAAAACAAAACATCATTCTGACCATTGCTTGAAAACAATCACATTCAATAGTTTCAGGTCAGCATCTGCAACCTCATCAAACACACACACATAAATATATATATAATTTCAACAGTTATGAGTTCCATTGTCACAAGAACTCTCTTAAAAAACATGTTGCAGTCTAATAAGGCCCTGAAACCTCAAAAGCTGTTCATATCCTAAAATGTACTAATATTTATATCTAGTCACAGGTCAAATTTGGTACTTTAAGTTACTCTGAATAGGACTTATTTAACACAAATTTTAGCTAATCTGCGAGTTTCCCATACAGTTTCCTGGGAGTAAGTTATTTCTTGGGCATAAATAATCAGTCTTAGTTTAGCCACTTGCAGTGCCCATTTTTCCAAAATGGCTATAAAAAGATTTGCAAAGATCGGGTTGATTAGATGACTCACCCTTCAACATGCATGCTAAGAGTTCTACTACACTTTCTTATCAACTACCTTAGAAATCCCTAACATCAGTGAAAAACAAATGTCCTAACCAGAGCACTCCTTGTTTTGTAGTAGGAATTGCAAGATTAAGAAGGGCTTTCAGATACTGAAAAAAAAGACCAGTCAGACTACGTAAGTACTCTAACCTCCTCTTTCTAAGAAAGGGCAATTGTCTTGCTCCCTTCCAAGGAATCAAACTGATGAAACAGAGCAAAGAAAGAGGAGTTTATGAATAAAGGCTCAATCTTACTTAAGGCACAAGGCTACAAATAGACTAAAAGCAGGAAAACGTAATCACTATGTCCCTTCTAAGACTGAAATGTGCTTTTCTTTCAGGAAACTGCAGGTAAAGCTGAAGGCAACTGAAAAACAGATTACAAGTCTGAATCTTCAGCTGAGAGAAACATATTACAGACCTCCAGCAAGTTCCTACATAGTTCCATCCAATTCAGGGCTGTGGCTGACCATACCCTAAGTTTGGTTCTACAACAACAAGTTAGACTCGACAGGCCAAAGCCCAAATCTTGGTCAAATGTTACAACAAAGTCACAGCCCTTGTCTAACATGCACAGTATTTATCCATAAATTAAATATTTTATCATCAGAATAGGATTGTGAATTTTCCTTATGATGTGGATGTTGGAAAAAGAAGTCAATATATTCCTCTTTTTATCAATTCTGCAGTCATGACAGGAAAAGGTAGAAACCAGTACTCAGAACACACCAAGGAAGCACAAGCCAATTTCAAAGATGGCCATGGTCAGAGAAACTAATACTTGACACATTACTTAAAAGGTAAATGCATGAAACAATAGCATCAAGCTAGAACACACAGAAGCCTTACTTGGTGCAATAGTTGCATGTGGCCGACATGGTGGGATGGGGTATGGAACTGGTTTGTGTGGATTGTACGTCGATGGAGCCTACATAAACAAAAGGAAAAGGCAATAGTGAAAGCATTACCTGACGTATCTCAGACAAAAAACTAACATTCAGATACTACTACATACAGGCATTCTTCACTACAAATACACGTGATATGAACTTTATAATATCCATAGTCAGTGCAAGTATTTCACTCTTTTCTGAAAAGAATGAAACAAACATCAACTTTCTCATCAACTACCTTAAAAACTCCCTGAAATCCCTAACATGAGTGAAAAGCAGATTAGATTTTAGATTTAAATTTTAATATGAAACTGAGCACAGGTGGGAAAGGGAACTCCTTTCTGCCTCACAGTTCTCACACTCTGCAGTCTTGGACTGACATCTCATTTTAAAGATTTAGCACATTCAAACCTAACCAATATTTCTGACGGTACCTGTGCCTTTAAAATAATACAGCTTTGTAGGAAACGTCTCATAATAAAAGTGACAATAAAATATTTGAACAATACTTCAAAAGAGTAATAGGTTCACTGAAAATTTGTCCCACATGTTTAGGAATTTTGAAATACAGATCAGCCATGTTGTTAAGAAACAAGAAGCTCCTTCAAAAGCACAGCTGTAATTCAAGTTCCCAAGATGCAGGCATTTTTTTGTCCATGTAGGAAATCCTCAAAGATCAGCTCATGAAGGACTACTAAAAATGCTTTTAGCTTTCTCTTCTGCTACTGTAATTTAAATTCTGTTTTCAAATGCACACACACTGTATCAAGCAGAGAATCTCCCCTCCACAGCTAAAAATTACAGCTTATTTTCAAGCTAAATAAAAAATTACTAGGTCATATTAACTTCGTTATAGAAGTTTAGCTTCAATTAAATTGCTGCTCTACAGTCTTCTTGCAACATAACAGCATTTTATAATAAAGCCTCATTGAATCGGCTGGTGGTTGTTTTGGGTTTTCTTGAAGTTTCATTTATTTATTCATTTATTAGACATACTGGTTTGGATGGTCCAAGTATACGGGCTGCTATTCCCTTTCCTTCATTAGTACATTCTTCTGTGTCCTTTTTGATAGGGGTTCCCTGAAACAAAAGAAAATTGAACAAAGTACTAATTTAGAAGCAAATATTGATATAGAATTTCTGCCATATTTGACTTTTTCCCAACTACATTTGAGTTTTTAAACTTCTAAAAGTAACCATGTTTGCCAGAAAAAAAACAACAGTCCTTTAGGTTTGTAAAATGATGAGTAACAGTATTCCAACAGCTTGGTTTGTAACACTGAGCTTTTGTAAAGAGAGGCATTTTAAACGGTCCAGGTTGATGATGGAATTCTGCATTTTGACTTGTGGATGTGATAACATTTCATAGTCCCTTATGTGTTTACAGAAAATACTTAACATGGTTGTTCAAGAACTACACTAAGATTAGCAGTAGTACTGTAGTGACCATACTAAGCCATCTTATCAACCTACCAGTAAGGCTCTTTATACCTCTCCTGATTCTGTCAAATACTGCTGTATTTTACAATGTGTTTCTGATATGAACAATGTCTAATTTATGAAGTAATCTTTACTTGAAGCAGCCTAGAAAGAATGGGTAAATAAAAATAATGCAAGTTCCCTATAATAGTGGAAGGGGGTATTAAAAAATGAACAAACAAAAATCTCCCAACAAATGCACATCAGTTTTGACCCCAGTCCTCCTTCCATCTATATCAATTCTGGTTTTGGTTATACTACAGTGAATCCCAAATCAAGAGTTCATTTGTGAAAAGCAAAAGCATAGGATCATACTTACTGGAAAAATTCCATTTATGCGACTTGGTTTGCCCTTGGGATAAGGATTGCCAGGAATCATGCCACAGGATGATATCATAGCATGAGGAGCCTTACAACCTGTCTTGGAAGCCTACAAAATAATCAAGAAAGAACATTATTTGCTACCAAATTCAAAGCTTTAAAGGAATTTTACTATTTCATGACATTTAGACTGCATGAATCAACCTACATGGAACAGCTGAAATCTTTTGTCTCAAACCTTTTTCCAAATAATCCAAATAAGTGTGAGGTTCTGCCAAAGTCTCCTTTATTCTGAATAACTCTATTCAGACCAGTTCTGCTCAGACTGAACTTGGGCTTAAGCCCTTGGTGTTCTCTAAAACAAACACAAACTGTTTCCTTCCGCATTGGTTGCAATTCTGTGCTCCCTTTTCCATACATTCCTAATGCCTACAGAAACTTCCCCTTTTGTTGCACAAGCATTACATAGCTCTTATCTTTCTGCAGTTGCTTTCAGCTTGTCTTACACCACCAGTTCCCAACAGTCCTCATGCTAAGCCTTGACCCCACAATGACCATAAGGATGGAAACAATACTTATTTGACAGAATCAAGGATACTAGTATATCTTGATTACCTGTTCAAGAATTCTTCTGCATCTTTTCTTCTCTGACATATTAATTCTGAACAGATCTTCAATAAGGCGATAATTCTGAGCATCAACAATGTTGCTAAAAAGACAGTCACAGACAATTACTGCCATTCCATTGGCATAAGTAGAAATAACCGCTGAAAAGTCACCAACACTTATTTAGCCACTACCCAGCAGTACATTAAAAAAACCCATAATTAGTTCAGATCATACTATTACTATTATTAAAGTAAAAACTTCCAGCCTAAAATATGGACTTCTTACGTCTTAAGTAAATCATGGTATTAGAATTAAATATCAATAAGGAACTATGGATGATGATGGCTAAACTTTATTGCAAAAATATGTTGAAAAAACGAATTTTGCATCACAACAGTTTGTTAGAAAGCTTTAATTGCTACCAGCACACAATTCCTAGCACAGCAGAAAACCTGCAGCTACTCAGTTTGCCACTGTTTCTTGCTCGTCTGGTAAAAAAACAAATTTTCATCTTATTCTGGTACTCCAGAATGAAAAAGATCAACTCCTGGCAGTTCTCTCCAAGTTCTGAACAGCTAGTGAAAGTCTTCAGATAGTTCCAAAAAGAACTCTTCCTCTCTTCTCTCTCCAAAACAACACTAGACACATCAGGGAAGACATAATGTGTGAGTACCAGGAGACCAATGCCTGCTTCTACCTGCCTTTTTCAAAATCCTGATCACAGCCTTATTCTGTCAAATACTACCTCTGCCATCCAAACTACTGGAAATACAATATGGTACCAGAAAGGAGGACTTCTCAATGGAGGATATTAGACAGAAATGAAATCAGCAGAATGTTGAGTGAAGACATGAAAAATGCCTCAAAGAACGTTATTAAATGTGACTGAACTTTCGGCTTTGTTCTCTAATCCTGATTAACAAAGTAAGCAGCACATAGATTTGGCTTAGGATTCCTAATCAAGACTCCCTTATTATGCTCTTGTACTGTAGAAATTCAACAGCTAAAGAAGTTACAATGCTTTCCCCCCACATGAGCTGAAGCTAGCAAATGAAGAGTCTAATGTGCCACTGACTAATTTTCCTTAGGCTACCCTGCTTTGTTTTGGTCTGAAATAGACTAGGAGCATTCACATGGCTTCCTTAAACTCAACTCCAAAAGCCAGATTTTGGAGTCTGTGTCTTAATTTTTTTATGGATATTTATATCATGAATTTATATGCCCCAGAAAGTTCAAGCAGGCTGTAATATACAGCATTCATAGGCAAGGCAGACATACTTACAGCAAAAAAAAACAAAACAACCCGAAACAGAACAATATTCTTATAATAAATCCCCTGAACCAAGCAGCAGAGTTCCAGTGTAAATATGTGTAAGTAGCAGATCCTTTGAACCAGTTGTGTTCAGTAGAAAAACCCCAACTTTCTCTGTAAACATAGAGTATCTATACATCTTTTTTAGACTGTAGATTTGTCAATTTAGGAGATCTATATACTTAATTTAGAAGGCTTTTCGAATGCAAAAGAGGTCAGTTCCCAGAATGCCCTAGTCTCAAGTCTTTCACATTTCAGTGAGCAGAGAAATAAGCTTAAGGCCGTCTTCATTTTCTACCTGATTTGAAGACCACTGTAAAATCATTGCCAAAGTGGCAGTTTTACAGCAGGCAGAAGCCCATATAGCAGCATGCTCAAGACTCAAATGAACTATGGAATTTTCCACAATCATAGAATCCTTGAACGGTCTGGGTTGGAATCATCTAGGTCCAAGCCCACTGCCATGGACAGGAACATCTTCCAGTAGCCCCAGTTGCTCAGAGCCCCATCTCACCTGACCTTGAACACTTCCAGGGATGGGGTATCCACAGCTTCTCAGGGGAACCTGTTCCAGCCTCACCAGCCTCACAGTAAAGAATTTTTTCCTAATATCTAATCTAAATCTACTCTTTCAGTTTGAAGCCATTCCCCCTTGTCCTGTCACTACATTCCTCGTAACAAGTCTTTCTCCATCTTTCTTGTAGGCTCTCTTTCAGGTACTGGAAGGCTGAAATTAGGTCAACTCCAAGCCTTCTCTTTTCCAGGCTGAACAAATCCAATTCTCTCAGCCTTATGTCTACTTCTACAATGTCTACTTCTAATTCTTCTGATTTACAATCAGTAATGGATTTGTGCTTTACCTTAACCAGGTACAGTGCCTCCTTCTAGAAGTATGTAAAGTTTTATATACCCAAACATTAGCAAAACCAACACAAGTTAAAGGAATACAGCATGAAAGATACTTACGAGGCTAAGATTTCAAGGGCAATAAGTTTATCTTTGCTGAATGTGAAGCAGTTGAGAATATTAACCATTTTTGATGCTGGAACTGCCACTATTTTCTGACAAGAAAGCAAGAAAGAAAAAAAGTGCATATAAAATAAAGAAGTACAATTATTTTAAATTCAGAATACAACTCAGTAACAACTTCACATGGTGTGTTTCAACAAACACTTAACAGTCTCTCCCTCCCATTGGAAAAAGATTCTCTACGCTAAATTATGAACAAGCAGTTTCAAAAAGCACTCACCCAAAACAAAGAAATCAGGTAAGTTAACAATAGTTACAAAGGGTTACATCTCTTTCTGTGATACACAGGAAAGTAAAAGACACTTTAGTCAGAAAAGATACCCTGGTTAGAAGTATGAAGTTTCATAGTTTGATACCACTGAAGAAGCAGCACATAAAGAGGAAACTTTGACAATTATAAAGGGTACAATGAGTCATCAGTTGCAAAAGTAGATATCACAAAATTAAAATAAGATTATAAAAGCAAATTTATTCCACAAGATTATGTCACAAGAACTTACATGTTGTAAAGCCTTTATTGCCTTGAGCTGTGGTTCAGCCCAGGAAAAGTATCTCAGTAACTCAACAACCTGCAATAGTAAGGCCTTCAATTAATCTTTTAGATATACTAAAAATGTATGCTAACAGCATCAATACGATCTTTCCATTTTTATAGTACAGTGGTATACTGTTAAAAAACATCTGTCTGCATGTTTGATTATCAGTGCCTACTAGCATCTAATGGTTTTTATCTCTAAGTAGGCACTTAAAAAAATCTATGCTATGAGATGAAGATTGTCTATGGAAATATTTAAAATAGATACTACTCTCTATATATTTGCATATATGCACAACAATGAGACTGTATTAAAATAAAAAAAGAGTCAACTATCTCTGAAAAAGCTTATAAACATTCAGTATCTTAAACAGCATATTTACCAAATATACACCAAAAAAAGTCAGCAGAAAAAAAAAACAGGGAAAAAATACACATAGTATCAAAATAAGTTGGATAACTATTACTACATGCCTGTTTAGACAATATATGCAAAATAATCCTAAATTCTGCATTATTGAATACACAAAAACAATAGCTCCCATTAAACCCATGACAGTGTTGACTTTACCTGTTCACTAGAAAAGTATCCATGAACATATTCAATAGCTTTTAATTTGTACTCAGTCAATACAGCCTAAAAGATACAGAAAAAGAAGATGTACAATTAGTTGCCCAAAAAGTATAATTATAGCACCATCATCTACTAATCTCTTAATCTAAAAATTTCTGCCCTTACAAAGTGGCATTTGCATCAATCACACTGCAGCATTCTGAAGTAACAGTATATTCCTTAGATAATTGAGAATGGTGAAAAACAGAAAAAGACTTCATTTTTTTTTTTATTGTCGTTTATAACTGTGCTGAGAGAACATCATCATCATCACTCTTCTTTTTGCCCCAAAGCTTTATATCAATTTTATGTTAAACAAGATAATACAGTTGATTATTCAGACAATCTCATTGTATGTTTCCTGTAAAATTAAGTAGCAAAGCATTTTACTTCAGTGAATTTATGAAGGGACTGGATAACAAGTCTGTATAGAAAGAATTAAGATTACAGCAAAGCTTGCTCCAGAGGTGAATGATGTCTTATCATTCTTAACCTTTCAGATTTCTAACTTTACCATGCAATCACACAAAACAAACAAAGTGCAGTACTTTGATGCAGCACTTTTAACTTTGTGGTGAGACAGTTCTGTTGATAACCATGTGAGCTATCTAACAGCCAGGACTTCCTTCCTCTCCTCATACCCAGTCACTGAGATGGTACAAGATGCAAAGAAGAGAGGTGACAGCTGAATTCCTGCCCCAAATTGGCGCAAACACCTTTCTTCCTTAGTTTCCAAGTCTCCATCTATTGCTAGATCTCATGCATATTCTCAAACCACCTTCAGCTTCACCCCCACATCCATAACTATCTGCTTCCCAGTAGCCCTAAAATCTACTCTAAATTTTTTTGTTCCTGTCCCTTCACACAGACAGATGTGAGGTCTTCACTGCAATCTGTGAGTAGCACAGGTGCACAGAAACTCACTTGGATACTGTTTGAGGCAAGTCTTTTCCTTTCTGTACCTTATTAAGAAATAAACACTACCAGACACACTGAAGTCACAGAGGGAAAAGAATTTCTCTCTTCATGTTCATTTTTTCTTCTGTCTCTTCCTTTTCCATGTATTTTGGAAAAGAACGTGGTATGTCATATTTTTTTACCAAAACAAATGTTACTTTTCTTTCTTAAATCAACAACTGAATGACTTTATAATAAGAACACAAACAGAAACTACTGCTATGTATATTTATGGAAGAAACAAACAAACAAAATCCCCAAAGTTTATTTTGCTAATAATTATAAATATGGGGAAAATAATACTAAGCTACACAAGAAGACATTTAAATAATTGTTCCTCCTAAATGTAGGACTGAGAATGGAACACACTAGCACAACTAACTTGTGAATCACAAATAAAGGTTCTACCACAGAGCTAGAAACAAAGGTTAGACAAAAACACAGCAGCAAAGACACGAAATCAGCATTTGGGCAACATTACACTGCAACAGCACAGCTATTATTAACACAGCACAGCACTGATCCTTAGATCAACTGCAAGTTGGGTTTACAGGAATACAGGCAGATAGCATAGAGGAAACATAATTGCCTAAAATCACATGTCAAAACCCTTTTGTCTGAAGCCTTTAGTAATCACAGAGCGTATTCTGAAGGACTGCACTGCAGTAGCAATAATTGAAACGTTACTCCTTCCCACCATGAATTCTCACAGAAAGCATTCATCTGCAAGTTGTTCCTTAATTTTTTTTTTTTTTTTGTTCCCAGATTTTCCACACAAAATTTTAACCGAGAGGGAAGTCCACACCCTCAAATATCTTATTAGGTTGTCATGTTTTTAGCTGGTTATACACATACCTATTTTATAAGGGAGAATTTATGACCGTGACCTTATGCAAAAATGCTAGTAAACGCAGATGTGATAAAAAAGACTCATCCCTGGGGCTTCTGTTGCACACTCATTTATACCTCACTATGTTGCAAAATAATAATACTGCAACTGCAGCCACCAACTGGGCCTCATGCTGAAGAGCAACTGAACTGCAACTCAACTCTAGTACCCAAGTCCAAAGGAAATTTACCTTTCCTAGACAATCCAACATAACAAAAACAGCCCACTTATAACAAAAATGCTAAGGATCCCTTTTCTGCCACGAGGCAATCTTATCTGAAACAAGCCCTTCATTTTCACACCAAGACATCTTTAGAAAGATTCATAAAACAAAATACATTGTTACAGACTTCTACTTCCCATGCAAACCAGGAAAAATTAATCTCAGAGGTTCTGATTTTTTTCTCTCTCTTTTTCCACCTCCAGCGTTTCAGTAACTATGCCAACCACTAACCTTTAGCTTTCCTATTAAATGCAGGCCTCAATGCAGAGAGAAAGGAGAGACCTGCCAGACACCAGGAAGCCCAGGTTTGTATCTCTATTCCCCACAACTAGTAGGTATTTTGATCCGTTAGTTTTTAAAGAGGGGATGCAGAAGCACAGCTCGGAGCAAGCATCAAAACGTAGGATTTATATCCTGGAGAAGCTGTGCAAACACTCCGAAGCTGTGAGAGATGTGGCTTCCAAGGACTGCTGCGTGCAGCTTTGAAATCGGCTCTTATGTCCTATTTGTGCGGTGTATCTCTTCATGGCTGGGCTTCCTGAACAAAGATTTGTAAAAGGTGGATACTTCACACTGTCTCTGGTCAGGCCAAGTAAATGCAACTCTTTTCCCCAAATAAGAGATACTTGGTTATTTTGGTTTGTCATAGTTAGAACAGCTAGGACCAGTTCATCACTGTATAGGTGTAACCCAAAACTGTGTATTCTATAGCCTTCCATGCCATTTCCCAGAAACTGTTATCAATGAACCATTTACATCATCAGCTCACAGCAGCCTGACTCATCAGGCTATAAACTGGGTGTTAAGAGGCCTTGGAGATAGGAGGGTTTTTCTGTCCTCACACCCATTGTGGAACCCCCTGCCCTGAGGGAGGTACTGGGCATTCCTGCCTGAACTGGAGAATATATAATCTTGGAGTCTTGGAACCTTTTTAACCACTCGTGGGATCCAGAGGAAGACTGCAGACCACTACTCTCAACCAGACTGCAGACCACCACTCGACTGGACTACAACCACCACTTTTTCAACCTGACTGCGACCACCACTCTTGACCAGACAGCAACAGCACCCTCACCAGCAGGTTTTCCCCTCTCCTTTTACTTTGGACTCAGGGGGCCCAAAGAACATCACTCTGTTCATGCCCCAGGATGCTGGGTTATACATTTGGGTTTTGTGGGTTAAAACCAACTGTTTGTCTGCATAATCGTATTTATTGTATTATTTTATTAAATTGTTATTCTGATTTATAATCTCTCTTTTGAGTTGGGTTCATTTCCCCTGCCGGTTTACCTTTAAACCAGCACATGGTTTTTGTTCCTCATCTTCCTTGACAGTGAAAATACTGCAATAACCTTATTCAAGCGCTTATTTCAAATAGGGCTCTTGAAGGACACAATGTTAGTTCAGTGGCACAAGTCTGGACATTCCGTGTCAGTTTTATGAGACAATTAAAAACATCTCAAAGCGAGGAAGCATGTCACAGCAGTTTTACACTGTTACATCTTACACACAAAAAGTGGAATACATCAGCAATACAGGATTAGTTCTTCACACGGTGGTGAAATTTAGTCTGTATTGAATCCTGAAGGGATTATCAAAGAACACAAACCCCTCACCTCGTGTGTTCATCAAGAGGAACAGAATCATACAATGTTAAGGAGTTGGAAGGGGCCTTAAAAACCACCTAGTCCTAAGCCCCCTGCCATGGACAGGGACATCTGCCACTAGACCAGGTTGTTAAGGCCTTATTCAACTAGGCTTTGAACATTGCTAGGGTTGGAGCATCCACAAGCACTCCGGACAACCTGTTCCAGTGTCTCACCGCCCTCACAGTAAACAACTTCTTCCTAATATCTAACCTAAATTTCCCCACTTTCAATTTGTACCCCTTACTCCCTGTCTTACAGCCTATAATCAAATTATTAAGCTAACATAATATAAAAATCGAGAAGTTATTACCTTCCTAATTTCATCCAGCACGGTTTCAAATGATTTCTTATCCATCTTGATTAGTTCATTCAACGCGTGGAGGAAATAAAAACTAAATAAATTTAAAAAAAAAATTAAAAAACGGAAAAAATCTGGGTTAAAGACTTAAGAGTCTTCAAGCATACAGAAAAAAAAAAAAAAGAGAACGTAACCAAAAAAAAAAAAAAAATCTGGGCACTGAAGGCGGCCCGGGATCTCCTCATCCGGACACAGAGACAAAGGCTCCCGCCGGGCGCAGCTCAGAACGCCCGTCACGGCGCGTCCCGGGGCCGCTCGGGCCGGTGGTGGGAGCGGGAGGGCGCGGGGCTCAGGGACGGATGGAGCGGCAGGAAGGGGCGGCAGCCGCGGCCGCTCGGCTCAACACGCGGCGCCGAGGCCCGGCCTGCCCGCGCCCGCCCGCGGGGCGCCCCCGCAGCGCATCGCCCTGCGACCCCGGCGGGCAGAGCCGGCGCGGCCCCGAGCGGCCCCTGGGGAAGGCGGGGAGGGCAGGGCAGGTGGGGTAGGTTGGGAAGGCGGCCCGGGAGCGGCGCGAACACACCGACAGGACACCCCCTCCGCCGGTCCCGCCTCCCGCCGTCGCGCCCCTATGGCATCACAGCGCGGACCGAGGGCCCTTTTCTACGCTGGCCGACGACAGCGATGCCTGCGCAGGAGCGGCGGGGAGTCGCGGCGGGCTCGCCCCTCTCCCAGCCCCTGGCGCGGCGCCGAATCGCTGAGCGCTCTGGCGGGACCGCCACCGCAGCCACTGTGAGCCGCCCCCTCTGCGCCGCCCTGGGCCCGGGGCCGGCACGGCGCGGGGAGCAGCGGCCGCGGGGCCGGGACGGGCGGGGCGGCGCCCACGTGGCCGCCATGGCAACGGGCCCGGCAACCGGCCCGGCCCCCGGGAGGCGGGAGGGGCTGCGGCTCCGGCGCTGCCATGGCCGGGACGCTGCTGGCCCTGCTTGCTCTGCTCGGCGCCTCCCAGGTGCGCCGCGGCCACCCGCGGCTCCGTGACGGGGCCTCCGACTACGGCGGGGAGCGGGGAGGGGCCGCAGCGAGGGGGGCGGGAGGCCGGCCGGGGCCACTGGACTCGAGGACTCTCCTCGTCCCTGTGACTCTCCCGCCCGGCTGGCGGCTGATGTGAGGCAGGGCGGGGGTGCCGAGCGATCCTTTTCAGGGGTTTCCAGGCAGTTTGCTGCGCTCGAGGGAGGAAAAAGTAGTGTGTGGGTGAATGACTTCCCTCTTGTTGCTGCTGTCGGGTTTTCTCCCTGCTGGATTACTCATGGTTTTCCTCCATGGCAGCCCAGTCTGTCTGTCCGCAGTTCTGTCATCAATGCACCACTGTTCCTGGCAAGGCGAGGAGCAGGAATGCCAGGTGGCCGTGGACCTTCAGGGTCACTCAGGGTACTTCTTAGCTCTGGACTGAGCTCTCCGTTTCAGCACTTATCTTGCAGCAGTGCTTAGCTTCCGCTCTTTTGTTGGAAAAATAGAACAAAAATGTGAAAGATTATTTTTTTCCATTATCCTTTAAAATGCATAAATGGACCCGAGTCTGGCCGTTCCTGGTGTTTTATGCTTCCCAGTTTCCAAGATGTAGTTTTTCTTTCTTGACCTGTTTTTTCCCCTTAATTCTGATCTTTTCTTTTTGTTATTTTCATGTCTTCTTGAAGTGGCTGTTGAGTCTTGCATTTGGAACCTTCTCCACTATTTTCCTCATTTTGGAGTATGATTTACAGATACAAATATCTAATAGCAACTTTGATGTAAGAAATTTCAGCATGTGTGTTTTGCCTTCTAACTCCAGAGCTCCCCAGTCCAAAGGACTCATTAGCTAATTTTCAGTTTGTTGAAGCTTTCCCATTTGCAATCCAAACCTCTAGCAGCAAGCCTGCTTCTGCTTATCTGTTTTGTTAATATAAATTGAATAAGTGAATTTATGGTGCTTCAGCACACAGTTACTTTCAACTGCTATTTTCTTTGATCCCACCATCATGGAATTTGATTACTACTGGATATTTATTTTGTACTTTCAGGTTTTAAAAGCATATGATTACTTCTCTCCTTGGAGGGAACAGCAGCAGATGTACAAGCTAGACATAGGCTGGCCTAAAACTCCAGAAGACTTCACTGGCCAAACATTTTGTGTTGCTGTTGACTCTCTTCATGGTTTGGTCTATGTAGGACAAGTGAGTGGGAACACTGTATTTCTCTCTTTCTGGTGTATTTTTGCCTGTAAAGGTTTAGATTAGGATGTATATGTGTATGTTTAAATGTATATATGAATAATTTTTGTATCAAAATCAGAGAAAATATAAGTATAGATGTCTCTGCTATATCTATTTTTTAAAGCAGTTCTGGTACCGTATTTGTCTGCACTTTTTTTTTTTAAAAAAAGCAACATTAAATTTCTGTGGTATGAATGCATGATCCAACTTCACTGAGTTACAGCAGCTTCTTCCCTTAGCTGCAAGGAAAAATGTGATTCTGTGGCAACTGAATCTTCCACTCCTTCAGGCCTTGTCCCATGAAATCAAAACGACACAGCTCTTTCAACCGGTTACAGTAACTGAGTTAAATTATTTCCTCTACCCAGTTCCATGCATCGATATCTCTAGGCCATGGATAAGTGGAGGGAATTAATTGTAAAGCACAGTATGAATACTTGAGTGCCATGCAGCTAATAAGCACAGTTACAATTTTTCATGCCCGTGTTATACTGGGCATATTTTTCTGCAGGAACATAAAATCACATTTCAAAATGAAGGCCAAGATAGCTGCAGGTGCTTAGCTGCTCTGAAAATTGGATTCTTATGTGATTTAAAGTGAAAGTCTAGGCTGAGTGGAAGGTTTTTCATGCTAAACTTAGACACTTCTCTCTCTTTCCTTTTCTAGATGGAAAAAGAGGTCTAGTAGACAATCAGCTCAGGACATTCTTATGATTCATGAAACATTGCAAAAACTTCACGAAGAAAAATTTTAAAAAATATGATTACTTGCTTATTATGTTTTCTTTAGATCTTTTCTTGCCTTTTCAGAGGGGAGACAATGTGCCAAAAGTGCTTGTGTTCTCAGAGGAAGGCTATTTTCTTTACGCCTGGAATGATACAGTTGAAATGCCTCATGGTATCTTTGTATGGAACACTGCAACAGATAGTTCAGTATGGATCACAGATGTTGGAACAGGTATGCGTGGTGGTGATATGAGAAGTATTAGGTGGGGAAGAAAATGTTAATACTGAAGATTTTGCTTTAAACAACTCATTTATTTAAGTCTCTCAAACAGTCTGAGACAGATTTGTGCTTTTCTTGCTGTGAACAAACTTCCCGGGTGCTGCACAAAAGACTCCAAAGTTTCGTGATTTGTGCTGTGTTGTCTGCTTACAGCTGCTGAGTTCAGTAAGCACTCCTCCCTGCTGCCACCCAGAAGTATCAGGAAAAAGATCACAAATTCTGGCCAGACCTGTTGTCTGTTCTAGGTTTAGCGACCTTAATACAATTAATGAATATTGTTGTATCCTATGGATTTACAGTCATAATCTCACTACAGAATTTTGACTGTTTGATGAATTAATATCACTTGTGAGTATCACAAGATTTTTAATCTTTGCAATTGGTTTTAATATTTATATTTTGTTTTGTTAAGATATTTTGGCACTTTTTTTTTTCTTTAATTCAGGGAAATACGGACACACTGTGAAACAGTATAGCCCTTTGGGTAAACTTATGCAGGTCTTGGGCACACCAGGAAATGCTGGTTCAAGTTTGATTCCCCTGCAATTTGATCAGCCAGCAGAGATCTTTGTGGAGGAAAATGGAGATATCTATGTTGTGGATGGAGATGGAGGAATGAATAACAGATTGATCAAACTATCCGATGGTATGGAAAAATGAACTGTCGCAGTAGCTGCCTATTGAAAATTGAATTTTAAATAACACAGCTTGGGAATACTTTTAATCAAGGAATAGGTAGAACTGTCATTTAACATTAGTTGGAAGACCTTGTTGAATCAGATCCTGTTTTATTGCTTGTCACTTCAGGAAAAATCTCCTAATCATTTATGAGAAGAGGCTGAGAGTGTGAGTTTGTTCAGTCTTTAAGAGAGAAAGCTAAGGGGGATTCTTATTGCTGTCTTCAAGTCAGTAATGGGCTATAGAGAAGACAGAGCCACATGTTTCTTGTTGATGCACAGTGAAGAAATGAAGAACACTAAACAAAAGATGCAAGAGGGGTGAATTCCAATTCAATTTTTGGAAAAAAATATTCACAGTGAGGCTGGTTAGACAGTGAATATTTTGCCCGGAGATGGTGTGCATTCTCCATTCTTGGAGATGCTCGAAAGTTATGAGTTATGAGGAACCTGATCTAATTTCAGAATTGAATTTGTTACCAAGAGTAGTTCTGCTTTGAGGAGCAGCTTGGACCAGACAGTGTCTGGTGATCTTTTATACTTAAATTGTTCTGTGATTCTAATTAGTTTGCTCATATACCCCAGTTAGAGCAGTGAGCGTGGAGTCTGCACATGCCTATGGTTGGAATTAGTGGAGGAGCTACTTTTTCTCCTTTGTTCTATCATAAAGCAGATAGTTTCCTAATACCTGGTTTGCAAAATGGTGAATTGTTAAAACCCAGAACTGCCAGGTAACAAATACAAAAAATCAATTTAGTGAAGAAATGAATAGCATAATCAGCCAACTTTTCTTTTTCCTTTTTTTTTAGTTCAGTGCTTAACAGAATCTTGGACTATGTCAGAAATGTACTAGTGGTTACATTTCTGTAACTATAGTCCTGAAACCACTAATAATAATCCAGTAGTCACTGTAGTAGTTCCAGTATTTCTTGGTTTTATGTATCAGGACTACTGTGTTTAAAAAGTTTAGAAATTTCACCTTTTACAAATTACTCAAAACAATTTTGCAAAGGAATGACTTTGCAATAAAGATGCTTTGAATAAAGATGCTTTATTTGTTGTTTTCTCAATGTGATTTTTTTTACTTTTTCTTTTTCATCGTGCTCACTGTTTAGATTACAAAGAGATATGGCTGACTGGAACAAACGGGACTGGCATCGGTCAGTTCAAGATTCCTCACAGTGTAACACTGGATGCTTTTGGACGGGTAAAGAGTAAAAAAAAATCATTTTTTCTTTCATCTTCCAACAGACCCATTTACGTGTATTTGAACAAAACAAACTGTATTTCTTCTTTATTTGAACTGTTGGGATCTGTGTCATTTTATGGAGGTTACAGTTTTCGTTGTGCTAGTCATGAGCTGAAGTTTCCCACTGCAGATTCTACCGGTATAGCTGACTCTAAGGTTAACACAAAGATTCTGATCAGTTCCATTGTCCATGTCCATGCAACAACTGACTGTTTCCCCTGCAGTTTGTAACAGATTGCCATTGTGAGAGTAACAGAGAACTCTGTTCTGTAATAAGTATCTACTCAAGCACTTACACATCAGGGGGCTTTCATTTCATATTTGGAAATTCCAATTAAGTTTAAGATGATAGTGAGGCTCTAGCTACATTGTGGACATTACTTCTTTTTTCCATGCAGCTCAAGGCATTCCAAGAGACCACTTCTGCCAGATGTTAATTGTAGTCTGGCTTTGGTCTGCCATTCTTATACACAAATTATGCAGCCTCTTCTTATTTTGTTTCAGTGAAAATAAGATAGCTTCACTAAAATATGACTGGTTTGAGCTAATTCTGCTGATGGTATCTGAATCAGAATAAGAAATGTATATAAAAATTACTGCTCTGCCAAAACTGGCAGAGTGGGAGAGAGAACAGGAGGGACATGGTCACTTTATGCTGAAGGGTAACTGAGTTTACTCACTACAAGACCGCAACTGTAATGGGCTATGATTTTGTTGCCAACATAGTGTTGATGATCAGCCTATGTTAAAAAATAATTGTTAATTCCTAAGAAATGTAAAAGAATGCTGTAGTAGTGTTTCATTTAAAAATAGTGATGAAAGATGTCAGGTCATCTTGTTCATTGCCCCCTTTTCAGTGATACCCCAGAAAAGTCGTGAAGTTTACTTACCAGACTGATGCATTGTCAACAGCTAAAACTTCAATGATTGTTGTACAAAAGGTGCCTTCACTGGAACTGTCTAGTGGTATTTGCTGGCTTACAATGTTTGGGAACCCAGTTAGCATAGGGTGGGACAGAGACAAGCTCCGCAAAACTGATAAGACAAAACAAACTGAAGGTGCTCTAAGTATTTAAATTGCTCAATATTCGTAGTAGTATTAGGCATATGAAGAGTGCTTGCAGATGCAGTCATCACGGACCTGGATCATGAACTGAGACTACCATTGAAAAAAAAATTTTTGGTGGGTGACAGACCTTTAGACAGATCTTCAGAATTAAAAATATGGGAATATGTCCTCACAGTGGGGGGAAAAAATCCTATCAAGACATATCTATATCATAACCACAAAAATGAAGAGGAGGCACCAATTTCTCTGTTAAAGTGGTATAAAATAATTCATGTATGTTAACTATGGGCCAGTTTTGGTTTATATCTGGAAGTCATATCTACTGATTTACTTTTGAATGGGAAGGTACATTCTTCCAAGGTACATTTTTACTACAGGGAACTTGCTCCTATAAGAAACTAATGCATTTGCTTTGTTCTATTTGTGAACACCCAAGATTTTATTTCTTAACAGGTATGGGTTGCAGACAGAGACAACAAAAGAATCCAAGTTTTTGATAAAGTCACAGGAGAATGGCTCGGGTCTTGGAGCAGCTGTTTTTCAGAAGATGGACCCTATTCTGTCAGGTATTGTTGAACAGTTCCTCTAGACACATGCAATTACATAAATAAGGTGTACTCATACTGGTGAATTAAAATGTTGATATTTAATTCCTGATGACAAGGAGTTAACCAGTTTATTAGGGTGCTGGGCCCTATTCATATGCAAAGATCTGCACAGTTGTATCTTGACAGGGAAATCCTGACTTCGTAACAAACCCCATGGATTTAAATGCAGGATTGAGAACTTCATTTTAAAGTTGTTGTGTGTTATTAACTTTACTGGTGCAGCTTTGACAGGCAGAAAGATTGTCTTGAATGAGTTTTCTGTAGCATAATCTGTCTCAATGAGAAGCCATATGAAGAGCAAGACTTAGAAGTTAATTCTCAATGTTTTATTGCATTTTGTGTGTCATAGCCTTCAAAGATGTGACTATTAAGAAGTTTTTGTTAGTATAAAAGTGCATGCTTGTGTCAAAATGACATGTCATATGGCGTCCATAATTCAAAAATATGTTTGTCTTTCACAGATTTACCGCGGATTACAAGTACCTGATTGTAGCTCAGCTGAATATCAACCGGTTAGCAATCTTGGTAGCACCACCAGTTGGCGCTATTGGGGACTGTGTTATGGTCCATACAGTCCAGCTGGCAGATGAAACCAAACCGCACCTTGTGGATGTGGACATGAAGAGTGGAGCAATCTATGTTGCAGAGATTGGAGCCCAGCAAGTACAAAAATTTGTACCCTTAAGCTGATGGTTTCCCACAACTGCCATGGCACAAGCTGTGTGACGTGTAAGACCTATGATCACATTTCCTGGAGGGTTTTTTGACTTATGTTTCCTTAGACAAGCACAGAACATTGTGCTCCCAGAACCCTACAGCTAAGAATCTGTTCTGTTCTGTTCTGCAGTTCTGGAGAAGTACTTGGGCTTGTTTTAGTAATGCTTTTGCTTTTGTTGCAATTGAAAAATGGAAAGCATTTTAATTTTATTATATAAAACTTTATAAACACAACTGTTGTTCTTAAATGCATGGAGTAATCTTGGGACTCCTCTACTTAGCCTGTGTATGTTGTTAAATGGTCAGAACTGTCTGAAAGAAATTGTATAAATTATTTCCTGGGAGGAGAGGACCTCATTTCAATGTTTCTTCACTTTTTTTTTTTTTAATCATTGTGCTGATACTGTCCAACACCAAATACAAGGATGTATTATGATGTTAAATTAGATGCTGCTGGATATTGGTGTCAGTATGGTGTCAGATGCCACTTGCATCTGGCCTAGGTGGTTAATGACATTAAGTATTGAAATCTGTTTTCAGCTCTAGCTAAAATGGTGAAGTCTGTAATAAGCTTAAGTTAAATTGATATTAGGCACTTTGGCTCAAGTAAAAGTCTGTGCACAGCAGCCAAGTACTGATTCTTAATTAAATCAGTTCTTAACCTGATTTGATTTATATCAGCATGAATTTTCTGTTCTGTAAGGTTTCACAGGGGAACATATTGACATTCAAGTTATTTTAAGTTCCTCAAGAAAAACAAATTGCAATTTGCTAGGAAGGTCTTAATCAGCAGTAGGGACTGGGAGACATATGATTTTCTTCCAATTTATTTGTAGCGCTGTCAGTTAACAGCAATGCAGCCATTTTAATTTGGGGATTTTTAACTGTTTTGTTTCCAGAATTCAGATTTCATCAACTCCATTAATGTCTAGAGTTAAGTTTCTTACCCTGTATCCTACCAGATGTCTCCAAGCTCTGTCCTAAAAAAATGCTATTCCTCTCCATTCGCAGACCGGAGTGTTTCTGTTTTCTTTACATGTTGCTAGAAGACTTTTAAGTTCACTTTATAGCATAGAGGGAACTGGGTATGGAAAAATGGGATGGGGAAAATGGCCTGGCAGAAATGAGACAGTGAATAACTGATTACCAGAGTAAAGCTGTGGACCTACATTCCATATTTTCTACCTCTTCAAAACATTTGGGAGGATTTTTGCTGTTTCCACACACTTATTCTACTGTGTGGACTATTTTAATGCTAATTACCAGCTAAGAGTGGCAATTTTTTTTCTACTTCTATGGAAAGAGAATATGGGAAACAGACTTACGCTGATGGGAAATACCCATTTCAGTGAATGTTATCAAAAGCAAATGCTTCTTAATTTGGCAGGTTTCAATCTATGATCACAAATTTGTGAGTCAGCAGATGGAAAATCTGTCTAGAAAAGTCAGATTCATACTTTTTGTGGAAAGTAACTCAGCAGTGGAACCTGATGGCCTGATTTTAGTACTATTTGAGACTGATGCACTAAATGTGAATGCTTTGTTGTTGGCTGCATCCACAAAAACAAAACCAGATCTCATCTGGGACTGCCCTCACACAAGCCTGAGAACCAGAACTTCAGGGTTATTCACTAGCACATATGGTCCATCGCTCACATGGTCTTGAATGAGAGCTAGTTAGCAATATTTATTTGCTGAAAAGTAGCAGTACTTCCTCTAGACCTAAGTGGATATGTCCACACAGAGTGCTGTGTGAATTTTCTAACTAGTTTTCCACTAGCTCAGGGATCTCTGCTCTATGTGTAATTTAGCTATTTCTTGCCTACACAGGGTGGATTTATTTTCTTAAATTTTACTGTAATATCGCAATATTTGAGCGTATCTCGGTGGTGTAAGGGGTCCAGGTGTATCCATCCTTCCTCATCATATCCTCTCCTTATTTATTTTTCCTTTGTCATATCCATTTGAAACAGAAGTCAGCGCTCTCTGGGAACCTGCTTCTGTGTTCAGTCAAGCAATAATGCACTTTTGGATGCTGACAGATAATTCTGCAAGCTTCTATTTGCTCCATGGATCTGCTCTCAGCTCTTTTTTTACATGGGCTTTTGCAGCCCCTACAAATGGGGAACTTTCATCCAGTTTTGTCTGGCTTTACTGAAATAGGCTATGGTGCCAAAATGTGCCTTACCACTAGGCATATGGGTATCTGTGATAACAGGAGACAAGGGATGCTCATTATTAACTAGTATGAAATGCTTAGACTCTTTTTTGTCTCCGTGACCAGAAAATGATTTTGTGCACTAACTTGCTAATTCTATGAAGGTTTTCTTATGTATCATCTTGAAACTGATTACTGAAAAAATGCATAGTAGGATAATTTCATAAAATAAATTGAGAATTTCCCATTATTAAAGTTTTGGGTGCTTTATTTCTGTACTAATATCAATACGCTCCATTGCAATGGATTACTTTTCTAAGTATGGGGCCCTCAGCACTTTAGTAAGGTATTTAATAATTTCTGATACCAACATTCAAATGTAATCTAAAATTCCATGTTGTCTTTATATGTTACTATTTCTGTGGCCAATCTCTTTTGCATTCTAATTTATGTATCAAAACAGACACATAAATATCTCTCATATGTTTCCCTCTGAGTAATTAGTAAAATGGGATAATGAATTACATAAGAGCCAAGTTTAAAGAAATATTTAAAGTGTATACCTTTATGATGCTAATAGGGAAATTAAAAAGAAACAAAACACTTCTTATGACCAATTGGGTTTTATTTTCAGAAGAGATTTACTAAACAGTGTTGAGTTTTTAAAAGGTCAAGAAAGGACTTCTCTACGAGTTAGAAATACTTGCACAAGAAGAAAAATAACATACTCCAGTGTTACCTAGCCAAGAAAGAAAATCTAAGGTGATTGCTAGAACACCCCAGAAATCTAGTTTTAGGTAGTAAGTGCTAACTTTTAGGTGTAAGCAGTAAGCACTGGAGTATTTAATTAATGGAAATAGGAATAATCTATATTTTGATGTCTCCAATTTTGCAGAATTTTTTTTAATTGACCCTTTTCTTTAAGGGAGTACCACAGCTGTTAACTAGATGATGTTCCCATTAGGTAAGACCAGATCACATAGTCTCCTCTCTTCACAGAATGATAGAATGGTTTGGGTAGGAAGAGACCTTCAGGACCATCTGGTTCCAACCCCTCTGCCATGAGCAGGGAACCTTCCACTAAATCAGGGTGTTCAACATCCCATCCAACCTCACCTTGGACATTCCCAGAGATGGGTCATCCACAACATCTCTGGGCAACCTGTGCCAGTGCCTCATTAATCATGATTTTTCTGTGATGATAAACAACCTTTTTTTATGTGTGTTTTTCTGTTCTCATAGTGGGCAATTTATTAACAATATTTCTCTGGCTGAAACAAAAGAAGCCTGAATCAGGTTTGTGCTATGCGAGATCAGATCAGTGAAGCCTGAACCACCTCAATAAAAGTTGAAGGGGAGGGTACACAGGTATGTCTGTGGGTCTGCTTGTTGCTGTGAGTTCACTGCCTCTGTGAAAGTGGTTATGAATCTTTTTGAAGCATTAAGCAGTCAGTTGTCTTAGTTGACACTTTCTTTAAAATTTGTGACCTGAGATACCTTGATCTATCACCAAGAAGTGTTTGCAATCAGTGAAGTTGCTTGTACAAAACGTGAGGGGGCACCAAACCCCTGCCGATGCTTGGTGTACTCAGTGTGAAGACATATTTTGCAAATACAAACAGCTGCTATTTCCTGAATGTTTGGAGTAAGTCAATAAAGATGACAAATTGCTCCAGACCTCCTTTCTCTTTTCAAAACAGACTGCTTTAAATATAAGCTGATCGTAGAATCATAGTCGTTTTTGTCTTATTACTACTGGATTTATGTCAATCTTTTATTTCCATTGTTTTTCCTAGAAAAAAAAATCAGTAATTCAGCGTCCAGAGACAACTGGATATGGTGAATTGATTCTTGTAGTCCTTACATCATTGGTTTCAATAGAATTACTCCTGATATGTTGCTTTGGAGACATAATAATTTATAATAGTATAACTGTAGCAGCATAATTACACCAAGAGAAAGATGCCAGTATATTTCCCTGCAGAGGTGACCCTGAGTGAGATTAGAGCTAAGCTTACTTAATCTCACTCACCAGTTTTATTCTACCCCTCCTTTCTCAGCCTTTGTTTCAAAATCTTGCTCTGTTTTTTTATTACTATTTTATTCTACTTTGGGGGATTCATCTGCAAAATTTGTATTTGCCAGCAGTTGCCATAAAAAAAGTTAGAACACAGACTTTTCTTCAGGTAAATGATTCAAAATATTTGAGTCTTTCAGTGTTCATAAAACACCAGTCATATTGCTTATAAGAAATTTTAAAGTAGGAGCACATTAATTTATGCATGCAAGAGGATTTATTTGTTACGGCATTAAAGCCAAAGTGACACTGATACAAATGAGATATTGAATAGACATACTTTATCATAGTATCACATGTTTTGAGGCTGATGAAACCAAATGTGTGTAACTAGATCTGCAAAACAGAGGTAAAATTGTTGCTCAGTTACATCAGGAATAAGCCTAGTAATTCTGTCTCAGCTATGGTGGGATCTCTTACAAACAAATCAAGACTTGAAAAATCTCTTGAATAACTAAAGTCTATGTGTTTTGATCCATCCTAGTAGGCAATAAACATCATTATGAAGGAGAGACTTTGTATTTAGTCTGGATTCATTTGTCTTCAACATCAAGTTTTCTGTTTTCAGCTAGCTTGAAGACATAATATGGAATTTTATTTTTTTCTTATCACTCATAAGAGTCATTTACAGATGATGACTGAGTCATCTCTTGCTCTGCTCCTTGTTTAAACTGTGTAGATTGGAAAAGTTGACTTGCAGTGGAAAACTGGTAAGGCTTTTAATTTCAAAATGTTTTCTTAGCACTTTTTAATAAAAACAGACAAATCCAGAAGAATGTTTACTGCATAACAGGAAGTCTAGATATTAGAACTGCCAAGCACTAAACAGGAGTAATACTATATCCCTGTGATTTGATGAAGCTGAATTTGTTTCTGCTACTAGCTCTCAGTACAATACAGTACTGCCTCTGATAGTTGTCAAAGGGTGACTAAATGGTCAAGGTGTAAAGGAACCCTTCTGGAAGAATAGACCAGAATAGATAGAGTTTTTTATCTGTTTGCTGTTGAAGTGCTTGGCAAACTTTCCATGCTGTTAAATTTGAAGAAAGAAAAAAATTCTAACAAACACACAAAATCAAATGAAAAAAGCCACTACACCTGTGTGTGAGGTTTCTGTAGAGATTCAACAGAATCGATGGTTGTACCTTGCCAATTGACATAAACCATAATGAAAGAATACATGTATTGGATACACAGCCATGAAATCTATTACAGGTCTTTGGAAGAATCTCTGAGCATGTATGTCAAGATGATCTGGCAAATAAAGTTTACTTAAATTTTCAAAGGGCTTTTAGCAACATCTCATTCCAAGTGTCCATAGAGAAATGAGAATGAGAAAGAAGGAATAATTATGGAAGACTAATTAAAATATTATAAATGAAGTATATTAAAAACTAGTTCTCTGCTGCTCAGTGTATTGATATATGTTCTGGAAATGAATTTGGGAAGTCAGGGACAGAATGCACTGACAATACTAAGCTACTTAGGCTTGAGACTAAAGACAAAAGCTGCAAAGAGTTGCAGAAGGATACCATGAGATTGAATGACTGGGCAATAAAATAGCAAAAATAATATAACATTGATAAATAAAAAATCAGATACAGCTAGTAAAAAGAAATTTAATTTTATACACTATGATATCTTTGATATATATTGCCATTTAGGAGATGATTCCAGCTCATAAGATATGATTCTTTGAAAATATCAGCTTCCACAGGAGCAATCAAGAAACAAAGAAAATAATGGGTGGTACTAAGAAAATACCAGATGATCAAACAGAAGGCATTGCAATGCATTTATGTGAATTCCTAGTGCTCACTCATTTTGAATAGTGCAGGCAATTCTGCCTCTTCTTTCTCCTTCTAATCTGAGGAAGTCTGCAGCAGAACTAGAAACAGGAGAGCAGGGGAAGAAAAAGCTGTTAAAAATCCTTGGCTGTATCCAGCTACTGTGTTGGGTATCATCAGCATTTTATCACTTAAGGCCTGTGCGTGAACATGCCATTTTCCCTATATCTGCTGTTCTGAACTGGTTTGGCTTCAGAACTTGGTGAGGATGTACAGTCAGCTGGCATGCCAAGGTCAGGGCAAGAATACAGATAGGCAGAGACATGTGGTGTCTATTATGCAGGAGAGGTTGGCTTGAAAGAATAAGGTTTTAGTGGTGAAGGTACTTTTTGAATAGAACATACTATCACAAAGTCAGTTCATTTGTCTTCCCAAAAATCAAAAGTTTCAGAAAAGGAAGTCAGCGTTGTCCTCACTCCAGTTGGTCAGATTTGATCTTCTCCTCAAGGGTCATGCTCTGGCTGCCTATGCCACCTGTCCACTGTCCTAAAGATGAAAAGTACTATACTTGCTGCATCAGGTACCAAAATTGGGAAAAAAAATTTCATTTTTAGGTAACACATCATCACCCATGGTCTGACACAAACATGAGATAGCATAAGCTAATTTTTGTTCAAAGATTGGAGCACTTGAAAAATCTTGGAATTAAAATGAAGGTGCTCTTTCAAATGTTTTAATGATTTCCAGCCTGACACAATGCTGGTGGTCATGCTGGTTTATTTTGTGTGCATTGGTGTGGCTGGAATAAGCAGGCAGAAGATGGGTCTTAGCTCCCAAATGGGGCCTCCTGCTGCAGTGTTCATAGCAGAGGGTGACTGGTCTGCAAGCAAATGCCCATAATTGTCTCTGTAGGGATGCTGTAAAAGAGAAAGGAAGTAAGATGTCATATTGGGGCATGTGCTTCAACTTGTGTATAAAAATTACAGTGGGAATATGTACTTAATCTATTAAGGAGGAGACCTGAAGGTCAGGGGGAGGACAGGGGAGTGATTCTACTTAGCGGAGTCCACACTAACTCTGTAATAAGGCTTGCTCCATCTTACTTAATGCCCAGTCTAATTTCAGAGCTTTTAATATGAAAACTCTAAAAAATTGTTTTAAGAACAGATTATACTCTAAGTAAGGGTAGCCATGATGTGCCTCCTAGTTGTTGCCTTAACAGGGGCTTTGTGATGGATGATGCTACCAGACAAAAACAGAAAGAAAGTTTGAATCATCTATAGGACAAATAACAAGCTGGAGGAATTAAAAATATTGGGGATAACTTTTAAGGTGGTACCTTTTAATTGATTTGAAAATGCTTGCCTGTGTTCTTACAGGGATGCATGGTGCAGCAGAGAGATCATGATTTTCATTTTGCCCAGTTTCCTTGTAATAAATTTCCTTCTTTCTCATAAACAACCCAGTCAGGAGGAAACACAGGTTACAGACAATATTTATCAAATATCTTTTATGAATTAAGCTGTTACTATTAATACAGTCAAGCTGTTGTTTTCCTTATAGCTATGTCTGATGGTGTTTCCCCAGCCAACCCAGGTTTGATCTGCCCCCGAAGCAGAGGGCTGCCACAGACAGCTCCCATCACATACTTACCTTCTCTCTGGCCTGCTGCTTTCTGGTCACAGTTTCTCCATCCTTGCACAGGTTTTGGCAGTGCACAGGTCTTCACCCCTGCACACAGCTCCTCAGCAGTCAGGAGAGGAGGATGGATTGCACATCAGGAAACCCTGACAGCGCTGGAGTGGCTTATGTTAAAAAAGTCTCTTTTTTTTAACCAGGCATTGTAAAGAAAGATGCAGCTTATCTGAAAAGGCAGATTTGCTGGCAGTCTTGGAGAGGCCACCTCTAAAGCAGAGCGGGCCACCAGGCAGTCTTAGGAAGGCCGTCAGGTGCTGTGAAACCCATGCAGCTCTGCAGAGCAGTCATGTAAGGTCTGGTGTATCACATCTTCTCCCTGTGCCCTCCTTGTCCTGCATGAGAGCCTTTCAGTCATAATGGCTACTCTCTGAGCAGCACCTTCCTTCTCCAACAGAGGAAGCAATATGCTACTGATATAAAACCTATAATGATCTGCAGACACAAGTAACATTTGCAAGGAAAATCAGTATCTCTTGTTAGTGCAATTGTGACAGTTTAATATAGGAGACAAGCATTTGGGTATGCAAGGCCTTATGTAACATTTACTTCTTTTTTTTTTAAACAACTATCTCACTAGGTCTAACAAAGAATATGACTTTCCCCAGCAAATGTTGACTTGCTCAAGAAACAGAAGTCATGTAAATTTTAGATTGTATATATGGCATATTATATGTATCCTAAACACCAACACACATTCACTCGTGTACAGATTAAATATATCAGGAGAGGTATGCAGCAGATGCAGTATATACAATCTAACATTTATACATATGTATGTTATTTTAATTTAATCTTTATTGATCTAGTCTGGGTCCCAGGCATGCTGGGAGAGAAGAGTGGTAGCAAATGCTTCTATAATGAAACTGCCTAAGCCGCCCAGTATCAGCAGTAGTCCTCTGCTGTGTTTGCACTGTACAGAGACAGCCCTTGCCCTGGAGGCCTTCACCAAGAAAATAGGCTAATGTTAAAGTAAAGCAATACATAATTCAGTGAGACTATATGAAACCTCCATGCTTTCAAAAGGAGGTCTATTTTCGCATTAGAGATCCATTAGATCAGTCCAGGTGTCCCAAGGAATGCTACTGCACCAGTCTAATCACTGCATGAAATCCAGTGTACCAGTTGTAATGGATTTTATGACATCCTCTGTTCTCACTGTTCTGCTTGGGGGAAATTTCAGCTGGGATAAGAAAGGAATAATAGCTGCTCGATTCAAAATCTTTATCGGAGAAGAAACATTTGCAGCTTAATCTAAAAATCTCAAACCCCATATTATTTCAAAAGAAAAAAAAAAGCACTTGGCACTACACAATACATGAGATAAAGGCCTGCAAATTGGCAAGAGAGCTTGACATAAGCACATTGCAGATAATGAAACAGTGGAAAAATTTAAGAGAGAGGAATTTTTGAGCCCCTTCTGAAAAGTTTTATTATAAACATATCTGTTAACTTACAGAAGAATTTCTTTTTTGCTGTAATGTGATTAGAGGTGAATCCAAGTAAACAAAACATTCAAAATTTAAGTAGAAAACAGTGGCATTTAATGAAAGTACAAGTTCATGACACAGGCTGGAAAGCTATCCTTTTTGTTAAAGAAAGATTTATGTGAACCTAGTCAAATTAAATGTGATTACCAGTGCATATATTTGAAGAGCTAGTGCTGGGATAGAGCTATCACTGGGATAGTGGTCTCAAATCCAAAGTGCAGATTAAGCTCCAAATCAGGAATGGCCATTGGTAACATTTAAATAAACCCCAGCAGGCCGAGTGACCGGTATTCCCACTGCTCATCCCCCGCCAGGCAGTTCCTCCACTGTAAGGGTGAGTCAGAAAACTGGGTACATCCTCTGAAGCGTAATAATTAAATGGGCTGAATCCTGAACGGCTGGGTGTTCAAAATGCAAATACTGCCACTTTTTTAAATTCAGCAGAGAATTTATTAATTTTTTTATAAAATCAGACACAGTGGAGGAGGGATGAGGGGTAAAATTGAAGCAATACTGGCAACCCAGAAACTGTGGGACAAATCAGATTGGGTAACTTCATTTTTGTTATGGTATAAGACTATTTTAGCTGCTGCGGTTGGTTTAATTGCTTGGCCTTCATTTTTTAAGTGGGTGAAAGCAAACCTGGAGCCTCATGTTGGTCCCTTATTTTTTTGTTTTCTTGCTTGCACCACAAAGGAAGGGAATGAAACAAAAGGGGAAGCTGGCTGCTACTCCTGCACCTATAGCCTGGAGAACTCTCTAGCTGCCCAACACGAGTGGCTTTTGTTTTGCAGCAAACCCAGTCATCCACAGACCACCCTGAGGGGACAGAAGGGAAGAGGGAACAGAATCAACCCTGGACAACTTCTCCTCCCATTTTTTTCACATTTGTCTTGGGGCCCAGTCTTAGACCCTAGCTTCTGGTGTCCTGTTCCTCTTCTTCAGCAAGGCTGCTGAGGAAACTCCAAGGGACTACAGTGGGCTTATCAAAATACAATCTGAGATGATCAGTAAAGCCAATCATGTCACCTAGTTGAAACTTTCCAATAAGTTCTAATGCCTTTCTAGTAAATATGGCTTTAAATTCAGCAATGGATATGTTGTCTGCACGAGATAATTTCCAGTTGGTATTCCTGGGGAAAATATGTCATGTTTGGCTGTGCAGTGAGCCTGGAGAAGACCAAGGAACAGGAAGCTGAAGGAGGAGCTTCCAGCAGAGGACACTGAATAAGACAGGAGCCCCTGGGGAGAAAATAAATTGGTGATTGTGTCATTAAATATTGTAGCCATGATGCATGTGGGGAAAAGACAGACTTAGACTTACACAGATAACATTAAGTCTGACACTTTCTAGGCTTTTGCCTGCTTGAGTTAGTAAACTTAATAAGGTTTTTAATGTGCATATGTGCATGTAAAATAATGGGGTTTGACAATGTCCCTTGAACCTGGTAATCCTGTTTGCAATTCACAATACCTCAACACACAATGCCACTCAGTGAAAATAACTATTGTGTAAAGTGAACCCTAGGACACAACTGAGGAGCACATCAAATTACAATGCAAAGTGGGCTTTCGGTGTTACTGAGAAAGAAAATAATCTATGTCACCAGAGGTGGGCTGCTGCTTTGGATCTTACTCTCTCTTTACAGTTTTCCTTATAGCTACGTCCAGTGGTGTTTCCAGTGTACGTGCTTAAATGGAGGGGAGAAAAATGTTCACCGGAAGTCTTAAGAACCTACTATAAAAATATTCTTCTTGGTTTGTCAGTTACTCATTTTTGTTACTTCTGTAATCAGCTCTATCTTCTGCTCCTTCTTATTTTTAATTTTGTTTTGCTTGCCTTGCCTGTACACAGACACACAAATAGAACAGGCCAGTGTCCCCTCTCACAATGTAAGATTCAAAAATTAGTTTTTAATGAAAGATGCATCTAGTCTTTCTCGAACAGAAATAGTAATTTGAGTCATAACAAGGACTATTAAACAATACCCTGTAGTGAGCTACAATTGGTGTTTTCCTCTCTACACCTCTCCTAATTGCTCACTATTATTCTGACTGCTTATATAGTTTTGATGGGTTTTGATGTGCTCAAGATGCTTCTGCAGAGTATTTTCCTAGACTGTGGTGAGCAGAATTATTATATGGTTGGTCCTAGCATCTTATTACTTTTTAAGTTAAGATTTTATTAGTCCTATCTTGCTAAAACTTGCAAATCAAATTATTTTTAATTTGAAGGAGAATGATTTGATGGTAATATCTGCTGGGTTCAGCTAAAGTAAATCAAAACATTCAGTGTAGCTGAAATTGTCTTGAAAGCAGAAAGGCATTTGTACTGTGAATCTGTGAGGGTGGAGGTGATGAATTATACTGTGAAAAAAAATGAAAACCAGATGGCACTTGCCAAACACCAACACAGTACAGTTACGCATAGTGGAGGCATAACCACATAGCACTTATACAAACCTGTTACCTAGATTCTCATCAGGCTTCTGAGCAGAATGAAGTTTGAGTTTTGCTGAGGTATCTGGTGACATCGGGGTTTTGTGAGATGAAGACAAAGCAGCAGCTTGGGTTGAATGGGCCCAGGCTAGAGATGAGATGACGGATGGGAAGTTTGCCAGGACCTTCCCAGCACTGACTGCTTTGTCCAGAACTGCTGCACAGTTTGGAGCCCCCACTAGTGCCTGCAGGGCAGGGAGCTGCTGGCTGCTCTGATAACAGGGCGATGAGGCAGGATTTGAAATCTGAGTTTGGAACAGTGTGGTCTTTCCCAGCGCTTTTACGACAGCTCAGGCATCACTTTGGTGGCCACAAATAGTTTTAAAACCACAACTTCAGATGCATTATGAACCTAAAGTTGCTGTAGGAAGAATCCAGATTTCATATAGGAGGAGATAAAACTTGTAGGAAAAATTAAAACCCTGACTGCACTGCAGCCAGGAATAAAATTGTCACTGACAGCTACAGAAAAACTAGGATTTCCCCCATACAAATACATCACGTATTTTGTTGTTGCTAATATGACCCCACTCACAAGAACTATAGCAAGAACAAGAAGATACAACCCAGTGATGAGAGATTCATGTCACAGTTGTTTTGGTTCTGCTGCTCCAAAGCATCCACAGTTTATAAGCTGGGGAGTGCAGCTGTAAGTGAACAGAAGCTTTTGCCCAGAGAGTTATTGCTTATTAAATGTTGCTATTCAAATTTCTTTGCAACTTTAAAGTAGATTTTCCAATCAACAGATGAGTCATACCCCAATCCTCTTTATTTTGCCAACAGACAAGTAGGGAGACTCAGCTGATATACATCTTGGAATATTGTCAATTTATGATTCAATTTACTGTCATAATTGTTTGTTGTTCTGCTTTGTTTCAGTGAAAATGATGGATCATAATAATTATTTTGCATATAGTACTTCTCTTTTAGTCCTTAGATCTAGAAAGGGATTTGGACCAGTCTTCCTGCAAATGAATCACACCATTTTTATTTAGAAATACCTAGGTTAATTTTTATTATCAGCAGTCTTTATTATCAACATATCTTAATAGCAACATCAAAGAGGAAAATCAATTCCCAAGAAAATCCTTCCGGCCACTGTCCTATCAGCTAAAAGGTCATGGTACTGCAGAGTTAAAACCTCATCATCTCTACATGACTATTCTTGCTGGGTTTGTTCCACTCAAAATATCCTGTGAAACAGTCACATTAGTGCTTTATGATTAAATGCAGCCATTTACAGAAGATCTCCTTTGGTTGGAATTTTCCACCCTGCAGCTGAGATGCAGTACCTGACAGCATGCCTGGGGCAAAGGAAGGTACAAATCAAAACTGGAGATGCCAACAGATCATTTAAGTATGCATTTGTAGGGGTTCTGCCATGCTGTCGCCCTGTAAGTTGCTCAAGATGAAAAAGTTTGATCCATTGACATTGCAAAACTGACCCCTCCTTTGGCCCGGATGAGTGTTGCATGTCACAACATAGAAAGCTTCTCTATGGGAGAGCTTCCAAATGAGATCGCTCACCTGCCACATTGTGGAGGCAAGGGCCTAATAGATCTGTCACCTATTTTTCTTCCAAAACCTACCTGCAAGCTGGTCCTGACCCGGGTTGTGCATCTGCTGGCCTAATACTCTCCATGGGAAAACAATGTTGGTTCTTTTCTTTGGGCACCTGGAGGAGGGTCCCTATTCTAGTGTCTCAGTTTTAAAGACTATGTCCACTCTATTAAAAATAACAAAACAGAGGGTTTGATCTGTATCCCGGAGTGATATGAACTTTTTCACATCCACATTGCCCAGGGCATGCCTCTCCTGTAGCACTCCCACTCCATCCTCTCTCTGGATATCCTCTGGCACTCTGCTGGTGTCCCTTCAGCAACAGAATTACGATTTAGAGGGGTGGGGAACTTTACCTTCTTTTCTTTTTCTGAAATAATGTAAGGTTTGCTCTGCAATTCTGAACTTCAAAAACCTGTGAGTGGGTGTTTTGTTCATACCAGTGTGTGGCATGAGGACATACGCCAGTGTTGGAGGCTCAGGTTCATTTATGGTACCTTCCGGGACGAGTTCCTGGGAAAAAACTCTCCAGAAGCATGCCTGGGCTCTGTCTTGGAAAAAGTTTGTTGAAGTGCTCAGGCCAGTCCATGAGCAAACTAAAAGTTCAGCATAGAAGAGTTGTGGACCAGTGCTCAGCCCCCATTCCCTGCCCCACATTCATTTAGCTGTACTACCATACCAGGAGTCAGCACCTTGTTTTAGCAAGAATAGTGTTACCAAATGAGCAGAAAAAGAGTGACACAAGTCATATCCAAGACCCAGTTTCTGCCAGGAAGCAGATATCACTCTCTGCTGGGTTAAGAACTGGCTGGATGGCTGGGCCCAGAGAGTGGTGGTGAACGGTGTTGCCTCCAGTTGGTGGCCAGTCACTAGTGGTGTCCCCCAGGGATCAGTGTTGGGCCCAGTTCTATTTAATGTCTTTACTGATGATCTGGATGACGGTATTGAGTGTACCATTAGCAAATTTGCAGATGACACCAAGTCTGGGGGGCAGTGTTGATTTGTTTCAAGGCCAGAGGGCTCCTCAGAGGGACCTGGATAGGCTGGAGAGTTGGGCTGATTCCAATGGGATGAGGTTCAACAAGGCCAAGTGCCGGGTCCTGCACTTTGGCCACAACAACCTCATGGAGCACTACAGGCTGGGGACAGAGTGGCTGGAGAGCAGCCAGGCAGAAAGGGACCTGGGAGTTTGGATTGACAGGAAGCTGAACATGAGCCAGCAGTGTGCCCAGGTGGCCAAGAAGGCCAATGGCATCCTGGCCTGTATCAGGAACAGTGTGGCCAGCAGGACCAGGGAAGTGATTCTTCTCCTGTACTCAGTGCTGGTGAGGCCACACCTGGAGTGCTGTGTCCAGTTCTGGGCCCCTCAGTTCAGGAAGGACATTGAGGTGCTGGAGCAGGTCCAGAGAAGAGCAGCGAGGCTGGTGAAGGGACTCGAGCACAAATCCTATGAGGAGAGGCTGAGGGAGCTGGGGCTGTTTAGCCTGGAGAAGAGCAGGCTCAGGGGAGACACCATCACTCTCTACAATTACCTGAAAGAAGGTTGTAGCTGGGTGGACATCGATCTCTTCTCCCAGACAACCATCAGTAGCAGAAGAGGACACAGTCCTAAACTGTGCCAGAGGAGGTTTAGGTTGGATATTAGGGAGAAATTTTTTAGAGAGAGAGTAATCAGACATTGGAATGGGCTGCCCAGGGGGGTGGAAGGTTCACTGTCCCTGGAGGTTTTTGAGATGAGACTAGATGTGGCACTTAGTGTCTAGTAACCACAGCAGTGTTGGATCAAGGAACTCGCTAATCTCAGAGGTCTTTTCCAACTCGATTGATTCTATGATTCTCTGTTTCTATGAATGCTTTTAGCATAATCCAGATTAAAAATATCATATATATATAAATCTAGCAGAGAAGGAACCTCTAAAGTGCCTCCTGGGACTCCTCCCAGGGAACTCAGCTCATGCCTCACCCCCAATTCAAGGTCCCATTGAGAATTATGGTTTCATTTTATGTAAAATACCAAAAGTTTTTGGCAGAATACTTGAAAATTAATACTGCAGCACAATCATGGAAATTCCTCTCTTTTTAATGGGATTTTCTGCCTGGCTAATAAACAAATTGTCTTTCAAATGAAAGCTGTCTCTCAGCCTGCTCTCTTGCTGGATTCTGGCTCAGCTGACAGAGAAGGAAACTCCAGAGAAGTTCTGCTCTCTCTGACAATGATCATGCTGTTAAGTGATATGTAGAGGCCATTTATTTATTTACTTACTGATTTGCCATAGTTAATATTTATTGCATTGCTGCCTGCTGTCTCTCCCCATTGGTTTAAAAGGAATGTTGCACTCTGGGTTGTATTTTCCCTCCTAGTGCTTTAGCCACCCAAATCTGTTACCGTTGTTGTCCTCTCCTGTCTTCTAGCCCTGGGGATAGTTTTCTGCCATAATCATCCTTTATCTCTCTTAGGGTTAACTCTTGTAGTCCTTTTTCCCCCGAGAGATGAGTGAATAGATAGACAAATGGGACCAACAACGAATGAAAGCAGCAGGGCTGCATACCCCAGCAGGGTAAAATGCTGACTGTAGCAGCACTGCTTTAGAAAATCACAGTTTCTTCTGAGTTACCTTACTGGTCACAATCTCTACAGGTCATTGCTGTGCTCTGTAATCACAAGTTCTCAGACCAATAGTTATACATTTTTATTTATCTGTGAGGCAACCAGCACAGCAGAGGTACTTCTGAACATAGATGATAATTCATTCTGGCACTGTGTTGTGCTGTGTTAATATGAAAATGCAGTGTTGATTTTGTTTATTTGTTTTGTGTAAGGAGATTGATGCTAAATTTCCCCCTGCAAATCCGACAGGATCGTTGTGGTTTAAGATAATTGCATAGCTTAACACAGTTGTAAAACCGCAGTTGATTCTGGCACTGGGAGCCTGCCTTTGATGTGTCTCAGGTTCATCTCCTGGAACTGTGTGCCAGTTTGTCCCACGATCCATATTTATTTGTTTAAATTTAAAATAATCAAGATTGGTTCCCAAGGCTCTATGGAACTGCCATAATAAATTATGCAAAAATACTGTTAAGTTAAGCCTCAGCAGTTCAGTCAGCCAGCTATCTACCTCCACTGTCAGCTGGAAAGCATGTCTCTGCCTCACCTGAAAACTGTCTTACATACACGCCTTTTGCAGTGGGCCTGGAAAGTCAGCAAATTTGGCATCTTCAAAAGAAAAAGAGGAACAATTTCCAGAGCCATCAAATACAACACTCGGTAAGAGCTGTGTTTTTCCCAGTTACTAGGTGCTAGAGCTTCTGAAGAAAGCATTTATTGGTTTCAGGCCCAGTTCATAGAGGACTTTACTGTGCACACACACAAAAAAAAGTGTGTGAGAGGACAAGACATTCTTAATCCAAACACAGAGAATAAGTAAAACTTCCAGGGAAGACCACAAATATATTCTCTCTGCTTTCCCAGGCAAACACCATAAACTGCAAGAAGACATTGACGCACTGAACCAAGCTCCTGAGGCACCAATATCTTATACTCTGTATTGAGTCTGTGTGGCAAGGTTTTGGTAGGGGGGGGGCTACAGGGGGGGCTTCTGTGAGATTCAGCCAGAAGCTGCAACCCAGTGCCAGTCAGCTCCAAGACGGACCTGCTGCTAGCCAAGGCCAAGCTCATCAGGGAGTGCCTCCAGGATAACAGAGTTAAACAGGGGAAACTTCAGCCCGACAACTTCAGCCAGAGTGAGAATATGTGAGAGAAACAGCTCCGCAGACACCAAGGTCAGTGAAGAAAAAGGGGGAAGAGGTGCTCCAGGTGCCAGAGCAGAGATTCCTCTACAGCCTGTGATGAAGACCATGGTGAGGCAGGCTGTCCCTCTGCAGCCCATGGGGTTCCACGGTGGAGCAGGTATCCCCCTGCAGCTCGCAGAAATGTGTGATAAGCTGACTGCAATCCCCATTCCCTATCCTCCTGCACTGCTGGGGGGAGAAGGTAGAGAATTCAGAAGTGGAGTTACACCCAGGAAGAAGGGAGGGCTGGGGGAAACTGTTATAAGATTTAGTTCTATTTCTCATTACCCCACTCAGATTTAACTGGTAATAAACTACACCAATTTCCCCAAGTTCAGTTTATTTTGTCTGTAACAGTAATTGGTGACTGATCTCCCCCTGGCCTTATCTCAACTTACGAGACTTTTGTTATATATTCTTTCCTCTGCCCAGCTGAGGGGGGAAGTAATAGAGCGGCCTTGGTGGGCACCTGGCATCCAGCAAGGGTCAGCTCACCACGTACTCCCAAATATTCTGCTTGGATTTCAGCTGTTGAGCTCATGAGGCATGTTTACCAGCATCTAACCCTGAGGAAACCATCATGTGGATCATGTTGTCAGTGTTTGTGCCCAAGAGGGAAGGCTGTATGTGTCTAATGAGGCACATTTTATGAAAACTGGCAAAAGAGAATGTTAGCAAAGGAAGAATAAAGTTACAAATAAAGTAGGCTTAAAAATAGTGAAATCATTTCAACTACGACTTCCATTGTAGAAGCTCTAAACTCTCACTTTGTCCTCTAAAGCCTATGTCCCTGGTATCTCCTAAATAACTTCCCAGTATCCTATTTCTTCCCACTCCTGTCAGTACCGTGGCAAAAAGTTCAATTGTCACAAAATGGCCTATGCTTATATGACTACATTCCTTTACCCTCCAAAACCAATATGACCAATATTAAATATTGTGTCATGTTGGAAGGTTACTTACCCTCCTCAGTATTTTCTGAATTAAAGACTCCTTAGAATAGGGAAAAGTAAAAGGCTGTAGGATCACTTGTGGACATCTTATTAACTGAGGCTGTGTATTGTCATTTCTAACATGGCTTTGCTGAAGTCTCCAAAACAACTCAGCTTCTAAAGCTTGCAAGAGCACTAAAAGATCATTCAAGGATCAGGGAGCACAACCGAGAGAACAGAAGTGTAAGAGTGTGTAACTAGTTTTAATGCTACTACCAGCATGCATAGTTCAATCATACATATACATGCTGTATGTTTCACCAAAGTTGTGTTTAAGTTGCTTTTCTTCTTGAAAGACAACAACAGACTCATCTTTCCCACAGGTGAATGCATTTGAGATACGTTCATAGGTAAAGCAGACATAGCAGCGGAGGCTTAATTAAACATTTGCCTAACCACATAAACAGACTGATATATCTTCATAGCATCTGGCAGTTTAACCATTCACTAGTCATCCTATAATTAGCATGCTGATAAATTTAATAGAATACTGTTTTAATGTAGTGCCAGATGGCCCTTCTGACTGACAAGGAGAATGACAATCTCTGTCATGTTTACTTCAAGGGTAGCAGAACAGTCAAAAAGTTCCTTCTTAGAGCACAACATTGATGAAGTAAGAGGGGTACGTTTAGTTTCCTCAGAAATCAATGGCTTTGAATGTGCAACACGGAGTAAGCATAGTTCATGAACTTCCCATGAAAAGTTTCCTTGCTTACTTCTCCTATTTGGTAAAGACATTAGCTTGCTTGTTATGTTTGCAGAAGAACATTATATAAGACAAATAAGGACCAATCCCAAGGTCCTGGGATGGAGGACATTAAGAGTAGTGCTGAGAGAGGTCTGCTCTGCAGCAAGGCCTGTGAGATGACCCCTGACCACCTCAATGGAGCTTAAAATTGGCCCAAACACTACACAAGTGAATTTGCTACAGGTCCATTCACTAGAGAAATTAACTTTTACAAAGCAACTAGTGAAATGGCAAGGACACTAAAATGAGGAATATCCATGGAAGAGAAAACTAAAAGACAGAGATATTTGCTGTTGGTAAGTGAAGACAATTATTGTGTAACCATGCAGAGAATTTCTATAAACTTTAGTATCATTCTAGAGTTTATAGACTATAGTGGAATTAGTAGTCAGACTATAGCAATCTTATTATCAAAGAATGTCTTGCAACTAAGAACCTCTGGGAGAAGATAACCATGTGTGACAGATAAATCTCAGTGGCTCTTTCATTTTGAAGTTAGATGCAGCCTGCTAGGCCAAAGTCTCTTTCATGACAACTATCGATCATGTTCCAGTTGAGCTCCAACTAACATTTTGAATATTAAAACTTGCTGACTTATTTTCATGCAGCATATCTCTATACAATCCCTTTCTCTTAAATAATAAACCATACTGTCAAAATGTCAGTGTAGGGACTCTGTACAGACTGTTACCTTATCAGCATGAACAACACACTCCACACTAATACCCCAAATTCCCTGCTACAGAGAGCAGCTGCTTTTGACATGAGGCTCTTCCAAAATGTACCCAGACTGATGGAGATCTCAAACTACTTTTATGGGCTCCTGCAGTGATTCTGACTTAAAGACTATAGCACAGTAAGGTTTAGTGATCCATGTAACAGTGAATCTGTGAAGGCCCAAGTCCGTGCTGTGCTGCGCGAGTACAGCATCACCTTCAGGCCTGTGCTGTGTTGCACCTCTCCCTCAGCGCAAAGCAAATTCAGTTGGGGGATGATAACAGAGGAGCCTACAGGCAGCTCCCACTCCATACCAGTGATTACACACTTGCACGGCCTTGTCTTTATCTCACAGTGCAACAATAAGTTATTATGCAAACATTCTCTCTTTGACAGTAGAAATGATGAATGGAGTTTTTTTCTTCTAAGAAAATCCTTTAAGAACTTGAATGACAAGAACAGACTACTCCTTCCTTCCAATGGGATCTGCACGGCCTGCTGCACTGATGGGAAGCCACTTTGGTGCTGCCCAACATGGAGTACCCAGCATCTAAATGAACGTAAGATTAACTATACTATTCTTTATACACTTTATATGTTAGCTTCTATAAATCTTATTTTAAATGATGCTTTACAGAATCCAGATGCCTTTCTAACTGACACCATAACCTCCGTGTTCAAATCCCTTGTTGCAGCCGGCAGGTCCTAGTTAGAAACGCCTCTCTGGAGAAAAAATCCTGAGGGAAGGAGTGCCCAGGGGGGTGGGTGGTTGACTGGTCCGGGTGCAGCGGCGGGCGGGCTGCAAGGCGAATCGCCCCGGTGGCTCCCGCGGTGGCCGAGTAGAGCGAGAGGGGGCTGTTTGGACGCCTCTTCCGGCTGAAGTACTGGGGTGTCCCAGCAGGGATGGGCGGGGGAAGGGGAGGCCGGAGGACCCTTGCGCTGCGTTTGCTTATGCGCGAAATGGGGCAGTCCCGCGCAGCCGGCGGGCAGCCCGGATAAGGCACCGCGGGGGCACGGAGCGTCTGCCGCGCCTGGACGGGAGGCTGCGGGGATCCGGGGGCAGGGAGGAGGCGGAGGGGACGGGAGGGTCCAGCCGCCGGTGACGCCCGGGACGAGGAGGGGTCCGCGCCCTCCGCCGCCGGGAAGATGCTCCTGCCCGCGCCGACGCCTCTGCCCCCGGCCAGGTGGGGCCGGGGCGACCTCCCCCCCACCTCAGTGCAAGAAGGGGACGTGGGGAAGGGACCGGCGCTCACACGCTCCGCTTGTGATACCCTGCGTTTGGCAGGATATGCGAGGGGTTATTGCTGTTCCAGGCAGCAAGGCAGCGGTAACCAGTGCACGGAAACCAGCCCCATTACCCCAAGAACAAAAGGACCTGTTGGGGCTGGCAGGGTGGGGCGGTTTCAGACAAGGATGTCATGCGAGGCAGTGTCAAATGCTTTGCGTAAGTCCAGGTAGGTAGTGTCAGTTGCTCTGCCCATATCACCAATGCTGCATCCCCGTCATAGAAGGTCACCAAATTGGACAGGCATGATTTGCCCTTAGTAAAGCCATACTGTCTGTTACCAATGTCCTCTTTGTTTTCCATGTGCATTAGCATAGTTTCCAGGAGAATCTGCTCCATGATCTTGCCTGGCAAGAGGTGAGACTGGTCCGTGGTTCCCTGGGTTCTCAGCTTTCCTGTTTTTAAAAACGGAAGTTATATTTCTCTTTTTCCAGTCATTGGGAACTTCACCTGACTGCCACAATTTTTCAAAAATGACGGATAGGAGCTTAGCAACTTGGTCTGCCAGCTTCCTCAGGACATGCAGTTGAATGTCATCAGGTCCCATAGACTTGTGCATACCTTAGATGGCCTCAAACCTGATCCTCTCTTACTGTGGGCTCAGAGTCTTCATTCCCCCAGTCTCTGCCTTTACCTTTCCTGACTTCAGTTGCATGGCTAGAGCACTTGCTGTTGAAGACTGTAGTGAGTTGACCCTGACCAAATGCCAGGTACCCACTAAAGCCACTCTCTCACTCTCCCTCTGCAACTGAACAGAGGAGAGAGAAAAAAAAAAAACCTAAGGATTCATGAGTTGAGATAACAGCTGGGAGAGGTCACTTATTATCTTCGCAGGCAAAACAGACTCAAAGTGGGGATACTACTTAAATTTATTACTAATAGGATAAGAGCCAAAGAGTGAGAAATAAAAGTCTTAAAAACACCTTCCTCCCACCCCTCCTTCCTTCCATGTTCTCCCTCTCCCCCCCGCCAACTGGTGCAGGGGTATGGAGAATGGGGGGTTACGGTCAGTTGCTGTTTCTGCTGCTGCTCAGGGAGAGGAGTTCTTCCCCTGCTCCCATGGGGTCCCTCCTACAGGAGACAGTCCCTGATGAACCTCTCTGGTGTGAATCCATCCCTTGGGGAACAGTTCTTTCCAAACTGCTGTCCCATGGGTCACTTCTCCATGGGGTGCAGTCCTTCACAAATACGCTGTACCAGTGTGGGTCGCCCACAAGGGCCACAAATCCTACCCAGGAAAAACCTGCTTCAGCATGGGCTTCCATGGGCTGCAGGTCTCCAGCAGGACTCTGCTCCATCTTAGGCCTCCCACAGGGTCACAGCCTCCTTCATACATCCACCTGCTCCAGCATGGGCTTCTCCATGGGCTACAGGTGGGTCTCTGCACCCTGATGGTCCTCCATGGACTGCAGGGGCACAGCTGTTCCACCATGGTTTGCACCACGGGTGCAGGGGCCTCTGCTCCGCCACCTGAAGCACCTCTGCCCCTCCTTCTGCACTGACCTTGGTGTCTACTTTGTTGTTCACATGTTCTCACTACACTCTTCCTTGGCTGGAATTCTTTCTTTGCAACAACCTTCTGTTCTTAAATATGTTATCACAGAGGTGTTACTATCACTCCTGATTGGCTTGGTCTTGGCCAGCAGCAGGAAGCCTGTCCTGGAGCCGGCTGGCATTGGCTCCACGGAACAGGGGAAGCTTCCAGCAGCTTCTAACAGAAGCTACCCCTGTAGCCCCCCCTGCTAGCAAAACCCAGCCACAGAAACCCACTACTATGCCCTTCTAAGGCATAGAAGTTGTTGAGAATCTCAGCCTTCTCTCTGTCCAGAGTAGCCAGGTCTCCTGTTTCTTTCTGGAGAGGGCCCACATTATCCCTAGTCCTTCTTTTGTTTGCAATGATGTCTCAGAACTTTTTTTGGATTTTTTAACTTTTATAGATTTTAGAAGTAGATGTGTAGTGAATGTAGATTTTAGTGTAGCTGTGTTATATCCCTTATCCTGTAGCATAATGTTTACACATACACAACCGTACTACCCCATTTCATATCAATCCCTCTAAAATTCCATTAGCATGTTTAGTCTTCTTTTCAAGAAAATTGTAGAAAAACACCCTAAGGCCTGGACCAGAAGATATCTCACAGACACGGTGACCTTCAAGCCCAGAACTTTGGATGAACTCCAAGGACTGTATGTGCTTTGAAGAAGATGAGGATGAGGAAGAAGGAGTCCCAAATGCCACCAGACTCAATTCCCGAAGGGGCGTGTCGGGGGGCATAACCAGGCGTTGGATATATTGGGATCGGATGGACCTTATTATAAAATCAGAGAACCAGTGCCTGAGAGAGGGCGTGTGGTATGTATTCCTCTAGGCCTATGGACTCATTAAAGGATCTGCTCCCTTTATCTTTTCTTCTACAGTAAATTGGCCTGAAGTCTTTTCTCTGCAGTCTTTTAGGCAACAGTTTTGGCACTCTGAAAGGTGGAAAAGTCGGACCTGTGACTCCTCCGGATCCACCGATCTTGAGAAGCCCGGCTCCTCAGAACCACACACGGAGGTGAGAGAAAAGAGCACTCCTTTGGGTAATTTTGCTAGCAGCTGCAAAGGGGTTTTTCCCGGAAACAGGGGAATACAGTAGGCTGGGAAGTGAGATTTTGGGCCCATGTTGTTGCAAAAGTTGGTGTTTTCCCAGTCTGTGGGCAGAAGCCCGGGACAGTTAAAGGGAAGTGGGTGGAGGACACCACCCCTGCCTTGCGGCTCCAGTAAAGGCAGGGCAGGGACAGTGGAATCTGCCACTGTGGTTACTAAGGGGTTTAGTATTGGCTTGGTACAGCTGGAAGGAGAGGGACACTTTTCCATGTATTAAAATATCCTGCCCTGGCCTGAGGTCAGTGGTGGTGTTTGGAGAGGGAGCTCACAAGGTGATGCCGAGGTCGTGGATTCGAATCTGGCACCGGGTACCTGGCCTGGTAGTTGTCAGCATGGGTTATATACAGTCCCGAGAGGAGGAGATCCCAAAAGGATCCCCGTTAGCCTTGGTTTTGCAGCACTAGAGACATTTGACTGGCTCTGAAACATCTTTAGAGAGGCAGGAGTTATGAAGGCTCTCTATAAATATATGGCCTTTGCACGGGCTGCTCAGAGGGAAGACTTGGCCGAAGATTGGCTCTTTCCAAATGAATACAGTGTTACAGCTTATGTTGATTCTTCATAAAGAGGAGCAATGGAACGAAGTAGCGTATGCTGAATTGTTTTTGGTTTTTAAACCATCTGGGGCTGTGGGGCCATGGCAGGCTGCGGGGCCGGCTCCTCGGAGCACCTGGAGTGGCTGCATGGAGACCTGAGGGGCGTCCCCGAGCTGCTGGGGGGGGTTGTATTCCTGGAGCCTGTAGGCTCATTAAAACTTCTTCTCTCTTATCTCCTTACCTAATTGGGCCTGAAGTATTTTTTTCTCCCTAGGTCTTTTAGGCAACAGTTTTGGCAGCCTGAAAGGTGGAAAAGCGGGACCTGTGGCTCTCCAGAGAAGAAAATTTCATCCTGCAGGAAATTCTTTTTTGGCCGGCATATTTTGGAGAATTCCCACACTGATCTTGAGAGGCCCAGCTCCTCAAAACCACACACGGAAGCGAGATAAAAGAGCAGCTTTTTGTTAGCAGCTGTGAACTGCTATTTCCCAGGAATAGGGAATAGTGGGACTGGGAAACTTAGACTTGGGCCCAGAAGTTGCAAAGTCAGTGTTTTTCCCAGTCTGTGGGCGAAAGAGTTTTGCCGGGGCGGGCAGTTGGACTGTCTGTGAGGTTTCGGTAAAGGCAGGGCAGAGGGAAACTCAGGTGTTTCGTGTTTTGTGTTGGCCGGGGGGCCGAGTGGGGGGACGCCCCTCCGTGTGTTAAAGCCGGCAGTGGCGCTTGGGGAAGGAGTTTGCACAGTGCTCCTGGGTCTGTGATTTCTAATCCCGGGGCTACTCCTGTCTGTATTTGTCATCATGGGTTGTACGCTGGCCAAGGACAAGGAGATCCCTAAGGGATTCCCTCTGGCTTTGGGGGGGCCCGCCCCCTCAGGGGCTGCGGGAGCGAAGTCGCCCGTAGCCGCCTCAGGCGCGGTCGCTAGCGGGGAAGCGGCGGCCCCTTCAGGAGCTGCAGGGTCGGTTCTGGCTGGAGCCGCCCCAGGGGTGGTGCTGACTGCCGGCGCGGTTGCTACGGCAACGGGGGCTGCCGCCGGCACAAGCGTAGTTGCGGGCGTGGACGCCTCCGTCCCCGCAGGGGCCGACACGGCCCCGGGAAGAGGGGTGGAGCCGCCCACTGCGGCCGGAATTGTCCCCACAGTGATGGGAGGCACCGGCGTAGATCTTGGAACTGCGGGAGGAGGAGCAGGGGCGGTGCCTGCAGCCGGGATCACCGCCCCGGCCGACACGGGACCCTCCGGCTCCGCCATTGTGGGCGGGGCTGGAGCCGCCCCCTCTCCCCCAGCACCCCCTGTCCTTTATGGTCGCCATCCTCCAACAACGGGGAGCACGGTCACTTCGACTACTTCGACTGCGCCGCCCAGTTATGTAGGATTTCCCACTGTGGAAAGGGGGAAGCAGGAACTGGAGGGATTTCCAGCTTCTGCCCCATATCATCAGGGAACGAGCACTCCAAGAAAGAGCAAATCAATCCCGGCCTCCGACAGGAAGCAAAGGCGGGGTCTTCCCCCCTTTGACCCCTCGAGCGTGAAAGTCGAAACTCGAGACAGTGATTTTACTGACACAGGTACAGAAGCCTCTGATGGCAAATTAGATAGTAGCACGGAGGAGGAAAAACCTCCTGTAGTAAAACCAAAAACAAAGGGGAGGAGAGTCCGTGAAGCCCTAGCAGATCCCAGCCCAGTGGCTAGAAGAACGAGGACAAAGAAGGAAAAACCTGTGGTAGAGGCTCCCTTAAGACAGGCTATGGGTAACCAAGGCCCAGTGTTAATAAAGGTTCCTTTTTGTCTGGTTGAATTGCAGCAGCGGAAAGCTTTTGTCAGAGCATATAGAGATAACCCAGATAAAGTGGCTAATTATGTGGAAAGAGCAATTAGAACACAAAATCCAGATTGGTGTGACGCAGAAATGATGATGGATACATTACTTGACTCCACAGAGAAGGAAATGGTTAAGCGAGCTGCTCAGTCTAGAATTGAGCTACTAATAACAGGTGGAGTACTCACAGGGAAACTTAAGGATATTTTCCCCCTAGAGGACCCAAAGTGGGACCCTAATTTACCAGAGGAAAAAGAAGCATTGAAACGCTATCATGACTGGGTAGTGTATGGTTTCAGGCATGGGATTCCAAAGGCAGTGAACTGGTCAAAGGTGGATGAAGTAAAACAAGATAGAAATGAGTCCCCGACAGACTTTCTGAATAGGCTAAGAGAGGTTATACGAAAATATACAGACATAGACACGGAGTCAGGTTTGGGGGAAAAGTACTTGGTCCATTTGTTCATATACCAGTCTGCGGATGATATAAGGAAAAAGCTGCAGAAGGTAGGGGGCAGGAAAGATATTGGTGAATTATTGGATATTGCTTGGACGGTGTATCGCAATAGAGATCAGAAAGGCAGGGCAAGGGTGCTGAAGCTAGAGGAAGATACCTGCCATGTACTCCACAGAAGCAGTAACTGTCAGGAACGCCGCAAACATAATGCCTACCACAAGTATTGTAAATGGAATCACCAACATGATAGGGCAAACGATCGATGTTTTTTCTGTAAAAAGAAGGGACATTGGAAAAGGGATTGTCCAGACTTGAAAAGAAGTGGAAATCCAGTCCCTCAACTGTCTGTGAACCAGGATGCATGAAGGAGACCAGAGGATTCTTCCCCAGCAGAACCTCTGCTTATAGCTAATTTGGGGGAAGAAGAAGTTGAATTCTTGGTTGATACAGGTGCAGCATATTCTGTGTTAAATACCTTAGAAGGGAAATTGAGTCGTGATACTATAACTGTGGTTGGTGCCACAGGGGTAAGTGAAACCAGGCCTTTCTTTAAACCTTTGAGATTTAAATTAGGTAAACACTGGGTAACTCATCAATTCCTCTATATGCCAAACTCTCCCAAGCCTTTGTTGGCTAGAGACTTATTGGAGAAATTAGAAGCTGAAATTAAATTCTGCAAGGGGGGGAAATGAAAGTCATAATTCCTGACACTAAATATATCAAGGCAGCTACCTTCTTCATACAGGAGAACCACAGAGAGATCCTCGCAGAGATTGAGAATGCTGTCATCCCTATAGTATGGGCTAGCGAGATCCAAACAAGCAGAGCCTGTAAGCATCACACTCAAACCAGGAGCAACACCGGTAAGACAAAAACAATACCCCTTGAAGCTAGAAAGCTGTAAAGGGTTAGCACCCATAATTGAAAATTTCTCGAATTTGGGTTATTGATAGAACATGAGTCCAAATTCAACAGCCCTATCCTACCGGTAAAGAAGGCCGATGGCAAGAGCTATCAATTGGTCCAAGATCTGAGGGCAATCAACAAAATAACCAAAGACATATACCCAGTAGTAGCCAACCCCTATACCTTATTGACCACATTAACAGATGATTTAGGGTGATTTACTGTGCTGGATCTCAAGGATGCCATCTTCTGCATTCTCGTACATAAGGACAGTCAAGAGCTTTTTGCTTTTGAATGGGAAAATCCCGAGACAGGGAGAAGAACTCAACTCACCTGGGCAGTTCTACCACAGGGCTACAAGAACAGCCTGATGATCTTTGGAAACCAACTGGCGAAAGAACTGGAGGACCGGAGAAGGTAGCAACCAGAAGGAGTTGTCCTGCAATATGTAGATGACATACTAATTGCTTCCAAAAGTCAAGACGAAGGCATTGAGCTCACTGTAAGTCTTTTAAACTTTTTGGGACTAAGTGGATATAGGGTCTTGAAAGAGAAAGCACAGATTGCAAAGGAGATAGTCATCTATCTGGGGCTTGAAATCTACCAGTGACATCGACAGCTCAGCACAGACTGGAAAGAAGCCATTTGTAGTCTCCCAGGGCCCCACACCGTACAAGAAATGCAGGCATTCCTAGGAATGATAGGATGGTGTCGCCTGTGGAAAGTTAACTATGGGTTACTAGTCAAACCCCTATTTGGAACACTAAAAGCAGCCAAGGAAGGAGTTGTAACATGGACAGATGAGACCAGAGCCATGTTTAAACAGCTGAAGCAATCTTTAATGTCAACTCCAGCACTGAGACTACCAGACCTAACTAAGCCTTTTGAACTGTTTACATATAAGCAACTAAATGTTGCTCTGGGGGTATTATCACAGACCTTGGGAAACCAGCAAAGGACTGTGGCCTACTTCTCCAAACATCTAGACAGTGTTAGCCAAGGACGGCCGGGGTGTCTGAGAGATGTAGCAGCAACTGCTATCCTGATCCAGGAGGCCTGAAAACTCACCCTTGAGCAGCACATTGTCGTGTATGTACCCCATGCAGTCCAAGCTGCACTTGAGCAGTAGGGGGGCCACTGGCTGTCCCCTAGCAGGATGCTTAAATACCAAGCTGTGTTGTTGGAACAGGATCATGTTACCCTGAAAACAACATCTATTGTAAATCCTGCTATGTTTCTGTCCTCAACATTGACTGACAGTGTGCCTGAGCATGACTGTTTGCAGACCATTGAGGAGGCCTATTCCAGCAGACCAGACCTGAAGGACGTGCCTCTGGAAAACCCGGACTGGAAACTGTACACGAACGGAAGCAGCTTCATGCAGGACGGTAAGAGAATGACAGGATATGCAGTGACAAGCAAGGATGAAGTAATTGAGATGAAGGCCTTGCCAGCAGATGTGTCATCCCAAAAAGCAGAACTAATTGCACTGACAAGAGCTCTAGAACTGAGCAAAGGAAAGAAGTTAAATATCTGGATTGATTCTAAGTACGCATTCAGTGTTGTACATGCCCATGGAGCCATCTGGAAAGAGAGAGGGCTACTAACTGCTCAAGGCAGTGGGATCAAACATGCTGACCAAATCCATGCACTCCTGCAGAGTATTTGGAAACCAGAGGACGTGTCTATCATGCATTGCAGATCTCATCAAAAGGGGAAAACCACTCTCGAATTGGGAAATCATTTTGCTGACCAGGCGGCAAAAGGGGCTGCAGAAAAAGGTATCCTAGCAGTAATACCACAGAAAGAAATTGATCTGACAGGGTTCACCCCAAAATATAATGAGAAAGACCACCAGTTAGTTAAGTCCCTTAATACCGAAATCAAAGAAAGTGGATAGGCTGTTACACCTACAGGACAGGTTCTGATCACACCCCATCTTCTTAGGGAGATAGCTCTGCGGGAACATAAGGCTACCCACTTGGGACCAGAAAATCTTCTAAAAAACATTTGAAGAAGGTAGTAATAGGGACAGGTATGACGAAAGTTGTGCAATCCATTGTAAGTAAATGTGAAATCTGCAGGCAAAACAATCCTGATACAACTAAGAGAGTGGTGCTGGGGGTAACAAAGGCCGGGGACCTTCCAGGAGATTATTGGCAAATAGATTTTGCTGAGTTACCACTCAGGGAGGGATACAAGTACTTACTAGTACTGGTTGACACCTTCAGTGGATGGCCTGAGGCTTGCCCCTGGTTCACTAACACAGCAAGGAAGTGGAAAAAGCTTTGCTCAACCACATAATTCCAAGGTTTGGGGTTCCTCTAGGAATGTCATCAATAGAGGGACACATTTCATTGCAACAGTGGTGAAGGAGGTTTGTCATGTCCTGGAAATTGTCTGGGGCCTGCATACTCCCTACAGACCTCAGGCAAGCGGCAAAGTAGAACGTATAAATGGTACTCTTAAAATGCAAATTGGTAAAATTTGTCAGGAAACATCCATGTCATGGGTTCAGGCTTTGCCTTTAGCTCTGCTGAGTATTCACATACAACCAAAACGGAGAGATAACCTAAGTCCTTATGAAATATTATGTGGGAGACCATACCAAGCTCTGCATATTCCAAGGGACATTCACATGAGGGGGAAGGTTGATCTACAAAAGTGTTTAATGGCTGTAGGCTATACTTTACAGAAACTCCATAGATTTATTGAGTTATCCAGACCTATAGGACTGGACAGCCCTGCTCATCAGTTCCAGCCTGGAGACTGGGTCTACGTTAAATGGTGGGACAGTGACCCACTACGAGCCAAGTGGAGAGGACCATTCCAAGTCCTGCTGACTTCCCTCACTGCCATCAAAGTTGCTGGCAAAGGACCCTGGTTTCATTACTCCAGAGTAAAGAAAGCTTCAGTTCCTGGAACAACTAGCAAATCAGAGCCTGACATAGATGAAGAGGATGCACTAACAAAGTAAGAGAAGTAGTAAAAAGTTTACTCAACCACATAATCCCAAGATTTGGGGTTCCTTTAGGAATGTCATCAGACAGAGGATCACATTTTATTGCAGTGGGAGTGCGAGAGGTCAGTCAAGCTGTGGGAATCACTAGGGATTTGCACAGTCCCTATAGGCCTCAGGCAAGTTGTAAGGTCACATGAATTATACTCTCAAAACACAGATAAGCGAAATTTGCCAAGAAACTTTCATGATGTGGGTTCAAGCCTTGCCCACAGCTCTGTTGAGGATCTGCATACAGCCAAGATGCAGGGGCAATATAAGTCCTTATGAGATATTATATGGTAGGCCATACCAAACTCCACATATTCCGGGAGAAATTCACATGAGGGGGAAAATTGATTTGCAAAGTTATTTAATGGCTTTATGATCTACTTTGCAGAAACTACAGAGATTTGTCATGACATCCAGACCAATAGGATTGGACACTCCTGCCCATCCATATCAGCCTGGGCACTGAGCCTATGTTACATGGCGGGACAGCTATCCCTTGCAAGCCAAGTGAAGAGGTCCGTTTCAAGTTCTACTGTCCACCCTCACCACAGCCTTGGTTGGTGGCAAAGGATAGTGGATTCACTACTCCGTAATTAAGAAGGCCTCTGCTCCCTGGACAGCAGAACAAAAGGGAACGCTGCAGATAAAGATAAAAAGAAATGTCGTTTAAACTACTCTTTTTATGTGTACTTTTTATGTGTACTTTTTATGTGTACTGCTGGTATCCATGAACCAAGTTTGGGACCAGAATTTACATTTGACCCTAGTTCAGAATGTTTCTAATATTTTTCATAAAAATGACTGTTGGATTTGTACTCAAATTCCAAGAACTGGTAAGAAAAAAGGCTGACCTTTGACTGAAACAAACTTCAATGAGGTCCACAAACTCCAGGACCATACGACACAACATGACACACACAGGCTCAGGAACTCTCACATCTGAATGGTGTGGACAGATCAATAGAACCTACCTACCCATAGCCCTAAGGAGCTTAATCCTTAACCATGAAAACTACATGGTTCCCTGCATAGTTGTTATGCCATGGGATAGGTCATTCTTCCTTCATATTGCCATAAAATTAAGTCCAGAGTGAAACTAACACCAGAACTTATAAAGGGATTGGCACAAATACCCTGGAGAATGACACACACACCCCCCCCCCCCAGAGTTCAGGATGCTACTGGATATGCAAAAATGAAGCATGAAAAGTTTTACCCTTTAATAAGGACCGGGCCTGTGTTCTTAGAGCCTTAGTTCGAAACATAACGATATTCCATCACTTCATGGTTACCGAATTGGACCTGGACAAAACAGCTTTTTTGTGATAATTGTACTTATCATTTGTGGGTTTATATTGGCTTGCTTTATGATTCAATGTTGTCATTCGTCTTTATGGTTCAATGTTAAATATAGGTAGTAGAAAGTTAACAGGATGAGGTCCTTTAAAGCCTCTAAAAGGGGGAACTTGCAACTATAAAGAATAATGTAGCTTATTATTGTCTATGATTTACCAGTGTAGCCTAAACTATGTAGTTTATCATTCTTTGTTAAGGGTCTCAACAGGCAGGAATTTTAATGAGGTAGAAGGTTCCTCTACTGTGAAGCAGGGACACAAAACTAGCAAACTAGTCAAAGCTGGTCATAGACCTTGACACCATTCCAGAAGATGTGATGCTGTGCCAAAAGCAAGGGATCAAGAAAAGGACAAACTGAGGAAGACGATGGAGATGACCACCAGGGGTTCTTCATGACCACCAACAGAACCTCAGATTCAAATTCAAGGGGCGTGTCAAGGGTGGAACAGTGGATGGAATGGTTTTGGAAGTAGGAGGAACAAGATAAGGCAATGCCTGAGTTTGTAGTTAGGTAGATGAATAAAGCTATAGATCCTTTTGTGATTCAACATGCACAATTTGGAACACATTTCCTGTGCATCCACCATGCTATAATAAAGAATGCTTGCTTTCTAGTACTCAAAAGAGTCTTAGAGAGTTCTTTTTCTGGCTTTTCTGGCATCACTGCTAGGAAAAGTGTGATAGGGTGTGCCACCACTCTTGTGGTTTAAACCCAGCTGGACATTAAGTTCCAAGCAGCTATTCCCTTCTCCCCATCCCCTCCAGTGATAAAGGGACAAAAAGGCAGAGATTATGGGTTGAGATAAAAATTTACTGGAAAAAGAGCAATGAGATAATGAAAACAAACAGTAACAGCAGCAATACTAATAAAAGGGGGTGATTACATGCAGAAATGCTTACAGAAATCTGACTAACCTGATGTTACTAGAGCCTGGTTCCACATGGCTTCCCAAGACAAAGGAGGAAATGGCAGATGCTACCGCAGCCTTGCCTCTTCCTCCTGTTCTGAAGGCCCTACTTCCTCTTCATCCCTCACTAAGCAAGCTAATTTGGTCTTGGATTTCTTCTCCTGGTTCACCTGCAGTTTGTGTGGCCACGGTGCCTGTTGGTTTGCTTTCCTTCCCCATCTGCCTGAAGGTGCTGTCTAGTAACAAGCAGTGCCCAATAAATATTAGACAGAGATCGGCATGTTGCATAACTTCGCACCTCTTCGGAACTGCCACAGCATTTTTTCTTCACATCAACAGGGTCCTGTAATTGTTCAGGGATATGTTCAAACACACTGCTGGCAGGCACAAGGCAGCTTTCTAAGACAAAAGAGAAAATGGGACCTTGTTGCACTACCAGTGCTTGCCAAGGTGGTAAATGTGAAGTGATATTGTATTCTAGGTTGGGGAGAGGACAGTCCTCAGATGACTCAGGCATTCCAAGGAGTGGGAACCATTAGACACACCATGACTGCTTTTACTAACCCTATTCAACCTGTTTGAAACTCAAATAGTACATAGAGAGTGACTGTTAATTATGGAGACTTGGTACAGTCATCCTCCAACTTGCAGTTACAGTACCAGATGTGGTTACCCTCGTGGAGAGACTCAGAAAAAATTTACATCCCTGGAAGGTGGCATTGAATCTTGTTAATGCTTTCTTTTCACTGGCCATTGCTTCAGAATGTCAGGACCAGTTTGCCTTTACCTGGCAACAAAAGCATCATACCTTTGAGGCATTGCCTCAGAGATTTAAAAGCAGTGTCTACATTTGACACCAAATGGTGGCTGCTGATGTTGTGCCCACCAGTTGTGGTCAGGTGCTAGCGCTGTGTACCATTATACTGATGATCTTCCGATTATGTCGGAGTCACAATGAAAAACTGAGGCAGCTGCTGAATCTCTACAGGCCCCCTTACAGGACCGAGGCTGGGTGATTAATTCAAAGAAGACAGAGGGCTCTAGTAGTACTGTACATTTTCTGGGAGTAGTTTGGCATGGGCAGCTCAAGGAAATACCAATCACAGTGAAGCAACTGCACACTTTCCTGGGGCTTCCAGGGTACTGGAGAACCTTCGTTCCATACCTGGCGGTACTACTGCACTCTCTGTAGGAACTGACCAGGAAGAAAGTTGTTTGGCAAAGGGCCAAGCAATAACAAGAAGCCTTTGATGCCTGCAAGAATGTTTTGATTAAGTATGCCCAATTATACATAGCTGTGTTTAAGGGTATTACAAAGACCCCAGAGGAAAATGAAGCAGGCTCAGTAGGTTTTGACTGCCTGGCAAGTTGCCTACCTTGTTCCCCTGCCCCCATCAAGGAGATGGCAATATTTATTCACTGCTGTGGATACGGTGTCAGGATTACTCTTTGCTAAATCCTTTGTTAATATCACATTCTCAAGTTCTTGTATTTCAGGTGTCTTCAACAAATGCCCAGGCCTTTTCTAGGGGGGGCAGCATTGGAATTCTGTTATTGGTGTCATGAACCACCCATCAAATTGAAATTCAGTCTGAAAAAGCGCAAACCATACCTCTTCAATCTGTATTGGCAATCACCCCATCTCAAGGTGCCAAGTTAGGAGTAATTTTAGCTGAAGGAGCTGGGGCAACAGCATATATATTACTGTAAGGAGATGACATGCCTATTTTTCTTCCTTGTCACAGGCTGGCTCATCATGCTTTGTAGACTTGCACAACATGCACACATTCTGGATGCATCTTTGCAGGATTACTACATAAATGCTTGTGTGTGGTAACTGTTTCCTTTTTCTTCTCCACATAGCAGATATAGTGCACCTGTACTATGCCTTCACCAGAGGTTTAAATTAGACATCAAAGCACTTGTTTCCTGGAATGTAGATGTAACTGCAGCTACTGCAGCTGGGAATTTCCCAACTGCAGCTGGGAATTTTTCCAGTCCAGTTGCTGATGTGCTACCTCCTGTATCAACACCACACGCACTGTTCTGATTTTGATGGCATGTGCTGCTTCAACATGACTGCTGAATCAGTTGCATTGAGAGGAACATTTGACATTGACAGGACCTGATGCATCAACTAAGGCACCCTATCAGTGGTGTCTTCCTAGCTGAGTGGTTTAATGCCTTCACACGGGGACTGGAGCATTTACCTTAAAGCGTTATATGCTTATTCTTTTTTCCTATATTCTCTATTAAGTGCCTCTTCAAGTTACCCTGTCCTATACTTCTGGCCCCAGCAGGAATGGTCTCTTGAATGAGGGGGTGGAATGTTGGGAGGAAAGGGTTCTATCTGAACATTTCCTTAATACCTTAGCTGTGGTTTGGTCATCTGGGTTTAGCTGCATGCACATCACTTTTAAACACTTACTAACATAATCAGTAACTATTAATATCTGTAAGAAAGTTCAACTGCATGTGGATCAAGGGATGTAATGATGCTGATTGGAAGACCATTGTACATTGAGGAGACAGTGATCCACATATCAGTGAACTGGGCGGGACAGACTCATTCCAGTGATTAAAACAAAAGAACCTGCAGGCAGATGCTACTCAGTACTGGCGATTACATCTTTACACTGCTAGCTCTAACAAACAGTATTTGTTATTTTACAGACTCTGTGTGCCTTCTTACTGTAGTCGTAATAGATAAGCAACTCCTGGTGCAAAACAGTTCCACGCAGTTCCACTTTTTCAATAGATGATTTGATGAATTAACATTCATCCCTGAAGTCTGCATTTTAAGACGCTAGGATCTGTTGCTCCCTAGTTATGGTCTCTGTGGATATTTTGGGTACCTGCTATTTTGTTTCCCTAAAGATGGGAACATTGCCATCTCCTGACTTGACAGAGGCTAAAAAGCTGGTAGTCACAATTCTTTCTCAGCTGCCTTTGTGTCCATTTTTGAACAGTCACCTCTTGTAATGTGTAAGGACCAATATGAAGTAATTCCTTCACACAGTATTGTGAGAGAGTATCCCAGCACAGATGTCTGGTTGTATTGGGTTTACATGGCAAGGATTTGGTAGTGTGTGTATGGGGAGGTGCTGCAAGGCTGGCTTCTGTGAGAAGATGCCAGAAGCTTCCACCATGTTGGACAGAGCTGGCTCCAAGCCAGACACACCACAGGCCAAGACTGAGCTCGTTAGTGACGTTGGTAGCACCTGGTGTCTGATAACATATTTCATAAAGGGTAAAAAATTAAGGAAGAGTGAGAAAATGTGAGAGAAATAGCTATGCGCAGACACCAAAGTGACAACACCTAGTGAAGGAGAGGGAGAAGGTGCTCCAGGCACCTGATCAGAGATTTCCCTGTTCCTGAAAGATGCACCCCTTGTAAGGGACCTGCATGTGAGCAGTTCATGAAGGACTGCACAACATGGGAAAGACCCATGTTGGAGAAGTATATGAAAGACTGTCTTCTGTGGATGAGACCCCACACTGGAGCTGGGCAAGACCGTGAGGAGGAAGGAGTATCAGATACAAAGTGTTATGAACTGAACACAACACCCATTCCCCCATATCCCTGCACTGTTCATGAGGAGGAGAAAGAAGAGTTGGGAGCCTAGGAAGAAGGGAGGGATAGGGAGGAAAGTGGTTTTAGGTTTGTTCTTCTTTTGCAGTATCCTGCTTTATTTTATTGGCAGTAAATAAAAACAATTTCCCCAAGCAGAGTCTGTTTTGCCCATGACAGTAATCATTAAATGATTTCCATGTTTTTATCTCAACTTACGACCTTTTCATTGTATTTTCGTCTCCCTGTCCTGTTGAGCAGGTAGAGTGACAGAGTAGCTTACTGGGTACCTGGTGTCCAGCCAGGATGAATCCACCACACCTGTCCTAGCTGTCAGGCTGTTACTTCTCCTTTTCCACTGAGAAGCAGCCCCCTCCTGGGATGCTGCAATTGGCACCTGTGCATCATAGTGTCCTCGACTGACTGAAGAGAAACAATTGATAACAGCACTATCTTGTCACAAATGGGTCTTAAGCAGGCAGAGGAGACTAATTTTATTCCCTTCCCTTCCAGCTGTATCAGGAAAGAAGCCTAAATGAAGTTCTTGTTGGATATGTGGAGATAGGAAAAGGGTGTACCTAACAAGAAAAGGTATGGGGGTGTGTATGAGGCCTGAGTGTATTCAACCATATCTCCATACATTTTTATAACTAATCTTTCATTCTGAATATAAAACAGGTATTTTTCAAGGTGATAGATGTGATGGCTTACACTTTTCCATGCATGGCATTTCACATTCATTTCTGAAATCAAATGAGTTACACCATTAAAAACTGAACTGCGCCTCAGCAGTCCACAGTACCTGGCCCTCTGACCAGAGATCTCCTAGAGCCTGTCACAGTGACTTCCATTACAGAAATCAACACATGTTTCTCTCCTGACCGAACAGCTACAGCCTCTAAAGCTTCTTATTATTCAGGGGTAGAGGGTGACTGAGGTGCAACCTGTGAGCAGCAGTGGTTTCTAGGACCTGAAGAGCTGACAACTAGCAATATCCCAGGGAGAAACTGCAACACTGATGATACTCAGACAGGAGACAAAGACAAAAAAAAAAAAAGGTAAGGATTCTCTGGAAACAAGGAACAAGGGCAGAGTACTATATGGGATGAATGAAAGAAATCTTTCACCCAAATTGTGCTAGCAAGCTTGCAGGCAAGAGACAGGTTTGAGAGAGAAAGTAGAAGCGTTAAACAGTAAGAGCATATTAAAGGTCTGAAGTAATGTGGGGAATAGCATTGTGTTAGATGTCAGTGCAGCCATTCAGAAGACTGTTTCTGATTCTGAAACCTTTCCCAGAAGGTATTCAGCTGGAAACTGACTCCTGGTTTAAGTCATATCTTAAGAAAAAAGACCAAAAAATACCTGAAAGGCAATATCTGATAGCATTCCACCCTCAGTCTTTCTAGAGATAAAAGATACAGAGACCAGGAAGAGACAAAATCTACATGAGTCAAACCATTTTTCTTTTTGGCTCTTCATGAAAAAAGGAAAAACATTGCTGAAAATAGTTGGCTGAGTAAATATACTTTCACAGGATGAGCTGTGCCACTTAACAGTCACAGGTCTATGTCTTCATCAGCTCAGGTCCCAGTAAACAAGCTATTCATATGTTAAAAGCAGTCTGTCTTAAATTAGGTCAGGGAAGGAGCTACAACAAAGAAATAAAGCCAAGTAATGGCTGTAAAATTTTTATTTCTGGCTTTCTGCCCTTCCAGGACTCTCTCACAACCCCTTTTTCCTCAGGGAAGTATTTTGGCAGAGGGGATGCTCTCAGAGCTTGTGATATGAACTGTGTGGGCTTCAGCCAAGAGTCCCTCTGTGTCGCTCCCTGAGTCTTGCCTTTTTTTATCTCTGTCTCCCTCCATGCCCTGGGGATGTCTTCAGGGTCCTGTTGATAGATCTAGGGGTCTGACTAGTTAGAACACCCATGGCACTGTTTATCTGAACAGTAACAGTTATTAATAGCATCATCAGTTATCTCCTCTATCATTGTGGAGAACACATTAAAAATCATGGAGAGAAAAAAAATCTGGCCAGCATTTGGAATATCTCAGATGATTTCAAAGACTTCCCAAAGCACTCATCTGGGCTCATGTCATTGCCATAAACTGATCGATCCCATGAGGGGTAATAAGGTTTCAAATCTGTTTTTTAATTTGCAAATATCTAGTGCTGAGTGATGGAAGCTGATGTAGACATTTAAGCTATTAAAAATTAGGAGAACATTAGGCATTAAGTCTCTGTGTAGTAGAAAATGGCTTGTTTTTTCATTGAGATTTTAAATTTCAATTGTTACTTTTAAACGTCTGTGTCTCAGTCCAATTTAACTCATAATTCTATTACATACTTGGTAAGAAGCATTCATATAAGAGATTTGATTTGTTACTAGCCTTTATATTTGGCAGAGACAATATAATTCTGGTACGATGCTTCACAGAAACAGTGCAAATATAACACGTTCATAAATTATTTTTTATTGATTTAAAAATCCCTGCCCAGTTAAGCACACTTGTGCTGTGAGAATGACACATATTTTCCTGGTAGCAAAGAGCAAAACTGCGTAGTGTACTGAAAGGCATACCAGCAATTAGTCTACTGAAGGGTTAAAAAAAGCAAGTTAATATTAATTCATAATTCTTAGAAAATATCAGTGTTTAGAACCAAAGGAAGGGGCATTCAGTTAAATTTATTTTCCAATCTGCAACTATTTGTTCTTTAATTTGAGTTAGGAATAAAGAAAAAAATGTTGCATCACTGTGTCACCTGCATAAGGTATGCTATTTGTTGACCCCTCCCTCAGGAAGACATAAAAGAGACCACTATTTTCATCATCTCTGTTGGCCATAGAAGAACTCAGCTGTATAAGCCAAAATTAGGCATATCAAAGCACCTTTGATCACTTCAATGTCTGTCAAGTTCTCTCCAAAGCCAGTACTGTCTTCTGTAATGGATCGTATTACTTTGAAATGTCATATTTAATGTGTGTTTGTTCCTGCAGATCCCTGATACTGTCTGAGGTGCTGACTGCGCAGCACTGCACTGAGAGCCTTGCAGCTGGGTTTATTAGTTTCAATGTGTTCATGTTTCTCAACAGCATGTGGTTTAATTACAGAATTGGTGAAGCAAGGGCATCGCAAGAATTCATCTGCATTTTTCTGTATGTGCACAACCACAAAATCATCCTGCAGTATAGGTTTGAATGAGTTATGGGACCATAAAAAAGTACTTCAATTCAAAAAGCTATCAACTCTTTGTCATGAAACAAAAACACCTGCCAGAAGAGTCTTATTCTTACTTGATAATCACAGCACAACTAGTCATGAGACAAAGCCATCATTTAAAGCAATATTTTTATGCAGCAGACATGCTGCAGAACATCCAAGAACCATAGCCTAAATTTAGTTACGAATTAGGAAAACACTTTTCACAGATGTGATTAATTACCCAACAATCTGAGAACTGTCTCTTTAAAAAAGGGTATGTAATACCCATTAGTAAAATACCCACGACAGGATTTGACTTCTCTTGTCCAGTAGCTCCAGCAATGGGTCATTACTCGTTACTGATAAAATTAATTCTAAGCTACTTTAGGCTAATACTGAAATTTTGTCCCTGATAAGAAATCCCACTGAAGAAACTGCAAAAATACATAACAAGACAGTGTTCTTCCATCAGCTTCCAGAGTTTTATGAAATTCTTTATCTTCTGTCTTTCGGGCTGTTAGGACACAATTAGATCATACTTTTGTCCAATAACATGTGATTCAGAAGCTTCATTTTTCATACTTCAGAGCTAAAATGCTGAGGCATTCCTGTGGTTCCAGGAGGGAGGTCCCTGAGAAATCATCTATAGCATTAGTAAAATAGCAAAGTTGACACCTAAAAATGACCAAGTCAGGTGGAATAAAACTGCAATATTGGGGAACAGGACAAAAGTGACCAGTGGTGGGAACACAGCTTTCTGTGTCACCTGAAAATTCTTGAACTTTAAGAGAAAAGAATGTCTCAAATATTTCAACCAAGAGAAAAAAAACTGTTGTTTAATGTTACAGTGATGATTTATGTGAACTGTGGTTCAGTGGCCATATGCACTCAATTCTTTTTTCCTTTGCACTGGGTCATATTTCTCATGGTGTCTCATCTGGGGGAGGAAAGTGGCTTGAGAAATTTGTGAAGGATTGTTTGGCTGCAGGCTCATTTCAGGAAATGTAAAGTATACCTGGATAGCCTGGAAATGGAAAACTATAAGGACATGGGACATCTGTTCTGCAGCATAACTGAGGCACAGTGGTTACACATACCCTGAAGCACTGGATTCTTGGCCAACTCTTCATTCCAAGTTTTCATTCTTAGGGTCTCACTTTTCCAAAGGAAAAAATACATTATGTGTAGGAAAGCATGTCCCTTCAGGAAATGAAAAAAAAAAAAAAAAAGGGTCTTAATTTTGAGTTTTGACAGAACTGTTTTAGCTAGCCTTGGAAAACTTGAATGACACCCATCAACAAAATCCATGTCTCCTTCCTTGTTTTTGTTCCTTTCCGTTTTGTTGGGGGGGAGGGGTTGGTTTTGAGTTTTTTCCCAGTTTTAAGTAAATTTCAATCAATTTCCAAGTCTATTGCTGAATATATTTTAGAAGGAACTCTCTAAAACCAGGATATGACAAATACTAAACAAAGGTTTTGAGAGCCATGGCAATGAGCAATATTTGTAGACTACATCAAGTGTATTTCTTAGTGAAATGAAAATGCAAGGATTCAGTTATTATTGATTCTTAAAAAAACAAAGACTTTGACTGGCATTTACTAAGACACTTAGACTAAGCTAGTTGTTGAAACCTCCCCTATAGTTAATGGAGACAGAAAGGTACCTTAAGAAGGAGATTCATCCTGCTTTCTCAGATATCTCTTTTAGGTACGGGGTCAAAACCCCTGTTTAGAGAGGCATTCAGAACCATATGGAAGAAACTGAGAAAGAGTGAGCATTTTTTCTCACTGTTTTTGGAGGAAACACTTCTGGATTTCTTTCACTCAAAAATAATTCAATGCTAATGTTTTACTCGTATAAAATGAAGCACTTCTCCCCTGTCTGATAATCACACCTCTCTCCTGGGACATTCTGTACAAATAGTTCCTGACATGTTATCAGCCACAGCCATGACTGTTCATTCAGATTTTCTTTCGTGGGTATCCAACCTACATTTTTACCTCATCTATCTAACACAGCTATAATTTAAGTAAACACTGTGACACGTGCCTGCATTTTCTACTTTAGGAGATACCTATAAAAAGAGTTTCCTCTGTCTGGCTTAATTTTTGCAGTTCAAAGTTAAAATTAATCTGGTGAAAATATTCCTATTTGTTAGTCTCAGGATTCTTTAACATGAGTTTGCTGAAAGTACTTAAACCTGAGGCATGTTGTTTCACCATGGTGGTTCATCCAGATCTGTTTCTGTTCCCTGACTTAGAAAAACATCTCAGCAAGTATCATATGTTTGGAAAATTCACTTGCTTTCAGTATTTTCTTACATAGGCAGTCACCTCAGTGAATATTCTGGCTTCTAAAGCCATTTACTAGTACACCCTCTGAAAGAAAATCTAAACTCAATTAAAGAGGATTAGCCCTCTCTCTCCTGTGAGGTGGCCTTTCTGTTTGCATCTCACTTGCAGCTTTCAGCTTTTGAGATTCATGGCTGTTACCCTGGAAGACAAATTCACATATATGTTGTGTTCAAGAAACTCAGTAAGAGAACAGAGAATGGGTTGCCTGCTAACATAAACACAGCTGTGTGTGGCAAGTTGTTTATATCCAGAGTCAGGCTACTGTACAGCAGACAAAATAAAACTTAAATCAAAAGAAAATGAAAAATGTTGTTGGTTTTGCCACTTCCTTTTACCTGAAAGTATTTATGCAGATGCGTATTTTGGAATAAGACAAGAGGATGAGAAGAAATAATTAGCGTATTTTTACAGTGTCATTTAATGATGTTTCAAGTCCTTCAACAGGCATGGGAGGCACTGAAGAATTTCTGGACTTTCTGTCTGACTAAGTAATCATCTTCCTCACTTTTTTTTTTTTTTTTACATGGCCTGTGAGTGTGTTAGATAAGAATTTTGTACATAGTTTTTTCTCAGAAATCTTTTCCGGGAGTTATTACTAGCTTTCTACAGCCAGAATGCTGGAAAAGAATGCAATGAAAATGCTTCCAGTCCCAAGAGAGAAAAGTGTTTCTTGTCATTCTTATTTATCAGAATGAGCACTTATTTATCAAAATGAGATACCAGTATTTGTTATTCAGAAGAAGACAACTGCAACACTATGTATGTTTAAATAAAATCACCAGAGTATTAGAAGCAGTATAGCTTTTTAGTGCCAGATTACATTAGACAAGTAGCTGTCCTAGTTCAAAGTAAGCTTGGATAGCTAATATCACTGTGGCACATGGCACTAGCCCACAGCTTATGTCCTGTGTATGCAGGCAACAGCCTAATGCTATCTGTTATGGTAGCAGGAAGAATAATTACCAGAAGAGGATCCCAAGCATGTTAGTGTTTTTTGACGAAGGTTGGTGAAAAATGTTTCTAGAATTAATTTGCAGATTAAAATAAAAAAATTAAAACAATCTTCCACTTGTCTGGATCTTCAGTTCTGCCTTCCTTGGCAGAGTGGTGAGCTGCTTTGATACTGGGACTAGCAAGCAACAGCAGGGTAGGATCCAGAGCCTCCTAAAATAACTGTATTGGATCTTCCAGGGATCTCCAGAGTAATGTCTTTTTCCTAGTAGAGCTATGGAGAAGTTTTGAGGATAAAGCCACACAGCAGTAACAGCAGAAAAGGTGAAAGAGAATGTGTATTTATTATAGGCTCACTATAGCTCAGTTTTAACAAATTTTGTTTTAAATTACTATGAGGATTGAGCAATTTGTTATCTGTGTTTAGTAACATTGCCTACTGGGGGATTTAAAGATGTAATTGAGCTGTCTACCAGCGACATGACTAAATGAAGTACATGAACCAATCTAACATTTCACTGCGAGCTAAAAGGATTGTCTGGCTCCACTTTTCCGCTTCCCCTCACATCTCTCCCTATATGTGTCCTTCCACACATATGCTATACTTTTTTTCTGTTACAGTGGCTGTCACTGTCTTCTGACCCTGTACTAAGTTCTTTTAAGTTGAAAACAGTCAGACAACTGTTTGGTTTTTGTTAATGGGTTTTTTTCCCTTCGAGTTAGTTTTTTACTAGATCAGTGCACTGAACTTGCTCAGCATGCAATCAGGAGCACTAGGGCTAATATGAAGAAGGCAGCAGGTTAAACAGGCATGGTGAGGGCAAAAAGGAAGAAAGGAGAGGAGAGATGACTGAGCTGGATTCCTTCTTTCAGGGTCAAGCAACCATCAGGTCAACTCAGCTCGGTTCAGCTGCATAATCAGTGTATCTCCATTACTTATTACTGGGGTTAATAAGCTATGTTATCAGCAGCATTATTTCAACCCAAACTGCAAACTTTGTTTAGCTATTTATGTAGAGTGATTTTCGTGTTCAAGAGCCAGTAGAGTACTCATCAGTCCAAAGTTTATTTTTGCTTCTCCTATCAATATGCTGATGGTGTGACCAAGCATTTTGGTCAGGTATGCTGGATACTGCAACACTTTATGAGAAAAATCATCCCTAAAGAGCTCACAGGCTGTACCATAAGGATGTTGCACCTGAAATCTTCCTCTGTTTTGCATACTATTTCATCCAGTAGGAAATCTCTCATGCACCTTCCAAAGCCATGTTAAAAAGCCAGGCTGGTTTGAGATGATACAGAGAGACTGGTCATTCTTGGGATCTTTCCAATGTAAAACCGAACAACTGACTTGGTGTCATGGACTGCAGTGTAACACAGCAAAACTCTCTGCTGTAAAGGGAGCCAGTTCTGACAGATCTGTCTATAGGATATTCATCCAGAAGGCTAGCAATTGTAAAAGCTAAGTATCGTGGGAGGGAAGTTAAACAGAAGACACTGAGCAGGATCCATTTGCTCCGGGAGGAATCTTTGTTCCATTGTGAGAGGAGGAAATGGGTTGAACAATTAGGCAGAGATACAGCTCTGCCTAAATTTAGTTCCAGAGATTATATAGGCATGTCCTCTGCTGTTTATATTCCCAGTGATTTCCCTGAAGCAGAATCAGTCTGAGTAGTGGTTATTATGTTATTCATGTCTTTATGTTATCTATAAACTGTTTAAGAGGTACTGGGGAGGAATCTTTGTATTTGAACCTCTGAGGTTCTGGATAAGTTACAACTGACTGGTTTTTATTTGCTTAACCCTGTTCATTAAAGAAGGCAGAACCAGAGGAGAAACCTTTCCATTAAGTCACGTATGTCTGTCCAAAAAAGCTTTCACCAAAAGTTCAGAGAATACACTCAGGGCACGTGCTTACAGCTTCCTGTGGTCTATAAGAGGGCAGGAAACACCATGCTTTGTTTTTCAAGGAACAAAGCTGTGCATCAGTTCAAACACTGTCCTGACTGTAATGGGGAAAAAAAAGCTGATAGCAGCTGGATAATGTGAAAAGAAACTGCCGAAGGAGCACAGAAGCAGCAGAAGCCTGGAGAATACAGAGTGGCCATGGTGGTGGTTGTATTAAAAAAACTGAGGATATGGAGAAGAAAAAAAGCTTAAAGCAGACTGTGGGGAAATGGAGAAGCAGATCAACAGCCACAGCTGACTTGATCTAGTGTAAGCAGCAACCCACTGTAAACAGGGCTTTGGCTGATGGCTTCCAGATGTCCCTTTTAATCAACATTCGTGAGAGCTTTTGAATTCTTGCAGTGTCAGGTGCCATTGTCTAATTTTTCTGCATTGAAAAATACTAATGCATTGCATAAGTTTTCAAAAACATCTCAGGATGACCTTACTGTGGGGATCCTTCTCACCCAGAAGGGCAGACCACAGAAAGCGAGATAAGCTACATGAAGATAGGTAGGGATGTGAGGCAGGGGCTGGATAGGCTGAAGGGAACAGACTGTTGGTTAGTTTTCTAATGGGATATAGAATTGTTCATTTCTTGGAAAATGAGTAGAGAACACTGGTAATTATTATGAGGTGGGGACCATACGGTGCTCCGCAGGTGTACCTGCCAGGTCAGTCCTAAAAGAAATGGTCAAGATTAGGTACTAATGCTGATAAGGGTTAATATAAATTGGCAATATGCTACGTGATCTTCTCAGAGAGGCTGAAGCCTGAGTAGCTGGAGAAAGCTCAACTCCATCCTTTATGCTTCATGTCATCTTTCTAGATGAAGGATGGTGCATATCCATGGGGTCACTTGAAGACACTAGGTGTCTGTTAAGACACAAGGACATAGTTTTCCTGAGTTTCAGAATAGCCATATCTGTGTTTTTCCATTTTTCTGCTGGCCCAGGACAGGAGACACGGACCTCACTCAAATCCTGTCCCACCTCCTGCAGTCAAGGAGCTGTTCAGTAGAGCTCAGTGCCCCTCCCTAAGGCACAGAGCTTTCACCACCTGCTCCTGAGAGCAGCTGAGAAGTGCCCTGGGTCCCCTTTCTTGTTCTCGAAAGCAGGAAAACTTGACAGAAGTGAAAAAAACATCTGGCAGAAAGGAATGAGCAAGAAGTGAAGCCTGCCCAAGACTGGTGTTCATACATGCAGCTGTGAACAATTACCATCCTGTGGGAGGCGTGTCTAAAGGCACAAGGTATGTGCCGAGGCAGAATAGCCCAAGAGAGCAGGCCCCAGAGTTAGTAAACTAGTTAGTTAAGAAAGTCACATAGTATGTAGAGATATAAGGAGCGGGAATTTTGAAATAAAGCCTCTTTGTCCACACCACCCACGAAAAGCATCATTATTCCTTGTTACACAAGGGCCTCGCCGTTACACCATCCTACTCACATGCCAGAGCACACATTTAATCATGCCTTGTAGGCACAGGCCACAGCAGCCACAAGGTGCTTTCAGCTGCTGTTGCAAAAAACATCCCAATTAGTATTAAATCTACTCGACCTGCCATGATGGGCACTCAGTCTCCTTTCCAACACGCTCCCTGCTAACTCAAATCAATCATATATCTGTGATTTTGATATCGCAGCATTTCAGGCAGCAAAGAAGGCAAAGGTAATGAATTGAAAAATGCAAATACATCACCTTCTGTAGAAATCTATGTTTTCTACAAGGGTTGTATACTGCCCCTCAGCCTAGGACCTGGGGAGTATGTCAAAACTAACAGCTGCAGTGACCTAACTGCATACCTGTGCCTGTAATTAATTCTGATGAGTTCCTCAGACCAGCTTCCCTTGCTATATAAGCTATGAATATAAATAGACATTTCTGGAACAGGGGAAGAATTTCCTAGCTCCCTGGTTTTATTTATCCTAAGCACATCCCAATACAATTTTGGAGCAAGAACGGGGGATATGCTGTCTCCCCAAATCTGCTTTCCATGCAAAGGAAACCAGGGTACAAGAAGTGCAAGGAGAAGCATGACACCAGAGAATGCCATGACATGTTCAGTAGGTAACCTAAGGAATGCCATGACATGTTCAGTAGGTAACACAGCCTGCAAAGTAGGTCATTTTTTACAGACAATTTAGGCATTATAACTTCTTTCCAAGTTGACTGAAAGGGGCATCACAGCCTGACAACAAGCTTTCCAAGCTGCTCATTGCTCGTCACAGTTATTTTGAGAAGCCACTAAAATTAGCATTTAAAAATGGTGTCCTGAAAATAGTCCCAAACACCTTCTATAATGTCCCAAAAGCAGGTCTCATCTTTCATAGTTTCAAACATAGGTTTCACATTTTTAGAGAGAAGTAGTTTTGGATATTTTTACTGCACTTTTGTGACATTTAGGTAGGAGCTAGAGCACTTTTCAGGAAATGGCAGACCTACGTTCAATTTTTGTTTGAGCAGATTTAAATCCACAACTTTTTATCCTAGCACCAGTAGGATTTATTTTACCAGGTTTATAATTTAGTTTACTTCCAGCATTCCCTAAATATCTCATTGTGACTGAGTAACTCTGACAAGAAATATCCATGAATCACCAATCCAAGTTAAGAGAGAAGGGGTGCAAGAATCACCCTGTAGTTTGGGCACTTGGCTGAAAAGGAGGGTTCTGATTTGTGCTTTATGTTCTTACAGCTGTTCCTGGACTTTGTTCTAGAAACTGCCTAATATAAAATAAATGTGCACGTCTAAGCAAAGACTTCTGTGGACCATATTACAGAAAAAAAAAGCTGCAAAAGGAAGAGAAAGGATAACTTAAGGTACCCCTATATCTCTGACTCGCAAACAGATGAGAACAAACCAAGTGTATGGGACATGCTAAAAGACTGTGTTGTACTGGAAAACTGTATCTACTACTGTCTTGAGAATAGATGTATGTACAGGAAAGAAATTCTTTAACTAAGCTTGTATTCCTGGCTTATTGGTGTGATGTCCCTCAGAAGAACTAATCTATTAATCAAAGTAGTGTGGTGGGGTGAAATTCGCATAAAAAGCACAAGGTTACAGAGATTTTGTACTATTGAGGCACTATTTATGAGATGGTTAGGATAGGAAGAGTGAGATGTTCTTCAGCTGGCCTTTGGGAAAGTTATTTGGACACCAGACACAATGCGTAGGGTCTACAGTAGTACTGCTTCGTCTCGATCTTGCCTAGGCAACAGCTGTGTTTCCCAGTTATAGACTGGTGTCTTCCAATAGGAGAACTGGGTCAACTTGAAACAATTGCCATCATCAGTGTTAGCTGTCCAGACAACTGGGAGTTTTGATAATCACCTATATTCCTGCCTAGCAAAGAGCATCAGATGGATTTGAAAACCTTCTCTTGGGGGAACAATGGCAAAATGGTGTGGGGAAGCACCATGAACGTTGTACAGCATTTCAGTATTCTTCAGGCAAGCAGGAAGTCTCTATACTGTGTTTTCACCTGATTTTGAACAAGACCTCTGGAATGCCAGGATCTGAAGACAGCTTGCTGGTGTTCAAAAGGAAAAAATGGAAGTACCTTAAAGGCATTTAATAATTAGCTTGTGTTGGCACTGCCAGCCATGACAGCAGATTGGATTTCCAGTATTAATGCCAATGTTTAATGACAATATTGCAGCCTTTAATCTGAAATAAATGGAGTTGATGCATTTGAACAAGATTATGTGAAAATAAAAGGATGGGTTTTGGCAGCTCCCATCCTAGCCAATGTTGGCATAAAATTCTCCTCCATTCTGTCCAGCATTCCTTTTAAAACAATCAGTGCTGTAACCACGTGGCATTCAATACAACAGCAGTGAATGAAAATGTAATCACGGGAGGTGATACAAAGCTCAACAGGCTGCAAAAAGCTGTTCTATGATTTTAAAAAAGCCCATATAGTTTCTGATTTAGTGTTCCCTTTATAAAAAGCTGACTTCTTCCTTCCCACACTGAGAAGTCACTTGGACCTACTGGGTTCTTTGGAAGAAATATTTCGATCTAAATCTGTCTACAGTCATCAGATGAATTCTGAATATACACAAGGGAAGATTTTGTTCTTTGATCAACTTAAAATTTGACTGTGTTGACAGCAAGTTATGTCTGATCTCATTTACATCAGTACATAACTCAGTTTGCTTCAACTAGAGCTGTTCCAGATTCACAACAGTGTATTCCTGAAGGGAGCTTTACCTTGCTTCTCAGGTTCTTAGAGATAGTTGTTCTTAAATAATCTTTCTGCAAGCTGCTCAAGTTTATTTCTTCCCTGATGAATGACAAACTCACTGCCAGCCAAGTCAATTCAACCTCTCCCAGGGAAGAAAGGTCAAAATTCTGTCCTCTTATTTGACTTCACCTATTGCCCAAAATTAAAGCAGAGATGTTTTCTCTTTTTCTCAGGTCCTCTGGTCTCATGCCTTGAGCTGGAGTATTTGTTTGGGGTCCTCCCATATCCTCGTTTTCCTTCAACTAGCGAGTCAAAAACACCATCTGACGTCAGATCTCCCCATCACTGCTCAGAAGTTGAATTATGTCTGTAATATGGTATATATATTGTCTATGATATGTAGGAAATTAAGTATTACCATTGACATAGGAATAAATTTGCACTTACAAAGCAAAACCAGGGAAGTTACTGAAATGCCATCTCATTTCATATCTCCTTTCCAAACAGAGCGAGAAAAACAATCTCAGATCTTTCCTGCTAAACAAGCAGGTAAAATAAATGTGTAAAATTGTAATTTTGAGATGTTGCAGTAAAACAAGGCAACACCTGTTCTCGTATTGCTTGTACACATATGGAATTAGGAAAAAAAAAACAACAAACAAAACACAAAACCAGTAGAAAAGTGCCTAACCTGATATATTTGGCTTGAATATAGGTAATTTTGTATCTTTGATTGGACAGAGTACCCCTTGGGTTTTTTCTGTTTCAGCAAAATTTTAATTTTCTATCAATGATAGTTATCTTAGGTTTGGCCCAATCAGGATAAAACTATGTTGTCGTGGAAGGTAAAACCATGGCCATGCTCTCTCTGCTTCACAATGATGTCAGATTAGATACCTTTCTGAACAACAGCTTCTAAATATCTTTCAGAGTGAAATCATGTTTATCTTTGCATTGGTGCTTTGACCTGTCATATCACCCTAAAATTACCTAAGAACCAATCTTCTCCTGCTAAAACTGTCGATTGCTCCACTGAGTATCCTACTGCCTGGTCCTTCCTAATTATCTGTGGATCTGTCTCACGTGGATCAGTGTGGAGTGGACACAAGGAATATGCCACTGAATCCTTGGTTTCGCTGCTACTCTTATAGAGAGAAGAAAAAGCTTTTCTAATTACCCTGGTTTAGCAATCATTTTTGATGATGTGTTCCTACATTCTCTTCCCAATTTACTTTGCTTCTGACCCAGTAGTTTAACCCTTTTGGTGCCAGTCAGCCCACATCCTTGCCAGACTGTTGCCATTGCAGCTGAGCTCCCTTCTGCTCTGGGGAAATTTTGGGGTGCTGAAGACCACAGCATTGATTTTGTGGTGCACCCTACTTCCATGTACCATCAGTTAACTACCTCCACAGCCTGCATCACCTGGCTGCAGAGGTAAAGACCAGACAAGCAAAACCTGTGGTCAGCTTTTGAGACACCTTGTTACCTAAACCTCCATGGCGATGTATGTGTCTGGGATGCTCTCACTGCCTCTGTACCAACTCCCCTGACAGGTATAATATGAGGGCTGCTAAATGCCGTTAATAGACCATCTCTAAATGTTTTTTCTAAAGTTGTGGCCAGAGCTTACAAAGACTTCTCAGAAGTGAGTGTTCCCCCCCCACAGCTCAGAGGCTGGAGGCCGGTTGGGGCACAAACCCTCCTGAACAGAAAAGCAGTAAGAAAAGGAGTAGGGCAAGGGAGAGTGCAGAGAAGCTGGGATTTCTGCTTCTGCAGCCAGGAAGCTGGGAGGATGGGGTGATGACCACCACTCCATTGCATCACCTGACAATGGTAGCCACCAGCCACATCACCCCACAGTGACCCTGAAGGAAGAGCAGCAGCCATTCTGGCTCTTCTGTACTCTGTCAATCACAAAGCCAGCAGCACTCACAGATGTTTTACCTCCCTTCAGCAGGTTGCTGCTCTGGGCAGCTACCTGCTTTGTCTGTTCCCAGAAGAGCCCTGGCTTGGGTATGAGGCTAAACTGGGCCATATTTTACTGATGATATATTTTTTATGTACTGGGGACCTGCAAAAATTCCTGCCCAAAGGTAGATGAGTAAATTCTTGTGACAGGTAAACAAAAGTTGGTCTTTCATGTCAGATTTATATACAATGCTGGAAGTCATTGGACTTCCATGGAATAATGAACCCCCATGTATAGTCCTTCCCCTGTATCAAGGCACAGCACAGTGCAGGAGCAAATGGGGTCTTATTTCATAATCTGCCTGTTGAAAAGTAGATGTTTGTGAAAGGAAATAGGTAAAAAAATAAATGATTCTGTCACACTTTCCACTGAAATCTTTTTGTTCTTTATGGACAAGCTAAAGCAATTCAATTTCAGAGCACCACACCCCAATCTGTCCCATAAATCAGGTGAACTCCCTCAAGTCAGTGAGCCTGTGAAAGAAACACCCCCTCGAATAACAAGTTGCCGTTGCAGGGAGTGTGCACCAGACAACACTTCATTTTCACCACGCAGGAGCATCCAGGTCAAGCGTTTTGAGTAGGGGAGGTAATCATGCTGCCTAGTTTTAAGCCTCCAATTTAGGAGCTTATATTGAAGGGTTGCTCTCCCTCAACAGGCAAATGAGAGAGAGACAAGTTCTTCCAGCGAGCAATCCAGAGCATACATCTAATTGTGGTGCTATGGATCATATTCTGAAAGAGCTCCTTCTGTTCACTGTCTATATGGAAATCTTAAGTTGATGTCTAAAACAGGCCAAATGAGTCCTAAAATGGTCTGTTTCTCTATCCAGGGAGTTGTGGGGAGATGAGTCTAATCTAGGCTTCCAAAATAAACTTCTGAGTTTGGTGACTGAGGTTGGCAATATGCCTAACACATCTTCACCTGGATAGTCTTGTTCTGAGCACCTGTTTATATCCTATTAACTACATGCGGTGCCAGCTGTAAAGAAAGCTTGAGGAAAGCTTGGCAGTGATGGGGTTAATTGGTTGCTGCTACACCTTCATATCACCCAAAATAAAGCTTCCTAGAAATTCTTTTAAGGTCACTCTTGTAAGTAGTACCAAACAGGAAGCTCTTTTTTCCATTTCTCACTGCAAGTATTGTCGCAAGGATGTGTAGTTACCAGGCTCTTTTGTAGTGTTCCTATAACACTAAAGGATCCACACACTGCCATTGCTCACAGCAATCCCTGTCTCAAGGAAAAGGCAGGATATTAATACTTAATGCAGATGATGAAAGGCTATAAACTGTTGGTTTGCTTACAAATAGAAGTCATTAAATGTTGTAAATATTTTTATCTGTCAGTGAGTATAGTTCTTATTCTCTGGCTCTTCATTTTCTATATGGGCACAAATGGAGATGAACGAATGGAGATGATCAGTGAATCAAATGATAAAACACAGAGAAGGTCAAAGCAGTAGCATTTATTGCCATCATCTCTCTGAGAATATATGAGGCATTAAAATTCTGATACTGTACCATATTCTAGTCACAAAGATTTTAACGAGCACGAGTAATGGCATCAAATGAATCTCATCTAATGACACTAGCAATAACGAGAACAAGAAAAGGTGCACACACAACCTCCTTGGGTATGATCCTAAGTAGATGTTTTATAGTCCATCTCAGAAAGTGGGGGCTGTGACAATGTATTAAAGAATGCACAACATAGCCAAGCTGATTAGTCATTACTTATTACTACTAGATATCTGATGCACTGTTATCCTGCGCTACACCCTTTTTTTCCCCACCATGGTCATGAAATTTCTGTTGACAGATAGTGAAAGCTGCCATAGATAATACAAGAGAAGCTAAGTGTAAATCTCAACTGTGAATCCTCAATTACTTCAGGAGAACAGAGTAAACAATGCAGCTGACGAGATTCATATCTATCAGCTCTTCTTACTGATATCATCATGATTGCAACTCAGAAACATGCTCGAGCCAGGCATCTCATCTGTCTGTAGGCAGATCAAAGGATGGCAAAATCAAAGATGGCATAAATGCTTCTAATTTTACAGAACCTGGAGGATGCAAGGCAGAGTAACTCTATGCAGGATTGACTGGCAGAAGTTTGGAACTCCTCTTTGCAGGTTCCTATCCCCAGAACCTCTAGAAAATAAGACAGAGCTTAGTAAGGCAAAGACTAGGCTGCAGATTTAATTGCCTGGCTCTGGCAGAAGAAGAAATAATTACAAAAGATTGTAAGAATTTATTAAAGTTTCCATCTCCTCACTAAAGCCCAAACAAGTTGTATTTTCATCATCAGCAATAATCAAAGTGCAGTTTAGTTTACTACAAGCCTACTCTGACTTGGTTGGGATGTTATTTGCCTTCCTGAACATATAAATGCTTGTGGAAACTACCTGAATACAACCAAGGGTTTGCAAGTGTTAATGTGCCTGTCTTAAAAATCAGATCAAACTGTCACTTACAGACCAAGATTATTCTGTTTTAAATTGCATTGCACTAAAATTTAGCCCTAGCTGGAACTCAAATAGTGTTATTTGCTTTTCTGTCTGCCATGCTGGCACTAGGGCCAGCTGCAAGCAGAAAAGGGCAATAAGCTCTTGGAGGCAGCAAAAACCTGTGGCCATGTTGGCAACTTTGCCTACAACAAAGCGGGCTGCTTCTGTTCCTGAAGGCTGGATCAGAGCACTTGAGTCAAGAGATGCTGCCTTAGGTGAGGGTCCTTCCTTCTCCCCATCTTGCCACCAGGGGCATGAGTTGAGCAAGCCCAGGTCTCCCCTTGCATCTGCGCTCACCCCTCATACCATGGAGAGCAGAGATGTGGTGCCCAGGGGAGCGGTACTTGATCTGTATGTGATCATCAGGCATTTCCAGACTGCTGCAAGGCAGCACCAGCTGGGTGAGGCTTTGGCTGCTGACACATGGCTCCAATGGAAGGTGCCTGAAGGCTCTGTAAGCTGTCAGTTTGGCCGAGGAGGGCTATTGAAAGCTGTGCTTGATCTTATCACCACTGTTAGCCATTCTCAGCCAAGAGCTGTGACCACCTGGAATACTGGACTGAGTTCAGGCTGTGGCAGGGATTAGCACCTGAGTAGGGATTGCACGAGCAACCTGGGCATTGATGGAAACACACTGTGGGTGGATGACCATCTTTTCACTAGTCCCCTTTCTCTATTGAGTTTATGTCTACTCTGCTGTTTGTACCTACTTGAGGTGCCTTGTTGTGTCATTCAGGTTTCAAAGCAGCGCAGCAGCCCTCGTACGGTGCTTTATCTGGGGAATGTGACCTTTCAGTGCTTGTACTGTGGCAACGCTGTTGGGTTTTATTTGGTATGATCACCCCATATGATCTGCTTTGTCCACCTTCTCTGCTAAACAGGAAACACTCTGGCCAAACCTAGCCTGCCAGAATTTCCTTTTGTCTATGGATTTTCACAACTCACCACTGCATGTTATTAGAACTATGTTAATACACAGTACTGAGATTCCCTATGATATTCAGTATTACTCTATATGACTATAGATTTGTGTAATTTATCATTTTCTTCCCACTCCAAGTAATTTTCAGCTTTATGTTTTCTACTCAAAATGTGTTTGTTGTATTAAACTACATATTACTGTAAGATCAATCTCCATTTACGTATGTAGTCATTACTGTCTTCTTTAAGTGATAACGTGGCAGGGAAACTAATTTCGAGGTCAGTCTCTTTTGTTCTCAATTGTATCATTAAGACATTCTACCACCTCCAAGCTCTTGAGTTATGACCCTCGCTTCAGTAATGGCGTCTATTCTATATCCTTGCCTTGTGTCATGAAAGATTCAGTCAGTGGGGACTGAACATGTGAGCTTTGGGTTTTAATGCAGGAGCTCTTATTATTTGCCAAACTCAAACTGATTGGTCAAAATTGAGCCAAATTTATCTTTCTTTGGCCAAAGAAATACCAGAAGTATGTGTGAATCAAGAGGAAAAGTCATGAAATTATTTGAAAATCCAATTGCAAAACCTACTGGGTTATCATCAATAAATCATTTTGAAAGTACTATATGTAATAGCAGCCATTAAAAGTCAGCATTTACCTACAGTTGTGGAGTCTGATGTACTACACTACATTTTCTGAAATGGGAATGCTGGATTATTTCTGTAGTTCAGGTTGACATTGACTATTTCATGGCCACCAGTAAAAAGCTAGTCCTGAAGTGCAAAATTTTACCTTCAGTATTGATTTTCTTTATGTCAGCCAATGGTGACAATGGTCTCATTGTAATCCTTCTTCCCAGGAGCTGGTGAAACGCTGTCCAGTGAAGGAGCTGGGGGTGCCATAAGCACATTCTGCTGCCAGTTGCTGCCAGCTTACTATTTCCAAGATAGATGTGATGCTGCAGATGGTGAACGAACCTTGTCCACAAACACGGCTGCAGGCACAGATGACTGTTTCCATGCTCAGTTTTGGCAAGAAAAGTGCTCACAGACACTATGGTTTATCATTGTACTCAGCATGAGATGTGGTTAGTTTGCTTGTCCTGTGGACTTCAGTGCTGCCTCTGGCACAACCAAATCCTCAGAAGTGCAGAAAACTGCACTGTCTGCTGATACTGCTTGTATACTGTTTTCATGATAAATGTCAGGACCACAATCACCATTTTAGTAGCAGGATAATTGTAAGTCTTGGCAAAATACAAGCTGCATGCATTTACAGGACCTTTGTGCAAGGCTGTACTTGGGATTAGTTCCTAAATGCAGCCTGTTCTGATGTCAGTGGGAGTTTGTTGCCTAAATCATTGGTTCTCAGACATATCAGACAGTTTCAGCCTTTTTTTTCCCAGACCGCACATGAAGCCAGAGGGAGTTTACAATTAAAAACATTTTGCTGTATAATGTCATTTCCCAGACCAACTGATAACCCCTCAGCAGAGGCCACAGGTTGAGAACCTCTTGCCAATGCTTTACTGACAATATGCTTTGTAGTGGCATGCCAGTATAGGAACAGGGAAAGAAGACAGTGGAACAGTGCTCAGCCCACCCCTCTGAAGTATTGATGGCACACATATCCTCTTACTTAACCACCACAGACTCACAGATATCAGTAGGACTGTGCCTGTGAGTGGGCCTTCACTGACCCTTTGAAACACTGGATAGGAGTCTCTGTTGTACATTAATGGTTGATGTCTATTACAAAAATGCTAAAGCTATGTAGCTGTTCAGCCTCTACCAGGATACAGCTAATAATGAGAATAAGGGACCTTTCAAGGATGAGGAATTGCCAAAGGTGAAGTAGGCAGTTTAATGGGCAGAGCTACAATGTAGCTAATTTAATAGCATTCAGGCATCGGGCATTAAAAGCCTAGTTCCCTTGGGTTGCTTTGTACTAGATTGCAAGCGTAAAAGGAGCAGAAAGACACTGAATCATCTTTTCTTTGAAGCAGTGAATTCTCCCAATATAGCAGATATGGGTTGTCATGAGACAAGATTGTATAACCTCATGAGACAAGGCTGAAGAAATTAGAAAAGTGCCTGCTGTGTCAGTGTAGCACAAGGCTCCCAGAGATCTTTCTTCCAGTTTGTGACAACCCTGAAGATCTTCGAGTATAGGCCAAAGTTCTCATATTACTAGCCGGTCAGGGAATTTGAAGGTCACAAGCCTATTGTAGTACTTCCTCTTGTCTGCAAAAGTCACTCTGGTTTTTTATGCCTTTAATTTGACTGCAGCAGAAAGTTTCGAGTCAGGTGTATTTTGCTTTGTCTAGCCCAGAGAGTGCAGATACATTAAGGTTGGACAATATCTGATCCAAACTTCTGAGGCAATGAGAACTGCACGTAAAATTTTAAGACTGAACACAACTCTGTCTCATGCTTTCCTGTGACTATATTACATACATTTATTGAAATTCAATTTGTAGTTAGGGAACAAGAGGATTTTTTAAAGCAGTTTATTGCTGCAGGTAATAGAAAAGGCATAAATCTGCTAATGCTGAAGTTTCTGGCCAGTGATACTCTAAGCAGTTGTTACTGAGAGAGTTTCACCAGCCATGGGAAATCTCAGACAAATGCCATAAAACATTTCATTTCACACATACACTGAGTCATTGAAAAAAAAAAGTTACCTTGCTATATGTTTTCTTGATTTTGTCTTTCTCAACTCTTAGGAAAGTCACAAGACTACGTGTAGCTGACAGTGGTTGTCCTCTATGCGTAGGGAGATAGCAAAGGTTCGATCCTAGTATATGGTGATGAGACCTCCCGCTTCTTTTTTCTCAGTGCGCGAGAAGATGGTCCCTGATGTGCACTAGGCAGGATAGTGTCTTGGTGGTACAGGTGCACCGCTGGTCTAAAGCTGAAGAAAGAAGAGTCCTTAGCCTTTCAGGGCACTTGGACTGAGGAGCAGGCATGGATTCCTACAAATGAGTGCAGCACAACCCCATCCTTGGGAAGCAAGGAGTAGTACTTTCATACTCAATAGATGATACGCCCAAGGTCAATTCAATAAAAATGGACACAAAAGGAAGGTCTCGATCTGTGAGCTTTTGGATAAAAAAAACCCCCTAGAGTAGATGGGGAAACTGAGTCTCTCTTCCTCACATCATGCAAAGTTATATAGATGAATTAGAGTAAAAGTCTCCCACTGCTGAGTGATGGGGCCACTGAACCACTGACCACAGACCAACTGAGAGCTTGGCACAACCATGGTGACAGACTGTCCATGACAGCTGAGCTTCTAACATCAATGACCAGGAAGCAGGAGGTTGTGGCTAATGGAAGGCAATCCTGAACTTCTTGGGACTTTGGAAGTGTCATTCTCATGCCTACACATTGCTACATTCCCTGATTCATTAGATGCTTTGAAAAGGTACTCATGTGTGAGGAGAAATTATGCTGGATCTCTGCTTAATCCAATCTCCCGCCTTTCTCCAGAATGTGATTGCTTCAGTGTTGACCTGTTTCCTGGCAGTGAGTGACTTGTGTGCTATTTGGTGGAGCTCCACCAAATTTCTCATATCTACTGTGAACCAACCACCTTCAGCTCTCTTTTCAGTCCCACTGTACTTACTGATCATGGAGAAAATGACTTCTGAGGGACATAGGAGAGCCCATAGCTTGTTTGTAAACAAGTCAAAGGAGAAGGTGCTTATGAAATACATGGTAAATCCCTCCAGCTGTGCTCCTCATGTTCTCACTGTGGTCTCTTACCTTATTCCTCCTCTCCATTTTCCTATGTTCTTCACCTGCTTGTTGCATCCTGTCTCTAGTTAACTTGTCAGTTCTTTAAGATGAGGATAATCTTTCCTAAATATTGTACTTACTCAGCATGACAGAAGCTTGAAAACCTCTGGGCTCTCCTGTAATGAATGTAATGTATAATAATACCAAGATGTCATTGAAAAATGAGTCTGGCACTGTGCAGAATAATTGAGAATAATGTTAGTTTTTAACAGGAACACTTTTTTTGCTCAATGATATATAAATTTTGTCAGAAATAAGAACTATCAAAATTTTCATGTTTGCAATTTCCGCCCTTCATTTATGTCACTGCTTCTTTTCTCCTCCGTTTCATTATCTGTTAGATGTTTTCCTGTTTTCTACTCCAACATGTGAAAGGGGTAAATTCAAATTCCAAGATAGAATTGAGAGTTTAGGCTTCATTAAAAAGAAGAAAAAATACTGAAATTCCTCTTTACTAAACATTTGTTTTAATATAATTTTTCAACAAAAAAGTCTGTAAGTGAAATATTTGCATCAGTTGTAACAAAATTCATTAACATTTATTGTGACTAAATATCTCTCTGTTTCCCTTTTTTTGTCCCTCCCTAATAGCCATCTATTTTATCTCTCTCTTTTGCTATTTCCCTGCTTCTTCTTATCGTTCTTGCTTTCACCTGTACTTGCAAACACTCACTGATGCAGATATTTTGACTGGTGTTTTGTCTCTGCACAGTAGAGAGGCTAAGCTGAGCCTAGATTTGACATCTCTGTGTATTCTCCAAGCTCTTGTGCTGCCTTTGATATGCTCACAGCTACACAAAGGCCTATGGGAATATAAACATTCTTTTTCATTTCTTTGGTATGTCCTCCGATAACAACAAAAAAAAAATCTTTTATTTCTCTCTGTTTTTCAGTAGTAGCAAAGAAGCCATTTTCTTTACCTCTACCTTGGCAAGTTTCAGAGGGAGAGAAAGACAGGGAAAATCCCTACTTACAAAAATAATACTATAAATTATTTTACTATTACAATTTGTGATTCTGATTCAGCATCTAAGAGGCCCTCCTTACAGATAGGGACCCCTTTGTGCTCTGGAATGATGCACAAAAGAACTCTGCTCCAAAGAGCTTCTTTTTTTCTTTTAAGGCATTTCTGGTGCTGATTGGATGCTGATGAAAAGTGCTGGCTTGGCAGCAATAAAGAGGAAATTCTCCTGTTCATCTGCAGACAGTGCAAGCTTCCCTTTACCTCTGTCCTGCTGGTAATCAGTGAGGCCTTGAGAGCCAGTGACAGTTTTTCCGGTTGCTGGGTAAAGTCCAGTGCACAGGTTCAAAAGCCATCTGGCTGATTTGTGGATTTTGGTACAAAATTTTCTCCCCTTGAGAAATTAAGCTCGCTTGAGCTCATACACCAGCCTGAGCTCAAAGCAGACCTGGCGCTGTCAGTAACACAGAAAGCAGACTTGTGTGGATGTGTGGGTACATCACTGTGTGTATGCACGAGGTGTGTTTCCTGATCCCACTGGCCCGTGGACTTTTTTTCCATTAAGTCATCTTCTTCATCCTCAAACTTCACCCTCTTCACAAATATCACATATGCCTATCAGTTTGCTACCTTCTCAAAATATTTTTAAAGGATTTTAAATGCCCAATATCCTCTGCAGTTTGTGGGTTTAGTTTGTGTAACTCTAGTGAAGTCAGTGCAGCCAAGCCAGTTTACACCGATGGAGAATTTGCTCTTGATTTTCTTCTGAAGGGGATACAACTTTGAATCTCAAGATGCTAGAAGTCACTTTCCTGCACTATAGAAGTCACTGCACTATAGGTGCAGAGGATGCGACAGGAGAGAGGCAGGAAAAGTCTCTGAGGAATGGGAGAGGAGAAGAATTCTTCTCTATCATCTTTGGACACCTTGGCAGGAAGCCTAAAGTATATCTTCCTTCCTTTTCACACCCCTGTCTCAGGATTCACGCTGGCAGCTGGCTTAGTGGCCCCAATACACTGTGGGATACAGAGCGACTACAGCTCTATCATGTAGAGGAAGTGTACCTTAGCTTCAGTATCTTGTCCTTAAAACTAGGACAAAACTTGCATTTTCAAGAAACAAAGATGTATCTACCAGAATTAAACATAAAATCATATGAGTAATTTTTTTTAAATAGCTAGTATTGCTCTTAATCTTTCAGTACCCAAGATTTCTTTTGTTTCCGTTCCCTTGCTTTGAGTAACCCAAACAATTTAGCTTCCAGTAGTACTAAGTGGTTTTTAAGTGGAAATTAGGAGCTCAAATTCAACAGCCATTCATTAATTTCAAAGAAATGTAATGTGGTTTTTAATATATCCTGTATTTTTTATAACTGGTGCACTTTAAGGAATTGAAAGTGTTAAATAAATTAGACAGTCCAGTGAATCTTTTCCAGCCCAGTGTGTTGCTGGGATTTGGACCTGGTCCACTGCATTTCTTTGAAGCTCTTACTGCTTTTATATTTTGTTTTCTAATAGCCTAGTTAAGACAAAGAACATTTCCTTCAGAGCTTCTAGTCAGCTCTATATTTCACTTGGCTTCTATTTGATTTTTGGACTGTTTCTAATTGATTTCCACTAATAAGGTAAAAACTCTGATTGGCTTTTTTTCCTCTGGTGCAAAAAGAAACAAGTAATATGAAACATAAAGTTTGTTTGGATAGAATCCAAACAGTTAACTCCTTTTAGTTTATCCCCTGTAGAGGTTCCTTTGGGGATGCACTATCATTTCATCAGCAGTTTCTCTTCTGCTTCTGTATTTCTTCAATTAAAACTCATTTCACAGAGTGAACTTTGTTGCCTATTCCTGCTAGAGTCCTCCGCTCCAGGAGTATAACACTCCAGGGTTATCCTATGAACAGAAATTATGCTGTATTTTGCATTCTAAGCACATTTTCTCCTTTCTGTAAGTCATGCATGTATGTATTTATTTCTATCTTAGTCTATGCTAATTTCCAGCTATTTACATAGCCATATAATCTTAATTTTATTCTTGTTACCATATCATTCTTTTTTCTTGACTGACTAGAGGGAGAAAATCAGAAAGCAGACAGGATCAAAATTGTTTATTAGTAGAACTCAATTAGAGCAAATGATGACACATGATGTAATAAAGAAATGATAGCAAACATTGTGTCCTGTTACTCACTATGTATTTTAAGTTGATGTGTTTTCATGCTTTAAAGGCTATCTTAGTAAATACTTCTGACCTAGTGCCTCAGGTTAGCACTTGCAACAGATAGATTTGCTCCAGAATTATTCCTGCTTTCCTCAAAGCCCACTAGAGGAGAACCAGATTTATGAGGAGAAAATATATTTAGATAGAATCAGTTTTCTTTTCCATGCATGAAATTCTATGTCTGGCTCTGGTAGTATTAGGTTATACCATTCCCCTGGATTATTCCCATTTTAACATACAAATTATGTGAGACAGGTCTAGTGCACAGAAGAAAATTATATTTCCATCAACAAATAAAATATTTTCTTATCTGAATGTGGGCATTTGAATACATTCTCACCGCAGTGGTGTACCATATTTGTTTTGTTTTACAGACTGTCCGATCCATTTGCCCTGTAGCGCTAAGGCAGGCAAACTCCATGCCAGAGCTGTGCAGCATGTGGAGTGGCAGGAACTCAGCAGTCAGAGAGTGACTTGTGTGCTGCTGTGACACTGCCCCATCACTGGGAAGTGAACGTGGCACTCGTTGCAGACACGTGGACAAATCCTTCCTCACCACACAGTGCAGTGTCAATCTCCCCCTCTTTGAGGAGCCCGAGGCTGTGAGCACCTCTGCTTCAGGCAAACACCTTCACTACCTTTTCTGACCCCTGGGAAGGGGTTTGTTTCTTGCCTGCGCTTGTGGTGGAAGATCATTTGGCAGCAGCACAGCGCCATCAGCAGCTCACTTGTGAGTGCCCTCCTTGCCTTTCCTGGGAACAGCAGGAGCTGGGAGAGGAACAGATTTCATCCACTGAAACACAGCGTGTCCAACCTGGCAGTTTGCTCTTTGCTGGCCTACTTCATCAACCATGGGCACTCTTATGCATGAAGCCTGGGTGCTGTAGTTCTTTATTAGCCTAGCAGAAAAGTTTTCTTGCTAGTGTATGGAGATGTTAAGCTGAGAAATAATGTGAGCATCAGGCAATATCTTTCCTGATTGTGTTCTTGAGGACCATCCTGGCTGTCACAAGACGTGCCCAGCTGTCACTTGCATTGCCACCCATTTGGTGGAGGATACCAGTAGCTGTGCCAGCCCTGGTGAGGGTGCAACATGCCTTCTCTCAACATGCATTAGGGCAAAATCTTTCCCCCTATCCAGCATCATTTGCTGCTTTCCTCGCGACCACCAAAAACCCTCCTGTACAGTCCTTGTGCTCCCTGCTGAAGTCCCTCATTTGGCAAATATTAATACTGCATGTCAGTGGAGGTTCTCACTTCTCTGGTTTATTTTCCAGTGACTTTTTTAATGGTACTGGTAATTTCATGTTTATAATGTTTTTATAGCCTTTGTGATGTATCATTTCACTCTGACCTTACAGCAAGCCCGTGTGTGCTTTTCCCCAGTGTGATTAATTATTTTAATAAAGCAAGAGAAAGAAAATGGGGAATTTGTGGATAGTGGTTTTCCTTGCTTGGTGTAGGGAATCATTTCATTGTGGTTCATTAACATTCACTGTAGCATAACTCAGTAATAATGTGGAAAAAGAAGTCATGTGCCTGTGGGTTGTGTGAAGTGAAATCACAAGCATGTCCAAACCTCTGAGTCACTTTTGCTGCTTCTCAACACAGTTGGGTCCAGGCAGGAAGCACTGACTGAGCAAACATAGCACTTAAAACTGTCTGTTCCAGACCTCTCACTGGGTGCTCCTTGAACAATTATCCATTTTCAAGGGTAGATTTAATACATGGACTGAGAAAGGCACATATTACCCTCCCCAACTAACACTTCTTGACCCTGGATGCCTGCTTTCATACAGTATGGCTAGGGAGCAATTTTTTGCTGACACCTGTTGTGCCTGCATCCAACTCCAGCTTGTCATTGTCCAGACTGATGGAGTCACTTCCAGATACAGACTTTGTCACCTCGTGGCTTGATAGCTGCAATAATTTGTAGCTTCAGAATATATTTTGACCATCCCTAGACCACCTACTACGACTGCCTGTGTTAAATGTTACTACTGTGGAGGTGACTACACTCAAGACTGAACAATGCTTGTGACACTCCTGCACTGCTGTGCTGTGGAGGCACTTATAGAGGACCAAGTTCAGTTCTGTGTTACTTGCACTGCTGACAGAATATTCATAAAAGTGTATGGGTAGGAAAATATCTGAATGCAGAAACAGTGTATGGATCAAGTAAATAATGATATCAGTCTAGAAACCGATCTGGTCATTAGTACTTCTTTGTAAAATATAATGCAATAAAATCCATGCTCCAGGGTTCCCATCATTCACCTTCACAGTACTTCCTAAAAGAAACTGAACTCTTATAGAACAAAAATTGTCATTGCTCTGGCAAGGAAATTAAGATTTAATTTAAAATAAAAAATAATATTAAAAAAAAACCACACCGGATTTGATGCATGTTTTTAGAGAATTTATTACTGTCACTTCTATTTCTGATGCATTCCAAGTGTGCATACTTGATATATGGACAAACTGCAGAGCTTTGCAATAGTTTGGACTCCAGCAACCACTTTTCTGGCCACTTGCATCATGTCAGTAGCAGTCTGGTGGCCTTCACGCCTGAACTCATGGTCACAAACCATCCCAGCACTACTCTCATATGAAGCAGATCTGACTATTTGTTGTTATAAGCAAACATATTCTTGCAGTTCTCTTTAGTGGACAAGTGTGACCACCTGATAAATGAGGGGGGGAAAAGAGATTTCTTTGCATGCTGTAGTGCACTGGAAGAGTTTACAAACTTCAGTATTGCAGTTGAAAACAACAACAAGATTGAAAGCCAACTGAATAACTACATGGAAGAAGAATATACTGGGGTAATGACCTGCAAACTCAATGCTTTTTATGTATTCAAAGACCTATGAAGCATCAGGCAGGATTAGGAGTAAAAATGGAAGAGAGGGATGGACGTGGACAACTTATTCTGTGACAGTGAGTGAGCTTCAAAATGTTATCAGAAAACCTGATTCCAGGGTAGTCGCTAGACACCAAAGAGATACTAGCTCCTATTTTCAGCCCAGTTTTTATACAACAGTGGCACTGAATTCCAGAGAAGATCTAATTTTAGATCAGTGGAGGCAAGGCTGAATGCACAAACAAAAACATCCTCCTACCAAACAATATCTCCGTTGAATATTGTCATGCTGAGTATGAAATTTAGCTGTTATATCCATACCAGATCTGTTAAATATCTAGAAATTATTCAGCTGTGATAACCAATGAGGAACAAAAGGTAATCATTTCAGTATTTTCTTGCAATGGGGCAGCTATCTGGCAAAATATGCTGACAAAACATCCATACAGAACCATGTCTGTAACTTACAAGTTTAGTTCATTCACTTTCCTAACCACAAATAAAAAGAGAAATTAAATGACAGTCTTTAATTGTCTGTATAATTCTTCTTAATGAGTACATTCTGGAGTGCCATAACAATGGTGTAGTTTTATGAAACAGAGATCTGTCTTCCCTTAATAATAAAGAAGAAAGTGATGCTGGTTAATTATTGGATACCCTTTCACTGTGAATTAAAGGTCTATGTAAATGCAAACTTGGAGGAGCAAAAAGATGTAACACTTAAAAGTACATACCTTATCAGAAAACTGAGAGGAAAACTTAGGGGAGACGGCCCAGAAGCAAAGGGAAAAAAAATGAGATTAAACATAACAGAGATAACTGTGGTAACAGTAGATCCGTAAAAAAATGTATTATACAAGAATCATGAAGGTAATGGGACTGCTCACCTGCTCAAAAATAAACATGCAGAAGTGGTTTGATGGTCCAGGGCAGAGTGCTTAGGCATGGCAGAGCCAAATTCATGGTCAGTGGAGAAGGGAGAACCCAAGTCAGTGAGACTCCTCAACTCTGTATAAAAACAGAGATGAGACTAAGCATGCTTGGAAGCTGAAAGCTAAAATGTTGTGAGATCTCAAGTGTACTTTTTGCTCCAGTTCGTACAGCTATAATCAATTGCCTTGCCAAAGCTCTTCAGCTGCTGCCTAACTTTGGGCATGCAGAGAGTTGCATTGACTTCAGGTTTAAGTGTCAGCATCTTCCTATTCTCTCCTATGCATGCCTCAACAAAGTGTGCAGCCATGTGCTTTCATGCTGCCTCTCAGCTGACAAGGATTTCTCCCCATGTATCTGCAAACTTCCACTTCCTACTCCTTCAGACTCCTCACAGAGGTGTCTCGGAGACATGCCGGGAAACTGCCGAGGCCATTGCTCATTGTATTCATCTATAGGGTTCATTGCTTGTCTGTCCTCACCCCTTTTTCTCTTATTTTACACTTGAATGCAAGCTCTTTGGGATTAGAGCTCCTTGAGGCTCAAACATAAGAAAAGCAATGGATTGAGTACCCCGTTAATCTTGAGCCTAGGTGACTGTATGAAGTGAATCAGTGAAAAAGGAGAGTCAGTTTGTCACCAGGCTTGTTTGAGATGATGCTTTAAATTTAGACAAATATCTACGTGCTTTATTAAGAATAAATTAAGAGTCAGTAGGACAGCAAAGATGCATGATTTCATAGGGAAAGGAAAAAGAGTTTCTTCTATCCCTGTCTTAGATCTATGCATACTTTTCACCTGCATATATCTTGGACATATAATCTGAGGCACTAGCTCAGTTGTCTGCCCACACCACCTTTTGCTTAGCTCATAATAGCAAAACCAACAGATTAATTGTCAAGGGGCTTCAGTACAGCCATAACCCTCATATGACCTAGAGTACCTCTGGGGTGGCTTATCTCCGGTGCGATCTGTGCTGCCCAGTGTCACCAGTGCTTACTGAATTACAGCTGAACAGTGACACATCCACATCCTCTTCATCGCTGCTGATTTATTTCTCCTTCAGGATGATGAGGGTGAAGTAGGCAGACTTGTGGGACAGAATGACTATGTAGTCAGTTACATGGGAGGTAGGGGGAGGTGTCCTTGGGACGGTCATACTGCAGGTCAGAGTGCTGTTTAAAGATGTCACTGCAGCTCTGTGATGACACTAAAGCTCACAGCTGGTTTCAAGCTCTGGCACTGAGCCTGGCTGAAGAGAAATTTTCTAACACAGACTCTTCTTGAAAGCAATGCAGTGCCCTACTCTTGCCTGAGGCTTTGCTTTGCAAGCTACCCTTGAACAAATCAAAACTACTGTTGACAGGTAGAAATTGTATAATGTAGAAATCTGCATCATTTGTAGAAAGACGTTTTAGGACAGTATTTGAAAAAAAAAAAACAAACAACTATGGTATCTTTCTTTATTGTTGAGCTGCTGGCTCAGAATTGCTTCCAGAAAGGCATGTTATTCTTCTGCTCACTTTAGTGCAGCAGTAGGATATTTTGTTGAGGTCTCAGCTGACTCCCTGCAGCTTTGGACCATTACTGAATTAGAGCCAATAAAGTGCACGCCCTCTTTTCTTTGTCTGCAAGTCAAATCCTAGGGGGGCTCAGTAGGACATCCAAGTAATCCCTGATTAAATTAGATTTCTCTGAGCAGAACATTCAGGACATAGTGGATGACACAAACACATCCTCTCAACAATCAAATGCTGCTTCCTAGCAAAATCATAGGCAGGAAAGAAAGTGCTGTCATAGAGACTTAAGAAGCAAAAGGCACTACTATCAATTTTCACTTGCAAATGCTTCACCCACATTAGTAACTAGAAGGAACAGCTATCAGGAGGCAAGGAGTACAATTGAACCAACATGTTATGAAGGCACACCTACCAACCCTGCTTTCTGATCAGCCTCATTGTGTGCCTTGTACCAGAGTAGCACCTAGCCTGCTTGCTGAAGCTTGCTAATGCTCAAAGGAAGAAGTTGATAGTGTTTATGTTCCACATTCTTCCATTGCTCAACATCCAAATATTTCACAATGTAGATCCAGTTTCAAAAGTTCATTTAAGAGAGAATTCTTGTTCCAAACTGAGTTTCCTGTTGCAGCCTGAATCCCCAGGCAGGTCATGTGCAGGAGTTGGCTCACGACTCTCTGGAGATGCTTCACCACTGATTTTATAAACAATATATAGTAGGAAGTGGATGCATATGTTTCTTATTTGAATCAGTTAAATCTGGCAAATATAATTCACTACAACAAGAATGCCTGTTGCTCATGGTTTGCAGAGCATGCTATGCAGCTCTCCTGGGGGGAACCCAGGGACAAATCTGTCTCTACACAAACAAAACTCCCTTGCGCGTCTGTTGGAGCAATGCCAAACAGAGAGAAGTGTTTGATCCTGTAGTCTGATTCCCCACAGACCAGAGAGCGAACTCTGACCTGAATAATGGAAAGCAGCCTTGGCTTTTGGCAGGCACACTTTGTGCAAGGAGCCTCTGGTGTGGTAAAGATATAAAACTCCAGCAGTGACAGGAGTTGCTTCCTGGCTTGTCTGCTATGCAAGAGGAAGGCGATTGCTGCCACACTTGTGACAGTTCAGCAGAAGTTTGAATCATGGCTCCTTGTGGGAAAACCAAATTAACTCCTGCCAAAGACACACCCTGCCAGCATCAGGAGGCACTCAGGGAACCCCGATCAGAGCATGGGTTTACATGTGTACATACATCCCTGAACATGCTTTGCTGGATCTGAACTTCTGCTCAGTGTTGCACGCAAATGTTGCTCCTCTTGGCAGGGACCGTCTCAAGGATTCAGTAGGCTAAATGCTCTTGTTGACCCAAGTGACAAGTAAATGACAGTTCAAAAGGCTGTATTGAAACACCTTTTTTGGACACAGTCTAAAAGAACTAGATGACACTGCTATTCCTCCAGTACCTGCTATTGGCTGTGGAGATACCCAAGTGCAGCATGAGCCATTTGACGGTTACATTTCAGAAGAACGTGGTCACTCTTGGCTTCTGCAAGACTCTTCTGTGTGCTTAAAGTGGAGGAAAATGTAAATTATTTTTTTGTTACTACTTGGTCAAAATTAAAATGTAGTTATTGTCCTATACTGTAGGATTCAGCTCCCATCTGGGCTCCCCTCTGCTTTGTTCCCAGGAGATGAGCAACTTGTTCCCTGTCAGTGTACCTCATTTCCTTCAGGTCTGAATATTTTCCAGGACTGTGAAAGTTGTAAAGTCTCTGCAGGCTGTGAAAAGCCCCAGACTCAAGTCTCCCACATTCATGGTGAGTGTACGTGGGTGACACCAACAGCATTATGTCAGTGGAGGTGCCTTATAGCAAATCCAGAGATGCCTGTTCCTCTACCTACTTCTTTGATTTTCGTTTAGTTTCTTGGCTTTAGCTTGCTTCAGCATTGGTATGTGAGTGCATTACACTGCCTTAAGAGAGATGTTTCATAGAATCATAGAGTGGCCTAGATTGGAAGGGATCTTAAAGATCATCTAGTTCCAATCCACCCTGCCGTGATCAGGGACACCTTTCACTAGACCAAATTGCTCAGAGCTCCATCCAGTCTGGCCTTAAACACTTCCAGGGATGGGGCATCCACAACTTATCTGGGCAACCTGTTCTGTGACTCACTACCCTCACAGTAAAGAATTTTTTCCTAATATCCAATCTAAACCTTCTCTCTTTCAGTTTGAAGCCATTCCCTCTTGTCCTGTCACTACATGCTCATGTAAAATGTCCCTCTCCATCTTTCTTGTAGACTCAATTCAGGTACTGGAAGGTCACAATTAGGTCAGCTCAAAGCCAGAGTGAACAATCCCAATTCTCTTAGCCTTTCCTCATAGGAGAGGCACTCTATCCCTCTAACCAATTTGGTGGCCCTCCTTTGGACTCGCTGCAACAAATCTATGTCCTACCTGTGCTGGGGACCCCAGAGTTGGATGCAGTGCTCCTAATGTAGACAATGAGGACGTGTACCTTTCTTACCAGATTTTTTATTATGGTCTTTGGAGATTTTAGTATGGAGCTTTTGACGTTTCCAAGTTTGAATTTAACACTAAAAATTGCGGCTAGTATTAAAAAATGTTCATCTGAAACTTCTACATGAGTGTGCTGTGGTTAACCCTGCCTGGGTTTTCTGGGGAGCATGGATGGATGTGTCAGTGCTGGAACTCCAGTGACCCTGTGGGAGTTTCTCCTGAAACAAATGGGTCTAAAGGAGATCAAAATGAGGGTGATGTCCTACAACACCCTTGTATCCACAGAAGTCCCTTCTGTTGCCAGTTCTGCCCCAGACTGCATGTACAATCATGGCTTTTTTGTGTTCTCTGTGACCTTGTGATCAGCTTTAGTGGGCAGAAACCTGGGATCAGCACTGGGCAGAGTAGCAGGCCATCTCTTTTGATGGCAGACTGCTCTGAAAGCAGCTGAAATTTTCCATGGAATGGTACAGCAGTCTCAATAGCTCCTACATCTTCCTTCTTAATTTTCTTTTTTTAAACCACCAATACAGCCTTTTGTGTATGTGTCTGTCTGTGGGGTTGTATATTTGGAGGAGAGGGGTCCTAACTGTATGTTTTGTGCATGCACAAACACACACACACATACAGGCACCCTTGACATTAATTATGCCTCAGGAAACATCTGTTCACCCCCATGAGCCCAGCTTATCTCTTACTCCCATGAACATGAATCCAAAACAATTCCACTGATACACTGTGACTTCAAATAAGCTGCAGAAGGTTGAACTGGGAAAAACCAGACCCAGTGGGTGTTTGTTTTTTGAAGATTGTCTGAAATAGAATAAGTCTTTAATCTTTTAACAACCCAGCTTTTGGCCTTTGAACACTGCAGCCTGTGCAAATGTACGACGTCCACAGGGAAATCTAACTTGCAACAATTTTGCACCATTTCCCAATGTTATTTGTTCAGGCATTGAATGATATAGACTTAGGGAATGAAAAAAATAGAAGAATATCTCAGTCAGCATGGCCTGTTGCCTTCTCAGTCTAGAGAAAGCTGTTTCTTACAGAGAATGGTGGCTTGCATCCAGGATTAACATGGCCTTTTGACTCACAGGCCAATGGAAAGCTTCTTCTGTCTTTCACAGGAGGTGTCACATGATGTATCACTACACTGTCATACAGTTCACAGGCATACAAAGCCTGACTTATGGATGGAGTTGATTGTCAGGGACCTGTCATGTAAGTTTTCTTCTGCTTTCTTTCTGAACAAGGGCATGATTGAGAGTCAAGAAGTCCTAAATAACTATCTTGCATCTTGGCTTACATGGATTTGCAGTTCAGATGGTTTTCTCATATCCAACAGTCTCTTGATGCTGGAGGAGATCTCTGATTATTTAACAGAAAAGGAGAGGACTGCTCAGTATCTGAGACAGCATGCAAAATCCCCACAAATGGTGATGCAAATGCAATCCCGTACACCAGTTGTTCTACTGGAATCTCCAGCTCTCTTTCCCATTCTTCCTACTAACTTGGTATTGGACTTCATCTCTCTGCTTCCTCATTGCCCTCATTTCTCTTGAAACTTGGAGTGCTACAAGCTGTTTCTCACCACATGCCAGTGAACAGCAAAATAGGACCACGACTGTGGGTGAGATACCAACTTGCCCAAGTGGTTGCCAGCAATAATACCTTTGAGTCTGCATCTGCAACACTTCTGAGAAACATCACTCAGCAAAAGGCATCTTCCTCCGGGGAGATCTGAGTATCTGTTCCAGTGCTGAACAAGGGACCTACTATCCTGCACACAAAAGAACAACGATTTGCCTCTCGGCTTCGTTTTTCTTCCTATAAGCCTACTGCAGGAAAGTTCTGTTTTATTTGAATACACCATTGTTTATTTATAATTTTGTTCTAGTTGTGTGACAGATTCAGCATGTGTCACCCAGCAGGGGAACAGTAGTAGGCTGGAGAGTTAACAAATGCACTGCAGTGAAGCCAGATGGCCTGTTTTCATAAGGAGCATCTGAAAGATGCTCTGCTGCATAGATTTCTTTTTTTCTTCCTTCCTTTCATGACCAAAATTCACTAGAACAGTGTTATTGCATATTAACTCACCCACCAAAGCGTCATGGATCTGAGCTCCACCCTGTATCTCATCTAACACTTCCTGTGAACCGAAAAATATATGACCTGCTGTACTGAATAAGCCCATCACTTTAGTCCAGAAACAAAGTCAATAAATAAAAGGCTCCCCAGCACCTTCACAGTTTCAGTGTACTAGGGGTACTGAGGTGAGGATGAGGTGCCTGTGTCTACCACGTGGCCCATGGATGCCTACAGCCTGGCTGGTGCACGACCAGCTCCCTCTCTCCGCAGTCAACAGTTGCAGAGAGCAGCTCTAGCTTCCTGGATGGTCCTGCCTGATTCTCTCTGGGAGCACCCATGCCTGTCAAAACATCCTTGCACATCAAGGGAACTCACTAAATGCTTAGCTCCTGGGAAGCAGCTGACTTGAAAGCAATCTCAGACCATGTACTAGTGAAGAAGATGTTTGCTGGAAGAGTATGTAGTTGTGCTTACATATTCCCCAAAGGAGCATACCCCCAAGGAGCCAGAATGTTTCCTTTCCTTTTCAGGATATCATTAAAGAATGTTTCATCTTCTTCCTTATTTTCTCATTTGTTCCTCCTTCCAGTTCCCCTTTGGGATGCTTTCTATTTTCACAGAGCTGCATGTAGTTTCCTTTGGAAGCCGTTAATACCAACTTCAAGCCCTAGCCTTGACTTGAAAAAGATCAGAAAGTCTCTCTTTCACTAACACTTTTCAGGCTCATGAAAAATGGGGCAAAATATGAGCTAATTAGGTGTTTGCAGCATCAATACACCAGAAAGCTTGGTAATAAAAAAAGAAAAATGTGGGGCAAACTAATATTATACATAATATGACAACAGTTGTTATAATCAGCAAGGAAAATGTTGACATTTGAACAAGAAATATATTAGAGATTGCATGTTTTTCTCTGCTCAGCTTTGAATTGCCTGTCTGAGTGCAAAGGGTTAAATAAAAGGAGGCTATAAGTGTCTTTTTAAAAAACTAAAAAGCTAAGGACAAGTGTTTTATTATGCAGATAAGGCAGCATTAATTGCATGGGTTTGAGGAAGATTTTGTTATCTTTTTCTCATCTCTGCTCCAGGGGAGAAGCTATCCACCCACCTAGATATCCCCAGTCAGCCTAGAAGGTATTATTCCTCCCAAGGCTAGACATAGTCAGCTGAAACTGAAATTACAATGGAAAGGGAGAGATTTGAGGTGGGTCAAGAGGGGCCGCCCAGGGTAGATGCTGGAGAGCCCAAAACACAGGACAGCAAAGGATTGCAAAAATGGCTCCAGCATGATGCAGAGATACCAGAGTTAACTTTAAAGGACTTAGTGGACACTTAAAACAGGCAGTCCATAAATGGAAATAGCTATCTGTATCAAAGATTACTAGTGTGGTGTCAGCTCAGGGCCTCGTAGGATATCACACTTTGCAGAGCACAAACACTACAGGCTCTATGAGCCACTTGCACTTGTCAGAGGTGAGCTTAGAGAGGCCCAGAGCCTCACATGTGTAAGCAAACTCTGCTATCAATTTAAATTTCATTTTAAATGCTTTGAGGAAAAAATAAGTAATAAGTTGTTTTGAAGAAACAGGCTCTACTTTTCCACAATCAGACTCTCATAGGTTCTTGAAGGAAAGGTCTTTGAAGAGACTTCAAAATTAGTGATTTTTTAAATTTTTTTTCAAGTGTGTGTATATATATATAAAACCTTTAGTCTGAATTACTGGGCCAAACCAATTTGAAGAGATGTATTTGAAAACCGGAACTACTTATTGGGAATTGGCTTTTGTTCATTTTCAACCTTTTTTCTTTAAAAAAAGGACTAAATTCAAAAGGAATTTAGCTGTCATGCACAAAACCAGTGAGGAGGCCATAGCAGCTGTCAATAATGATGAAGGGGAAAAAACCAGAACTGATCCTTATTACTAAAGTCTAGTGGCACCAACTGACCTCAGTCCACACTGTTTAGGGTTAGCTCTTCCCACAGCAGATTCCTCTTGGAGGGAGGTCATTAGAGACAAAGAAACCCAGGGAGAGAGATAACTGCTTAGCATTCTGAATGATCAGAGCTCAGGCTCTTTCTTGCACTTATTTAATTTGGCAGTATAGATGTAGCCACCATTATTACTTTCTTCCATTTGAAGTCTTATATTCAATATATTTACCTAGACTGTATTTAAATCATTTTGCTAATTGTTCAATTGCATATATCCTAGTTATTCAGAAAATGCCCCAAATCCTTATTGTAGGGTGAACCATTCAATCTGTCTTTCCTGTTGAAAAGAGTTTAAAAACAAAAGTGACCTTTTTTTCAGTTGTTAAACTATTCACACTGTTCCCTTCTCTTTCCCACTACCTGTTGCCCAGACTTTTTGCAAGATGCAGTGTAGGAGGCGTGTTTTAGGGAAGCTGGATGAGGCACCCTGGGAGATGTAGCCCCAAATGTACTCCAGTGCACATGGGCAGTGAGGTACCCCATGGTGATTGGTCAAGGGAGTCACGTGTTGTTTTGAAGTGCATATAAAAGGTGTTGTTCCCTTCCAATAAACGGATTCGGGTTGTTGAACCTTCAGCTCTCTGGGTTATGGGGGTTTATTTATTTATTATATTAATAAAGCCATAATGCAGAGTCATGGTGGTGTGCAGTTTAAAGTATGGAGCAGGACCGAAGCCAAGCTCTTGTTCCAGGCAGAGGAGAATGTGTTATTGCACTTTTAGAAATGGAAGATCCTAAGGGAAAGGAAAGATCCCCACATACACAGAAGGAGGTTTTCCAGAAAATAATATATGCAGTTAACTGCAAGTACAGATCTGTTATTATGGTATCTGGTCCTTTCTTCACCTGAGGGTGATGCCATCCATCAGTACCTTTTTCCTGGTGGTTTATCTATCTGATAGTTAGGTATTCTTTACTACCATTAGCAATGGTGATTCTGAAAGCTGTTCCTGTCCTTCAGTCTTCTTTGGATTTAACAACTTGATTCACTCCAGCAATCTTTGCTTCTAGGGCTTCTTTTCATTCACCCTTAATCTTTGCCAGTCGGTGGCTTCCATCAACGCTGCCTCCGTACAATCCTAAGCATCCACTGGTCAGGTTGTGTGACAAATACATCTGTTCTAGAACAAGCAGCAGTCACAAGTATTGAGGCCATGTTGCTGAGAACAGAGCTGCGTTGGGCAGGGCACGTCTCCAGGATGAAGGACCACCACCTCCCTAAGATCTTGCTTTATGGTGAACTTGCCACCGACTGCCGCATGAGAGGAGCCCCGAAGAAAAGATACAAGGACTCCCTGAAACAACATCTCAACCTTGGCCATATTGATCAACATAACTGGTCTACTCTGGCCTCCAATCGGGAGACCTGGAGACACACCATCTATAACGCTGCTGTTTCCTTTGAGAACGCACGCAGGATCACTCTTGAGGAGAAAAGACAACGCAGAAAGAACCGTGTTTTGCAGAATATACCACCTAAGGAGTCTTTCTGCTGTGCCTTTTGCAATCGGACATGTCTATCTCGTATTGGCCTCATTAGCCACCAGCGTGCTTGTAACCAACGTGGATAGAGCCTTCCTAAATCTTCGTTCGCGAAGCCCAGCCATGAATCTTTGCCAGTGTTTTCCCCTTAACAGTCTTCTTTTGGATCCTCACTTTCACAGTGTGTGACACCCAACACTGGGCACCATACGCCTTGGCAGGGATAATGAGGGTGGAAGAAATTCTGGCAGTATCCTGGAGACTTCTTTCCTGTTTCCCCATCTTTGTGTGGTATTTTCCCTCATTGTAAGACACTGTAGCCTGTGTTCAAAGCCTCTATAAACTTAAAGATAGCACCCAGAGCACAACTTCAAACAGCAAATGCTTAAGCTTTGAAAAGCTACATGTTTAGGTGGGCTTTGAAGCAGATGCCTCCCTTAAAGTGAGTGTGTTTATGTTGATCTGAATCCTGTGTCAATTGTTTTGGAAATGTCTTGAGAATATTTGCCAAACTAGGGCCCACTTACGTGGAAATAACAGGAAGTAGTCCCTAAATTTTTCAACAATCTCACCTCTATTTCTATCTCTAGCTGGGAGGCAGAGATGCAAGAAAATGTGTAGAAATTAGAGAAATAAACCCAAACATTTGGAGGTTAATCACAGGTATGAGGTTGGGTACTGACCCAAAGACATATGAATTTCCCGTGGTATCAGAGCTTGATGATTGATTTCTAGTTTATCTTAAAATAGGCAGCTGCTAAATTACAATGAAGAGTGAAACCTAAGATTATTAGTTCTTTTTATGTTCCTTTATATATACACATATATTTATGTGTAGGTACAGATACATACACTTGTTAATTGAAGGGATCTGGGATATTCCTAAGTGTGTATTAGTACTTGTAACAGCAAGAGCAGATATTTGGTTTAGTGTAGAGATTTATAGAAATGTTTTTCATCTTCACTGTAGTCAATCAGTCAAAATGTAAATGTATGGCAGGTGTACTGATATGGTAGATCACAAGGGTATTGTAAGAGTCGCTGTAGTGTATCAGAACAGTGTTTCAGGCATGAAATAACCTTAGTCTAATTTATCCATGTGCTTCCAAGTGTAAATGAGTAGAGGAGCTGTGAAAAACTGTGTTTCTAAAATCCAAGGATCTTCCTGGGAAATACAAAATAAATATTGTTCAGATTGATGACCAGGTTTACAGTTATCTGACTTCTATGAGTCACTCTACAACACCACAGTCATAAAATTATCTGCAGAAAAATAGGAAGATAGGAATCTTTGAACAGTTAATATTTATTTATCTATTGATAGCTACTCCTGGGGGATGAAAAGTGTTTGTGATCACTTTGGTTCTGTATTAACTATGCTATTCTGTTGTCTCCTCAGAGCACCAGGACATGGGAGTTAAATAGTGGCAGACAGTCTTACCTGCCATCTGGTTTCTCCTTGTTTCTCATGGGTTTTTTGACAGTGAAGGCTCACAGTTTTACTCAATGTAATGCAGTATACAAAGTAGAGTAACTTTCAATGATTCATTGTATTGCATAGAGAGCTGCACATGCCCAAGAGGCATGTAGAGAGCATCCAAAGCCTGAGCAGATCACTTGAAAGTGCATAGACAATGCCATACATACTATTACTGCTGCAAATGAATTGTGAAAGAGTCGAGATGGTTTTCTTCCTCCCCATGCCTAATTGTTCAAAGGAGAGATTCTGCTCAGCATTTGACTGTGTCATAGAAGAAACAGAAGTTTCACTGGCAAGTTAAGAAGCACTTTTATTTTCGAAGTCAGCATGTTGGGCTGTTGTAGGTGCTTAGACATAGCTTTAGCTCATACTAAAATGTATGTCAGAGAAGATATATCTTCTTCTCTTTCTTGAAAAACTCCTGGGAAATGAAAGGTTGAGACAGACAAGGACAACCCATCTTTTTGATATGATTGTAGTCATCAGTTTCACTGCTTCAAAGACAGCCTGATATCTGTACCTAAGCCTGGTTCATCTCTTTTTGCATGAGCTTATTAGGCTGTACTCTTTTTTTGTCTTATTTTCTTAAAAAAGACTACTTTCTTAACATGACCAGGAAAGAGGCAACTGGAAGGAAGACAACTGCTTCCCTCTTTTGGCTTGTATAATCATTTCTGGGTCAAGTCCAAAGGAAATGTCTATCTGCTATTGGACCTTACTAGTCTTCATTTAAGTTTCACATGACTGTGGACCACACAACTGGCCTTTACACCTCTGCAGAACACCAAAGCTGTGTACACACTAACCAACAAATAGTCTTGATTATAATTGTTTAAAGGTGAAACTCACTGCAGGGAGGACAATCGCCAATGTGACAATTTTTAGCCTGGAAATTCTTTAGTCTTGATATGCCTATCTTTGTTTCCTCCTACCCCTTAGGCCTGAAAAAAAGTTGCATTCCAAGTCTAAATGGCATTTGATACCATACAGATATTTTGACTAGCATATGACTGTTTTATTTTATTTGCTCCCTGTAGGTAGTGCAGAATTATCATGCAGAACCGGCCTGTATCTCAAACAGGACTCAGGACACTATACTATGTCTGTATTCAATGTTTTAGCAGATGGTGCAAGAAATCTTCATAGCTGATAACTGGAGAATAACGTTTGGTCTCAACCTTCTGTAGCTGGTTTGTCTGCTTACACAGAGATTTCAACTAAAAGCAAAATTGGGAGGTGAAGCTGTAGCTCAATCTGAACACGATGGTGCTATTTAAAGAGGAAACTATCATTACAGAACAGCCTCCTGCTGTCTCATCTTTTTCCTGTTCTTACATTTAAGCCATTATGTTTCCACTTACAATAAAATCCAGATTAAATGTTATATTGAGCTAGTACATATACCCTGTCTACTAGAATTTGGTGACAGTCCTTCTTTTCATAAACTAATTTTTGAGGAATGTCTTTTTGGATTATATTTTTCTAAACACAGAACTGTGTGTGTATAGTTTGAGATGGAATAGGAATAGGAATAAATTGTTCAGCAAAATAGCTGCTCTTCAGAAACAGCCATTAATTTCTGATGTTCATTTTATTATTTCCACCTGGAGCAGTTCCTCCTCCGGTAAACAAATAAATAAATAATATTTACTGGGTTAGAAAGCAGATGTCTCTAGAACCTGGACATTGGGACACACATATGGGTTGAGGGAAATGTCCCTATGGCACTGAACATTTAGTTGGTTATGAAAAGTGAAATCAGTCCAAAACACACCAGAAGTCCCTCTGCAGGATGGAAAAAAAACTAAACAGGAAAATATTCATGAGGTATGAAATCTGCTTTTTACATTCCTTGCAATACAGCTGTTCTCTAATGGCTTTTGAAGCTCACAGATGCTTATAATAGCAGCCACTTTCTGAATTTGGAACCTCAAAAGATCTTATTTTAGGTATAATGGTTACTTCAGAAGTGGTAAGTTACGCACATGCAAGAAAAGATGTACTTCACAGCATGTTTTCTATTTCCATCTCCTTGCACTATGAGCTGAAATAAAACATAAACATGACCACTTAAGCAGTTTGGAATGCTGCAACTTGCTTAAACCTCTCCATTCAATCACAGTTTTCATATTTATTGGTATGTCCATTTGAATGCATATTTGTTGGTATGTTCATTTGATTGCCTTTGAATGCAATCATTATATAGTACACTAAAACCATTAGCCTGCTCCTGAGATTGTGAGTCTACAGCTTCTACCAGAAGATTGCAAGACTACACTGCCCAATGCTGTCCTCAGAGTAGGAGAATAAAGTTATTGGTGAATCTTTCTGCCTTGCAAAAATAGAATTGTAACCTCAATAGTACTCAATGGTAGAGGCTTTACTCTCAACGGGAAGCAATGGCATATTATACTTCCAAGGAAAACTGTTCTCTCTCAGATTATCCTACCTACCTACCTACAAAAAGACTTTCTGGTCAAAATGACATATTTGAGGGTTTTTATTGAGCGCCATGGCAGTCTGGAGTCACAGTATCTTTGGCTGCCAAATTCAATTTAGGCACATGGTGCTACTACAGGATTTTTCACTGTTAGCCCTGTAATGCAGCATGCGGCTGGATTCCTTCCCTCTTGTACCTAATTATCCATAGCAGAGGCTCTACGATGAGCTCTCCTGCATATCTGAGAAACCAATCCTGTCTTGTAAGGAACTCAGAAGAACAAAACACTTGCATCTTCAGTTGCCATGAAAATAAGTTTTCATGCATATAGTTTGGCAGATGGTGCACTGTCATGGTTGCCGTATAACCAGAACACCTAAGACACAAAAATCATAATGTCGAGTGCCTAGATTAGCAATTAAATGATCAAGGAGGAGAGACCAGTTTCCTCAGAGGGCAATTCAGAAGAGACTGGTATTCCACACCATCATCCAAAGAATCATGGTCTAACCTTCTAGGCCTTGCAGTTAGGTACTTGAAGTTAGACAGTGTAGAAATAGTTTCCTCACTGGAAATTGGGCATCAGTCTCTATTAGTAACTGAAATTTTTCCATAAAACACTGCAGAGGCAGACTTACCTCATGCTTAAAAACTGTCTTAGATTTAGTGGGATGCTCAGCCCTCTGAAAATACCTATTTCTCTATCCCACATTGAGAAAACACTCTTTTCCATTGCTAAACTGAAATTAGCTGAATCTCCCTAAAAGACAGCTCTGTTACAGGATTCAAATTAGGTCAGCAGCCAGTCGAACGTTCAGGATAAGATCATGTATGATTCAAATCACAAAAGGTGTGTTTTCCTTACAGGAATTTCTATCTCCTTACAAATCACTACTGAAGTTTGGGTATCGTTGCATGTTTATCAAGGATATCTCTCATGCCTTGAACTTGAAGTGACAAAAACATTAGTGGGAGAAGAAAGCTTTCTCTTCTGAAGAGAAACTACAAAATTTTAGGGCTCTTTAATGTTTTTATCGAAGATCAGGACGCTGGAATGGATTGTACATCAAATAAGTTTGCTGAGGAGAAGTTCTGGATTTCCTTGATGATAGAGAGGTCTGGACAAACCAGGGAGAGCTCAGCAATCACCAACTGTATGAAATTTAACAAAAACAAGTGCCAGATTCTCCACCTGGTGTGGAGTAATGAAGATTATATATACAAACTGGGAGACAAGAAGCTGGAGACAAGAAGCTACGGAAAGAGATCTGTGGGTTTAGGCTGATGGCAAGTTGTATATGAGTCAGCAGCACCCAGGCAGCCAAGAGGGCCAATTGTGTCCTGGGGGACGTCAGGCAAAGCATCGCCAGCCAGTCGAGGGAGGGGATTGTACCTCTCTTCTCTGCACTGGTGCGGCCTCATCTTGAATATTGTGTGCAGGTTTGGGCACCACAATATAAGGACAGCAAACTATTAGTGTGTGTCCAGTGGTGTGCAACAAAGGTGGTTAAAGGTCTTGAGGGCAAGACTTACGAGGAACAGCTGGGGTCACTTAGTTCGTTCAGCCTAGAGAAAAGAAGGCTGAGGGGTGCCCTCATTGCTGAGAGGTGACCTCATCACAGCCTGCACCTTCCCCAAGGAGAGCAGTGGAGAGGGAGGTGCTAATCTCCTCTCTGTGGTGACCAGCGATAGGACAAAAAGAAATGGAATGAAGCTGCAGCAGAGAAAGTTCAGATTGGACACTAGGAAAAGGTTCTTCACTGAGATCGTGGCCAGGTGCTGGAAAAGAATCCCCACAGAACTGGTCACAGCCTGTAGAGTTAAAGGAGCATCTGGGCAACACTTTTAGTCATATGGTTTAGTTTTAGATAGTCCTGTGAGGGGCAGGGAGTTGGAGTTGGACTCAATGATCCTTATGGGTCCCTTTCAACTTGAGATGTTCTACAATTTATAATTCTATGAAGAGGTCTTCCTTCTTACCTGGGAAGCTGAGGACAAGCTGTGTCTTTGTGGACATGCTGTGGTCCAGCATGGAGAGAACAGGGTTATGTTTAGGTGTTAGGAGAGGCAGGGAAAACAAAGACAATGGGGCAAAGGCATGGGCTGCTTTGGTTTTCTTGCAAAGGTGGAATCCATTGTATTCCCAAAAACAAGAGGTACAGGTCATATCTCCAAGGGACTGTCTCCTGCAGAGTAGAGACTCCAAAGAAGAAGCGGGGTTATAGAGGGCAAACATCATGAGTCTCCAAAACTAAGGGAACACAAAATGAATGCAATCCTTCAGTGCATGACTTCGGGACTGGATAGTAAGCACAGGAAGACAATTTTACCTCTGTATAGAAGCCTTAAGCTAGGACTTCATATTTATCCCTATGCTCTTTCTAACCCCAAAGTTTTCCATATCAGTATGCTTTAACAAGCCTTACACTCAACTTTCAAGAGCTGTCATAGAGCGAGTTCCCCTCAGCCATGTTATGAAGAACTGCTTGGCAAGTAATCTCTAAGTATCACTAAATTCCTGATAAGAAATACTTGCCATACTTAGCCCAAGGACAAGAAACTGTCCATACATTTGCATATCAAATTTCTACCGATGGTTTTTACAGTGGGAGTTGGAGCTGGGCAGTCGCAGCATACATTATAAAGCTTACAGCTGTGTTCAGTGATAAGATAAGAGGTTCTTTTGTAGAGACCACAGCAAAAGCTTTGTCGGTGAATGAAATTACACTTCTATCTCATCATGAAAGATGCCTCTTCCAGTGGACATCTAGCTGGCATGACGTTATCATCCGAATTGGGTTGTTGGGTTTTTTTCATGAAATGAGAGGGAAGAATCTTGCTGATTTATGTAGTCTGTCCTTTTTTATTATTATTTGTAACGTTAAAAGAAAATTAACTGCAGCAGAAAGATGTTATAACCATCTATAAAGTTGGTTATCAGCATACCAGTATTATTCAATAAATACATAAAACAAATCACTCCAAGGCTGGAAATTGAATATTTAACATTATGGTGCCACAGGGGAGATGGTCTGGTTTTGGCTGAGTGCAAACTTGCATTATATAGCTATTTTTTATGATTATTTTGATGTTTGCAATTTTCTGAATCAGAACTTTCCCATGCTTTCTCTGAACCTGGAGGGTTTTAATTTGTGTGTTAGTTTGTTAAAAGTTTGTGACCTCTTTCTTAGCTGCTTAATATAGAAGAGAAGGACTGAGAAATCACCCAGAATTGGGTGTCTATTGGGGAATGATTTTGTGGGTTTGGTATACTGTATAAGTATGTTCTCACCTTGCCTTGATAAAGCATCTAGTTTAAGCTCATCCTATAGCTCTATCCCTAGTAACTGTTAGAAATCCTAAAATTCACCCAATTTGACACCTGTTATCCTTTCACTTTTGAAGTCTCAACATCCAAATTAGATGAGCTGGTGACTTAATACATAGTTTGAATTAAATGAGAAGAATTCCATCCAGAATTTGAAGAATGGCTTTGGTTTCAACTTATAGGGGAAAGGTCCTGGATTTTTGTCTACATAGCCTACTGAAAAGAAGGCAAACAGTGATACAATCACAATTATATGGGTTCTTAGGGGATGTAGCCTTTGATTATATTTGCTTCAGTCTGTCAGGCAAGCATCTAATGGTTGGAGGGTGAAGCTGAGGAACAAGTTTTAATTGTGAGTAATTAAGGAATGGAATGACATATCAAGGATGGTGATCAGTTCTTTACTATTGGCATTTTGAACTGACTCTTTGTTTGTTTGTTTGTTTGTTTGTTTTTACTGTAACAAGAATTAAGTCCAGGAAACCCTTTGGTCTGGTTTTATACTCTTTGTTCTGGGTTATATCAACCCACCTTTGAATTAACCATCATGTTTATCTCATTCAGCTTTAGTAATTTAAGGGTCAGACGATCTATGTTACCAATAATCAATGGAGAGAAATAGGAACTTCCATATAGACATTTTGAAAATAATTCTTGATATATGCAACAGCTGCTATATGTGTGTGACCAGGCTGATCTGCATGGCTATCTGTGGAAACAGTAACTCACAAGCATAATCTTTATAAAGACAGAGACCCTATGGAAAATATAAAAGCTCATGGCTATAGAAAGTGCTGAGAGCCATTCCCAGAGCACCTTCATGTACTGGCAGACCAGCTGTACCCCTCCTCTGTGCTGCTTTCCAAGACCATGTTCCCTTCATGTTAATGTAAAATTCCGCATATGATCAAAGAGACAAAACTTGCCTGTGATACTGCAAGGCAAAACATGACAAACTCAATCAAATGCTACTAGTGCAATTGCTGAAATCCACATGAGAAATGACTAATGAAGTACAAGGTGCAAAATTTGGTAGATTTCTGATATACAAATCATAGATTTGCATTTTTCTCATCCATGTTAATTCACATTCCTTGCAGTAAAAAGAACACCTGAAACCTTTAGTCAGGTATAAAGACAGAGATGATAAGAACTGCATAAATCTTATTTCTTTTAAATTAGTTGAAGGTATTATTCATCTACAGATTATTAAATATACTTTGTCTGAGTAAAAATTTAATATAGCAGGGTATGGCACTAACTCTCGTATAATATGAATGACAAGTAACAGCATGCCTCATTATTGCACTCTTACATTTAGTGACAGGATAATTTACCAGCTGTGCTCTTCTACTGTGGTCCTCACACTGTAATTGATCTATGAATTGGAGTACAGACCAGACCTCTTGCCCTTTAATTTTGAAATCTCAGACTTCTGTTCAGGTAAGTAATACTTCACTGGGCCAGCTACTGAATTTTCACCCATAGTATACAGGAAGAAAAAAAAAATCCATCTTTGCAGCCTATCCAGCAGTATGGGTCTACAGGGCACAGATTTGACCTCCTTTACTCTGACAGTAGAGAGAACTACTCTTCTCAAAAAGATGAGGTGAATATTATTGAGCCCTAGAGTTCACACTTCAGCTAATGACTGTTTTTCAGAAAGCCATCTATGGGAAATGTCAAGACTTCTTCCAATCTGTGCGTGAGTGTGCTGCCTTATGTATGGAACAACTGTAGTCCAACATAGCATTATCAGTAGGATTTTATTTTATATCTGTATCTGTTCTCACATGGTCTAAGTCCTACAGTCTTTGCTTCAGCAAAACACACTGAAATGGCTGTATAAATTTTCTTAGGATAAGGAAAACAATGTTGGTGAGCAATGACACTACACAACAGACACTGAGACAGTGCTTAAAAAGAATTTGGAATTCCTTTTCCACCACTTCTGACACTTTCTTCCCTTTTAAATCAGGTCAAAAAGATGAAAGAGCAGAACAAGCTCTGAAAACAGATCTGAAAGCTTTCTAAAGGATTCTTCTTTTTTTTGATACATGGAAACAAAAGGTTCTGCTGTTTTCAAATTGAAAGGTTGTATTTGAAATTAAGGTGACATTGAAGTGCATCAGCCCATGGAGCCATGGCACATATTACAATTGCAATTGCAGTGCCTAAGATGCTCATTCTGACCTTGGATGAGGGTACTTGGCAGATGATGAGAGCTCTATCTACTCAGATGAGACACAGAGCTCAGTCAAAAAGAAGATTTACACTGTGTTTTAACCTCAAACTGCTCACATCAAAAACATTTCAGGGGAAGACAGTGCTTTGTTTTTGAGTGTAATCAATTCTTACTAAAATATATCTGGGATGTATTTATCAGAAGAAAATTAGCAAGGCAGAAGGATGCAGCAAGGAAAGTCAGATTTCCTCAGGAAATTATTTTGACAAAACAGCATTATCTCTAGAAAGAGTGGAAAATTGAAATATTCAGAATGACGTAGAATTTCTTCATGCTCCCTTTCCACAAAAAAAATGAGGTATTAATTAATTCCCAAGAGACCTAAGGGATTTGTTGTTTGTTTTGTTTTTAAAGGAGGAGGTATATTCAGTCCCATTGGAATTGAAAGAACATCTCAGACTTGAATAAAGATGCATTCCAGAAGATGTCAAGAAGAAAGTTTTTGCAGCGCCAGCCTCTTCAAGAGGTTGTTACAGCCAGTGTTTTCAACCAAGAGCTTTAATAAGACCTGAATTTATACACAAACATTTAGAAAGCAAATAAATAAATAAGTGGGAGAAAAAGAGAACTTCACAGCATTCGGTATAATATTATGAGCACAGCATCAGAAAAAACCATGCATCTGTTTTATGGTTGGTTTATGTTCTTCTCTTGTGTGTGCATTTTATGCACATAAAAATTAACGGCTTTTGACTATCCATTTGTATTTATAACATCTGCAGTACCAATGGGTGCAGTTCTAGTTTCTATATCCCAGGCTTGCTAAGCATCCTAATTTGGAAAGAAAATGCTAGATAACTCTCCAAGGGAACATTCAGTATGTCAATGTGTCTTGATTCCTAGACATCCTAATGTCACCTGTGGGAAGTCTATAATGAAGGAAATCCCAATGGCAGTGAAGCAGGGTACTTACAGAAGTGCTGGTCTTTGCTTTTTCTGTTTGAAGAAATTGAAGTATAACTAAATACAGTCTGAGGTTGAAGTGGCCTTTCTGCTTTGGGGTAAAGAACATACTTGGACTATGTAGATGAAAAAGATCATTGAACAAGATAAGCTCAGAAAACTATATTCATGCCACCACTGCCCCTGCAATGGTCACAATCAGAGCTGGCTGGATTCCCCCAGGACTGGCTGTATTCCCCCAGAGACTTGTTCCTTGTGATGCTTGGGCAACAAGGACTTTCTACCCTAGTTGCTTCTCTGAGAACACTGGAGTTCACCATTGCCTTATGGAGAAAAAAAAAACCAAACCAACAAAAAACTCCAAACCAAATGGAAAACCAAACCCAAAATGAAACAAAAACCCCCACACAACAAAAACCCCCACAAAACACAGCAAGACCCAGGGCCTCCAGAGAGCCATTGGCACAAAACCCTGAATCCAGTAAGTGGGACTATTATTGTAATATTTTTATGATAGATTAAAAAAAAAAGATAATTTTCTCCTCTGCTACAAATTTCTGCAATGAAAATGTTCCAGGTGCTATGCAGCTGGTTCAGCTCAACTATTTCCATCTGCAGATAGATTCTCTAGCGGTGAGGAAGTTACTAGTTGTTTTGCTGATAAATTCAAGATTTCTTGTGAGACTGCTGTGCTGTGGGGCATCAGGGGAGTATCTCTGGAGGGAAAATGAAATTTCTGATGAGCTGCATGCCGCAATACACTGAAACTGCATCTGCCTGAGATTGTCACCCTGTACTTTTGATGTTAGCCCTTTCTCAGTGAGAATAGACAGAAATGAGATAGTGGATTATGATGGAAAGCTGATTTCGGGGAAGTACCGGTGAGGAAAAGGCCATGTCACAAACTGCAGGCGAACCCTGAGTCAGTTGAACCAGGAATCCTCTTCCCAGTCTGTGACTAAAAGTCCCATATATCCCAAAAGTGCACAAGCCAGAACATTGGATAAGGGTGTCTTTGAGACTGCTGTTGAGACTGGCTGTGTCCAAGGCCTGTGCCCAGGCACTGGGTAGCGCACTGGGGAGCATCCTGGGGCTGTCTGTGGACCACAGAAGGTCTCAGAACACTCCAGAGGAAAAGCTAACCCAGAGGCAGACCTTATGAACAAGGAGGAAATAGCCAAGGCCTCCATGTGATAAAGAAATATGAATTTGGGCAGAATTTCTTTCTTTTTTAGGTCTTTCTCATCAGCCATGAAAACCCTGCACATCTACTTAGTTGTTACTGAAAGTTTCCTACTCAACACTGATTGCTCCTTTGTAGAGTTCACATTAGAGAAATAAGAACTATATTTCAGCTTGAAGATGTATTCTGCCAAGCAGAGGGTTCTGGTTGGTTGGTTCAGCAAGATGAATAGCACCCAGCTTAAAAAAAAGCCGCAAGCTTCATATATTTATTTTGTCATGTTCACTGCACTGTGGGATGAGTTTACCTTGGTGTGGTGGGTTGACAAGGGCTGTGGGTTGACAAGATGGGTTGACCTTGGCTGAATGCCAAGTGCCCACCCAGCCACTCTATCACTCCCCTTCCCAGAGGGACAGGGGAGAGAGCAAAGTGGAAGAGGGAAAAAAAAAAGATAACTAGTGGGTTGAAATAAGACAGTTTATTTAAAGCAAAAAGCAAAGCAAAGCTTGTGCGCGCAGAAGCGAAGGATAGCAGGTTTTATTCTCTCCTTCCCATGAGCAGCCATGGTCGGCCACTCCCGGGAAGCAGGGCTTCGGTATGAGTGACCGTTCCTCAGCAGGCGGCCATTAGACAATGAATGCCCCCACTTCTGCTCTGTGCCTTAGCTTTTATATCTGAGCTGATGTCATATGGTCTGGAATATCCCTTTGGTCAGTGTGGGTCAGCTGGCCTACTTGGGTCCCCTCCCAGGATCTTGCCCTCAACTAAGGAAGGAATGTTATAGCGTTGGTGCTGTGCTCTGCAGTAGCCAAAACAATGGTGTGTTATCAACACCTTTCTAGCTGCTAGTGCAAAGCGCAGCACTCTGAGGGCTACTGTGGGGAAATGAACTCCAGATCAGCCAGACCCAATACACTTGGTTAACACATACTCATTGGAAATGAAATTAAAACTTCATAGAGAGAAATATCTCCAAAATGAGCAAAGCAACAGAGGCTGTTCTTAGCAGTCAATGCTGGCTATGTGAACAGTGGAAAGGAACTAAGACCTAGTGCTACCACCTTGCTTCTTGTCTTGGTCTGACTTACATTTAATAGGTTATAGGAAGAAAAATACTAAAGTAAAAAAGTAAATTAAGGGCATTTCTCCCAGGAGGAATGGAAATGATCTTTTCTGCAGAGGTTAAATCTCCCCTATTATTAAAGGCAAAGAGAAATGGTTGCCAAAGACACAGAACTGACAGACTATGTAAATTGCCAGTAGCTGCAGTCAGAGCCCACGTATTTGCTGAGGGTGCTGTCGCTAAAAGTTGCAGTCTCACCTGACCAACCAAGCCCCTTATTCTCCTCCCCACAGTTTCTCATACCAAATTAATCTCATTTTTTTCCTTTCTATTTTGCCACATTAATTTTAAATTGGAGCAAGTCCTCCCACCCCCAGGACCCAGACTGTTGCAGGGGTGGAGAAGCTGCAGGGCTGGGAAAGAGCAGCAAGGGGTTGGGGGGAACAAAATGCTGCTATTTTGGGCTGGAACCATCTACACTTTTTGTGACAGCTTGACAAACACATTACAGTGTTTGTCAAGCACAGTTTTACTTCCAAAGTTTTGCAAGCTTGGACCCTGACTTTTAATTAGCATGTATTGCCTTCAGACCTCTCTGATAGTGCAGGGCTCCTTTGCAGAGTTAGAAAGTTATAAAGGACTGTTTATCCTATGACAGAGACATAGAAATGTATATTCCTTCTCCCCAGTATTGGAGACTTCAGGTTTTTTCATTATAATAGTGTTCTCCAGACAACATCGGTGCAGAGATTTGTTTGTATAGGAATATTAGTTTCTTACTTAGAGAATGCTTAAGTGTTACTTTACAAAAATCTCCAGGAAGCAGGGAACTGTTGCAAAGACATACAAAACATAAAAATATGTTGCTTCGGATTTTATGATGATCTTAGCAGCTCTCAAAATGTATACATTTAAAAAATTATGAATCGGTTATCAAAAAGAGCAATTATCAGAAAAATCTCTGTATTACAAAATGCTATGGAGGATGCTATTCAAACAATCAAAAAAAAATTCACACTCACTTTTCTACTCAAGTAACTGAGGTCAGACTATACCTGGTATGTACCTGCAGAATTCTGGGACTCCCCTTAAGAAAATTTTTCCAACTCTACAGAAGTCCTGCACAGAATTACAAAGCATAAAAACTTTGCTTTTGCCCTTACTGCATTTCTGAAAGTGGCTGTTAGAGAAGTGCAAGGTTGCGTTAACTAACAAGCAAGTTTGGTTTCATTCATGCAGCTATTTCATTTTGTTATTTTCATCTGTTGTCTCCAAGGTGAAAGGTTCCAGGATGCTGTATTCCAGTCACTAATCCATCCAGACAGTCAAAGTCTGCTTCCAGTCTCAAATTTGAAATGACTGAGCTCTTTCTTTCTAGCCCTTTGATATCAAGTTTAGCTTCCCAACAGCAAATTTGAAAAGACTAAAAGAAGTTGGTCTCTTTCAGAGAAGTATCTAACATTTTACAACCATCTGCCCTTAGCATGCTACATCAGATTTTGGAGGCTGTAGTCAGCAAAACATAAAAGTAACTGCAGGACAATACAGGGCCACTAAAATTTCTCTCTTGACTTCAAGGTATTTGGGAAATGACTTGCCACTTATTTATAACAGAATATGAAAACCTGATAACTCTGTTTTGCTCTTCCAAATCCCAATATTTGGACTTCATTTCACTTAACAGATGCTTCAGTAGTCTGTGGTGAATACTAAAAGCAATGAACAAAACTTCATGAAAGCAGAATCCAGCATGTTATTGAAAATAATTACCACTTACAATCTTAAGAATCTTAAACAATCTTAAGAGAATAATTTTTGGAAAACAAGAATTTCTCCTAGGCTTTCCTATCTATAAACAGTCATGCTTTTGAAAATTCATGTTGTCAGATTTTCTCACTCCTCTGCAAAGCTGGTTAACTTTCCCAGGCTGCAGTTGACAACTCCATCAGTTTTCTCCACCCAGTGAAGCCAGGAAGTGTGAAAGCTGGAGAATTGTTTCTCCTTAACGTATCTTTTTGATGATTTACGTATGTAGTGTTCAAGATATGGGTAGAAGTCTGCTTTCCTTAGCTGAATAGCACAACTGGGCCTTCTGCCACTATCACATCCTCATAAGCAGGTTTTGCTCAAGTTTTAGCACAGCTAAAATTGAGGAAAACAAACGTACTTTTTATGTCTTGTGAATCAATACTTGACCCTGTGTCTTGCCTGTGCTACCCTAGGCTGCAACCTGTTTGAAGCATAAAGAAAAACCATTAAAAAACTTTAATTCCTTGATGGTAATTCTATTGTGGCATATTCTTCTTCATTTGGCTTCAGGCAGAAAGGGCAATGAAAGTCTTGAAAAGCAAGATTTTGCCAATTTTACCACATGCTTCTCACATTTTTGATGATTGTACCATATATGTGTCAGAAATAACCACAAAGGGTATGGGTACCTCAGGCAATATAAGTTTTCAAGTGGCTGTAAAGTAGCTTTTGGGACAGAACCATGCTCCTAGCTACATGCCAGCTAGCAAAAATCAGCCCACCCCTCTCCCAAACAAGGGTTTTAATTATACTGCACTGCAGCAGATTTGGCTGAAGTCTTTGAGAGGACACAACTCTCATGCTTTAAATAACAGATGGTAAACTCAGAGGCTGAAGCCTTAGTGGAACTTATACCTGGTGTAGTCTGAGATCCCGATTCCATACAGTTTGTAAGAAACTTCTGACGTGATATTTCAAAGGTCTCCTCTGTTCTGGCAGCATGTCAGAGAAGGGAGCCACTTAAAACGAGTGTGCAGTTCTATGCCTGTTCTGCAGTGAGGGGCTTACTGTACAGCGGGGTTTTGGTATACAAAATTTAAATACAATTTAAAACAGTCATTAGAAGCATATTGAATCTAATTCCTTTCAAAACTAAATTCCAGGAAAGAGTCTTCAAGGGAAACCATGTTTTTCTAGAGGAATGAAAAATAACCAAACAGATGCTTTTTAAGAAGAAAAAAAGCATTAAAACCAGGGACCTAACATGAGAGGGTGGAATGTAGGCATCTCAGGCCAGCAGATCCAAGGCTCTTCCCTTGCTTCAACCACAGCAGGCCCAAGTAAATTGATTTTTCCTTAACATGTTCCAGGGTTTGCCCCTTTAATTGCTTGAGTGAAGCTTGTCCTTGCTGCAATCGATCCATTCTATTCATTTTCTCTCTTTAAATCGATTTGTCAAGATTTTTGGAAGGTTAACCTTCCAAAAATTTTGAAGCCCTTCTCAGCTCATCTATGAAATGTCACAGTCATGTTTTATAGTCGATTATACAGGTCACCAGTGAAACCTTTGAGGAGATCCTGACATGGCTCTTGGCAAAGTCCTGATCATCCTTTCTGACAGTGAAGCTTTAAAAGTACTGTCCACAGCTCATCATACAGTTTTGCTCTCCACCTGGAGATCACTAGGAGGATCTTCTAGGCCATATTCATTAGCTTTTCTTTTAGGTTGAGAAGAGGGAGCTCTGATGTTCCAATTCCATTTTATTTTTACTGATCTTGTGGCCATGATAAAGCCTTTACCTATACCTTTCTGACCCATTGTCAGAGAAATGTGAGTAATGCTATTTTCTCCTGTGCCTTACAGCTGTGCTGCAGGGTTTCATCATCTGAATGTGAGATGTTCTGAAGAGAAGAACTTTGGCGGTAAGTGCTCCAAATTAGTATGAGTCCTAGTAGAGAGCATAGCATTCATCTATACAGAGGAAAAGAACGATTCAACTTTCATCTCATATGAAAGCTGAACTATTTAATTTTATTTCTGCAGGGAATGCCAGCAAGAAAACAAACAGTAAAGAAATTCTTAAATCAAGGCAATATTCATCCCCTCCATACCAGTCACAACTCAGTTCAATTGCTGAGTTGCAAGAACTTTAAATGCTTTCCTTTACCTCAAAACACACTTCTTTATCAACTTTATCTCTCAGAATTTTAAGATACTCCCCCTCGGTGCACTTGCAAACACCTTGCACTAGGCTTCTCTGCCACCCTCTGACTCTGATTTAGAGCATAATTTCATGAATGACAAGAGATGACCTCTCTCTTGCTTCCTGTGTGGGCTGCTCTCAGCTGGCTTGTTCAGCACAGTTCTGGTCTTTATTGCACAGTGCTTTATCTTTATAGCTCTTATCAGACATTTATATCACTTTTCTTGTGTGTTGGGTATTATTTGCAGAGGGTCCATTGTACAATGTATCAAACATATACTGGAAAATTTCTTTTGGCAGTGATTCTGGATTATTTTTCTTTTTGGTTCAGCAATCAGGCTGCAGCACATGTGGTTTGTACTTGTTGCTTTGCATGGGTTTGGGGCTCAAAATGCAGAAAGACAACCATGCTTTTCAAAACAGGTGAAGAAACAGGTTAAGAAGAATCTTAAAAGCTTGAATATTTTCTTGCCATATTAGAATGTAGGTTGCCTCTTTGTTTTGCATGTAATGAACAAAGTGATTTCCTTGCATCACTCATTATAAGGCATTTCTCTATTCCTCAAAAGTTGTTGTCACTATTCTCTGCATCGTTTCCAAGTTTTCACAACTTCTTTAATGTATGAGCTACTTATACAGCTATTTGTTTTCAAGAAGCATTGTTTGCAACTTGAGCAATGTTTCACATGCACTGTCATCATCATCATCATCATCCTCATTGTTGCTTATTGAAGACAATATTAACTATTAAGGACTAGGTCATAAACTAAAGTAGTTTGGAAACTTCATGAATCTGTAATTTATGGATTGCCCAGAAGCATTAGTAGGGTCAAGGTTGTCCTACAGAGATCTATTATCTTCCTGTTCAACAGGTCAGGCACATAGGAAGATATAAGCCACTGATGCATTTCCCACTGCTCTCTGCCCTGTCTTCATGAGGGAAAGAGCTTTGGATTCCTGCTCTACCTGGGAAGGAGATTATCTGCCATGCCTAAAGGGTAGAGAGTCATAAATCACAATGAGGAAAGACCAGTAACCACCTAGATCAAGAAGTCCCTTGATTTCTTGACAATAACACCTCTTTTTCAGATACTGCACTCCACAAAAGGTGAATTGTATCAGCACAATTTAGCTTCACAGGTTACATCACAAAAAGTGAACAAAAGCAATACTTCTAAAATATTCTACTAAGTGATGTTTCAAGCTGCTTGCTATTGCTTTTTCTCTGTCTTTCCCCTTCTCCTTCCATTACTTTGCCTACTCCGAAATTCTGGTTGCAAAGTCTTTGGGAGATGTGCTTTTTATGTCTTTGTAGAGTAGCTGGCACAATAGATCTGTCTGATCTAAACAAGGCCTTTGAGTGATACGGTAAGGCTCATGAATAGTGATTATTGCTTCCAACCACTAGAGAACTCAGCAGCTTTTTCAGAGAAGTTGACCTACTTAAATTATATATACAGGTAGTGCTTGCAGCGTTTTATTAAATTGCTCTAACAAACAGTCAGAGAGAGAAATGTGGAGGATACTCAGCTATCCTGCAGGTCAAGATGTGTACCAAGAAATGAGAGCCTGCAATTATAGCACAGGTTTTGTGCTGAGACACATTACTGAGAGCTTGAGATTGTCCTTATGGGAGTTGAAGGATCAAATGTGAAGTGCTAACACTGTATCTTGCACCCAAGACATTTACTGGTTTGATGGACTAAAAGAGCAGGGAAATTAACTATTCAGAGCATGCCTACCTTGCCAAATATCATTAATGTAATCCAGATCTAGCATAGACTCACACAGTGTGACAAGGATTTGGCTTTAGCTCAGTGTTTTTCTGACCCTCTGTCATTCATTCCTCGGATTTCAGACTCTTAGTTCAAGGTTCTGGAAGGAACTTCTGAGATTTTTGGAAAATTATACAGTAGTCCAGATCTAGGGTTTTTAAATGCTAATAGAGAGCAAATCTACTTACAGTCTCTCAATCTGCTTTCTCCTCTTGAATTGTATGAGGAGACATGGGGGGAAAAAAGTATAAATAGCAACCAATAAAAAGTGAGATGCTAATGAACTCCCTTTCACAAATGAGTAAGTTTTCAGAAAGGTAGAGGTAAAAAATGAAACAAGAAAAAAAATGATCAAACACTATGTGCATATGCTACATAAAGTCAATGAGAGAAAGAAAAGAGACAGATGTCATACTGAAAAATAAACCACTAGGGTACTTATAAAAGTGACAATACTCCTACGAAAAAATATTGCTACCTTCCTGCAACAGACATTAGACAGTGTTCCATGGGCAAAAATAATTGTCTTGATATTTAATGTCAACAATTTACCACCTCCTACAGAGATGTCAGCAAATACATACCTAATCCAAAACATTTTACATTTGAAAACAAAAACCCAATTTAGGAAAATGATTACTTAGCTGAATGAAATTTAATGGATAAAACACTCTGTTAGAAAAGAGCATTGTTGAACCAAACTGTATTTATACTTACAGGATGAGATGCATGGGCTACATCTATACTACAAAATAAAATAGGGCAGAAAGACATGGCCATGGGGGCAAAGGCGATGACACCCTTAGTATTCATATCAGTACAATCTCTTCCTCTCCAACTGTTGGGAACAATCCTTGTTCTATGCTGTTTCCTGAGATGTGCCTCAACAGTTATTGGGAGAGTACGAGTTGGTAGAGCCAAGGAAGGTCCATAGAGTGTGATATCCATCAAAAGCACAGATGTCCATGTCCAGGTGTTTCTGACTTCCTCAACATTGAAGCCTTAATAAGACCAGAGCTGGCCAGCAATGTCTGCATTTGTATCCAGTAAAAACTGTGGGTGCAAAAGACCTGCAAGGGTAAAAGTGAAGGTCACATGTGAGAGCTATTTCACCAGACTGCAGAGGTATAATGCAAATGCCTACCTTTGTGCTGGTCCTTCAGTGTTCCCTTCACAGTCAGAGAGGAACAGACATGCTGTGGCCATGCAGTCAGATCAATAAAGGTATTGATGTAGCCGTAATTCTCTACAGATTATACAAGGACTCTAGACAACTAATTCAGATTTCTATGTGTGCACCTGAAGGTTGGTGACATGACTCTAACTCCAAGAGATCAAAAAAAAAAACAAACCATGAGAAAGGAATATTTCTGATAGCTTGTTTTGAAAATATGGAAAAATACCAATTATGGAAAAAGTTTCTCTTCAGAGCTTTAACACATAGTAAGTGTTATTCTGTATTTCACCAAATCAGGAAAATCTATAAAATGCTAAGCAAGTTTATTCTAAAATAACCTAGTGTCCCAAAGATACTGAATCTTCTTCCTACCAAAAAAGAACCATGGCAGGCCATGAGCAGTTTGAAAGTAAATTTTACACAAGGTAATAACAATTTCCTAAGTTCTCAGGATTAAAAAAAAAAAAAAAAGTATCTGCATTATTGATAAAGAGCACAGGTTTTATATGGGTCACACTTCTGTGTAGGGAGAGTCTGCAGATAGTTGTAGAGCAAGGTTAGCTTAAAGTCTGGTGGTAACTGGGGTTGCTGGTAAAAATTACATGGTACTACATTCTGAGTGTGTGTTGCTAAGTAAAAAGGGTAAAAGTGGGCCTACAACAAATAGGCCAGATATTTGCAGTAATACTTTTTGTTCCCTCAGTTCTTTAGTGTCCAATGTTTGATTTTACAGGAGAGGAAATGTTACTGAGGTTTTGTTCATTAGCAAAAACCTGAGAGATGAAACATGGAAAAATTGTTGCATGTTTCTGAAAATCATACTTCAAAGCTGTAAGTGAAATGCCACTCCTGTGTATAACAGGGCTCCTGTGTTTCCATAGTATGATAAGATGTCAGACCTATCTTTCTATTTACAATAATTTGGCTGTATTAAATATGGGGTGATATGTCTGAGCACTTTTTATCTCATTTCTGTTACAGGAAAAAATGGAAAAAAATAATCAACAGCAAGAGCTGGAAAGTTCTAGTGTCAGCAAGAGTACAAGCTCAGCAGAAGGGGAATTTTCTACCCTGTAAATATGCAGCTAACATATTAATCACAAGGCTACATAGCCTTTGGCCAGGATCCAAGGATGAAAGATGCATTGCTTTTGCCAGTAGGGGACTCTCCACCTCCCCCAGACACATATGCTACAAAAAGATGTTGAGAATGGTTCTAAGAGTAATAAAAACAACATAGATATAATAGATTTAATATATAAACATGAACATTCATAGCATACACCAAGTCTTAACAGTATTATTATAGTTTAATTTCAAAAAGTGATTAAAGTATTTAATTATGTGCAGAGTATTAAAAAAAAAACCAACAAAACCACAAAAATTATTAACTATTGGGAACACAGTGATCTATTCTCCACACAGGCAACAAAAAATATGGAAAATGTCTAATAACACTATAGATTGCAGGGGAGTTTGAATTTGCTTTGACTGCAAAGAGTTTAAACACTGATGCTGGAAGGTCAGTCTATGCTCTTCTAAATAAACCTATCAGAGCAAATGGAATTGCTTTGGATTTGCCCTGGATTCAGTTAAAGCAGGATCTGGTCTATGAAGTTCATCAAGATCTGTTATACAAGTTAAAATGAAGTTCCAGGAATTTCTTTGCATTTTCTTCTATTTTATTATAAAATTATATAAGATTGGAAGTAAGATACAGCTAGGTTTTCTTTAGAAACCATTGATTTATGTTTATGTTTATGTTTTTGAATCCCATGCTCAAATCTAATCAATTGCAATCTAATTGTAATTGTGTTTTAAGTTTCATTAAGCAGTGAAGTAAAACCAGCTCTGGTTTAAAAGCTCTCCAGACTTCTCCTTCTGCCCCAGATCAATATCCATTTTCCTCCAGAGACAACAAGGACAGTGGAAGAAAGCCAAACCTGTGCGTCTGCAGCCCTGGAATTTCTCAGCCTTTAGCTTCTGATTAAAATCCCCAGGGTCCACTTTTAGGCCTTGTTTGAAGACACTGAAGGATGCAAGCTGGCAGTGACTGCCCTAAGCTCTTCTTTCTGCTTCTGCCCAGAGAGAGGCTAGGGCAGACCCTTAAGGAGCAGGTTTCCTCATGTTCAGAAAACCAGACATTTACAGGATACACTCTTGAATCGTGCAAGGTGAAGGAGGGAAGAGGAAAGACTTTTCTTCTCATATTCTCAGATGTGGACACTAGTCTCTCCTGTTCTGCTTATTTCTGATGATTGCCACCAAGGAAGAAAGGAAGGAAGGAAGGAAGGAAGGAAGGAAGGAAGGAAGGAAGGAAGGAAGGAAGGAAGGAAGGAAAGAAGGAAGGAAGGAGGGGCTCCTACAAAGTCCTTGGCCAGTTTCTTCAGCTGGAGAAAAGTATTATGCATATCTGTTAACTGTGCTATCTATCCTAGGGACTGTCTACTAGAGCATTATAGTCATTTAGAGTAAAACATTTTAAATATATTGATCAGAGTTGGCACTAAAACTCTTTTGAAATTAATCTGGATGGCAGTGTGACATGACACCATCTGGATTCTTCTCCTGTTTGGACATAGAGTGGGTGTATGCTTTGGCATTGACAAAATAAAAATGTTATCAGAGCAGTCCATGTTGACACTTCCCCAGTGCAGCTGATGCCAAATCTCTCTGGATGAAATCCTGGCCTGCTTGACATCAACAGGAACTTTGCCATAAACTTAAGTATGGCACACATTTTCCTTCTATCATGAACTAGCATAAGCTCAAGCTTCATATCTGGAGTAATCTCAGAGGAGAGGAGCAATGAGGAATGGATCATGATACAGCTTTTCACGTGGAGCTCTGGTACAGATAAGGCAGCAAGGAGCGGTATTCTCTAAAAGCATACAAATATAAGGCAGTTAATGGAAATAAACTTATTGTATAGTCTTTCTGCCAAGCAGTTCATTGTGTGCACAAGCTTGAAAACAACTGAAAATAGTCATAACTAGCTGAAATGTAACTGCATTAAAAATCCTTTATAACAATGGGACTAGTAAGCCTATAAAACAAAAGAAGAAAAGAACAAAATACTCTTACTTGGCACGACTGCCGACAGAGTAATCTCCAAAAAAGACAAAACCAACAAATACTACAATGTTCTACTTCTCTGGTTCATTTTCTGTTTACCTTGGCAATAGTCACTTAGCACCAATGAATTCGTGACAGAGAAACAGTGATGACTAATGGATGCTATGGCAGGTGGTATACATTTGAGCTTTATAGACATCAAGCAGTAATCGCTCACATAGAGCTGTGGAGAATAGGATAAAAATACAAAATTTGGAAGGTGTAAAGGTCTTATATTAGAAGAAAAACAACAAAACCAACCAAAAAGAAATGAAGATTCACATGGTTTTCATTCTGTTAATAAAGCTGCAGATGTGGACTCTGAATACATCAACAGCTAATTAGCTAACCCATGGCAGTGCAAATCGCGTGCTGCAAAGCAATGGATGAGAAATCTCTTGGTGTAGCATGGGAGTTGTTAAAAGTATATTTAGCTTGAGAAAGGAATACCAGATCTGTGTGCTTTAGTACTCCTGTTCTCATTAGGAATCCACCTTTAACTTAGGCACAAAAGCAAGGAGAAAAAGGAGTTTAAAATGTTTAGAAGAGCATGTTCTTGTAACATCAAACCTTAATCAGAATATTTAATTGAAATCTTTACATATTGCACTTCATTTTATATATCACTTCTCATCCTGGAGGATGCACAGTGCTTTCTGCATGAGGGATGCAGCTGCACAAGCCCAACAAAATTCCTTGAATATATACAATTCTAATTCCAATAAAACCAGCAAATGGAAGCATAAATGAGTGTGAGATCCAAGGTGGTGTTCAAAGGACAAACACTTTTTAACAGCAAAGAGTAAACATCTATAGGAGACTAATTAAGTATATGTGAAGGCAGAAGCCCATGTAGAGTCCGTGAATCTCGTGGCTAGGAAGGAGCAACTAATTAAAAGTAGGAGATTGAAGAGAATCAGAATGCTAACTACCTCAATTTTAACCACCAGAACAGTGAGTGATTCCCTGCCTCCCCTCACTGATAGCCACAATCAGATGCCCCTGAAGATGGAGATGACAGAAGAACAGGAGCTGGAATAAACCCCAAAATGGTGTCCCAGAATTGGATAAAAGAGGTATAATATAATGAGTAACACAGTGCCAGAACTTCTATTCCTACTGCCTCATGATATAATGACAAGGTGGTCAAGGAGAAAAACAGTGAGAAATTCAAATGTACTCCTTTGTGCATCTTAGAAAAGGCTGCCCAGGGAATTTGCTAGGTCCAGAAGTCCTGAGAGAATCTAGTGTGCTCAGAGAGCAGGAATAGCCAGAGCGGTCCAAATTAACAGTACCACATTTGTAAGGCGTATGGAGTGTCATCCTTCAGAACTGAAGCTGATGGCAGTTCTTGAGAGATGAGTGCAAATAAGACATATTGAGGCAGATAGTGTCTGTTTGCCTGTTTCAAGGATCTAATGCCATCTGCAGAAGGCACTGAATTGTTTCCATGCCAAAGCCAGGGTTAGAGTCTGACCAACAGAGGCTGATGGTCAGATCCACTGTGATGGTGTGTCTGTGTGCCACAAACACTCAACACAGCCGCAGGGTGCCACTTGGCATCATCTGTGCTCTACATCACTCAGGTGATGATCAGGAAAGGATGATAGGACATCATTTTTCTTGGACATGCATGTGCCGTGGTCTCAAAGACCCCCACAGGGAAATAGAGTTCAGCATATCAAACCCAATCAGATGGAGGGCTGTTACGATTTTAGCTGTGATTTCAAGAAATCCAAGCACATAAAAAGCTAACTCTAGACCCATAAATGAAACTGGTCAGAAGTATATATAGATCCCAAGTCCAAATAGCCTGGTATGCCCATGCCCATGCCCATGCCCATGCAAGTACACTCTCTTTGCTTCACTAAGCCTCTCATCACCATTTCAGCCCTCCCACTGACAACATCCCCGTGCTCATGTCGATACCAGAACTGTGCCTGGGGAAAGACTGGGAGACTGTGGGTTGACACAAATGAAACCCATGCCAAGGAGCCTGCTGAGAAAAGGTACCTGTCAGCACCTGGGAACACTGGCCTAGGTTTTTTGTATGTACAAATGGAGGGTCTGTGACCAGGTACAGAGTTAATCTGATAAACAGTCAATCTATTTTAGAAACATGCACTCCCAAAGAGTGTAGATTGAGAATCATTTAATTTCTGTCTAAGGTAAGGAGATAAATTAAGATCAAGGTCTTGAAAAGCCTATTTCTCTTCACTCGCATCAAAGAAAATTATCTAAGGAGTAAACATCTATCACTCAGACACTTACTATTAAGTGTCATGATTCTTACTATGAAGAATATAGGACTATAGGAATCAAAAGCTTTTAATTTGCACAGTTGGTCGCAATGCTAAGGACTATGCATTGCTCTCTCAGTTTACCTACCTGCAGTTCCAGTTAGGAATGATAACATCCTTCTGCAGCATTCAGCCATAATAAAGATCAGTTAGTGAATGTGGCTAACAATAGTTTCCAAGAGAAAAGGGGTTATTAATCAAGCCTGATACTCAAACCAGTTCTCTCTATTGTGTTCTAAATGTAGGAAAGCACGTCAAGCAACAAAAGGTAGGGGAGCTGCAGACATGCCATCCATAACTACCAGTAATGTTTACTCTACCTGCCATGGCAACCAAGTTATTGTGGCTGTCTCTACCCCTAATATGTGCCCTTATTTCAGAGGCTTACATTGCCACCACTATTGAATTGCCAGGTTTCAGGCTCCTGCCTCTAACTGAAGGCATCCACCCCTTCTAACTTGACCTCCCCCATCCAAGTACTTGTGGGCTCTTCCTAATGAACCCATCCATCCTTCCTTGGTGACAATTCAAACATGTCAGTTCTTTGAATGGGAAGAAATACCTTTAAAATATTTAGGAGTTTCAAAGCACTAGGATATCTTTGCTGAGCTAATAAATACCCAGCTGATTTAACAACAACAAAAAAAATAACCCAAAGGAAAAGAAAATGTACATATGCAGTCAGTGATGCCTCCAAGTTTTTACATCTTTGGGTAAAAATGGTATTTTATATTCTTATTTTAATTCCAATTAAGAATTATTCTAAAATATTTTTGTGAAGTGGAAAAAGTAAGTAATCCTTGAGAGAAATTTATGGAATATTTCTGGTTGGGAGGAGGCAGGAAAACATGCTTGCCACATGTGGCCCATAAGCATGAAAAAGGTGATAACAGCTGGGAGGAGTGGCAGAGGCATTGCATTTTTCAAGTACTCTGAAAGTCCAGTTGCTTAGATTTGTGAGGGAGTTCACTCATGACTATTCACAGAATGCTGCCACTTTTCCTATGAGGGTTTGCCTGCCTTTTCAGAAAAGTGCATCAATCAGAAAGCAGAGGAGAAATGGGCTTGGCATAAACTGAGTAAATTTTTTTAAAGACTTCACTGGGGTAAGGCAGAAGAAAGACAGATGGTTGCTTAGGGTGATACAGGAAGAATACTTTGCACATGAAGTCATTTGTACAAGTTTTTTTAGCAGCACTGGCTAAAGAAGTTGGATAAACAACTGTTTTGAGCATGACACAACTCTTTATGAGATTCAGCTTGTCCAGAAAAAGGGGAGTCCTAACTACAGTCGCCACATTATGGATACGTATTTCCATAAGTTGCTTACAGTGCCAGTAAATCTTCTGTGCCAAGAATTTCCTCCCAAGGGACTTCTAATACTCTGTATTATTAAAAAGAGACATTTTCCTCCGCAGGGGGGATGTGTTAATGTGCAGGATCTTCAACAAAATGAAAAACACAAATCTAAATACTTCTTTTCATACAAGAGTAATCTGATGGCTCAGAAGAAAATGTTTTCTTTCTGTGTCTTAAAATGCTGTATGACTCTGTGAACATTACTAGTATTTTTGAAACCATAAAGAATAAAGACAAAATTATATTAAATAATTTTCTGGCTAAAAATACCTTTTTATTATCCAGTACTTGTAGAGAGGAAAAACCTTAATGGATAATTTTTTACCAATTCATTATTATTATTATTGCTCCTGTTGTTTTTATTGCTGTTACTGCTGTATTGTTATTTCTGAGTCTATTTTAAACCACAGTCAAGGCTGAGGTTTCACTAATTTGTATAAGTGATCCATAAAATCTACATAATAGATTACTGTTACTGCAATACTTTAGAGTTTGCACAAAGGGAGAGGCTCTTCACATTGAGTATTTTCTCGAAGGACCATGGAGGAGGAATAAAGTGTGAGCAATCCTCCTGCTCCCATGACACAACTCTGTGGCTGCACAGGGACCCGGTGGGACAGCTTGTCAATTAATACTTTCTTCTGAGGTTTTTCAGTCCTTAAAAAGGCTGTGTTTATTGTACACTTGTACTAAAGCGGAGAAATAGAAATCTTCTCTGCCCATCTGAACACACACCAAGATATTTGCAAGGATATGTAGCGACAGGACAAAAGGAAATAGTTTTAAGCTGAAAGAGGTTAGATTTAGATTGGATATTAAGATGGAATTCCTCACTATGAAGGTGTTGAAACACTGGAACAGGTTGCCCAGAAAAGTTATTGATTCCCAATTCCTAGAAGTGTTCATGACCAGGCTGCATGGGGTTTTGAGCAATCTAGTCTAGTGAAAGGTGTCCCTGCCCATGGTGGGGGGAGGGGGTTGGAACTAGATGATATTTAAGATCCCTTCCAACCCAAACCATTCTATGATTCTATGTTAGTGCCTGGGATTTCAGTCAGAGCAGGGTCTTCTCAAGGGCTTAACACCTTTTTGTATTGTCTATGAAATCCCCTTTCATCAATAGGTGTCTTTCAATATGGGCCGGTGCCACAACACCCTGAATCCTGCTGTCTCAATCTAGACTGGCAGTTGGTCAACATCTCCAGTTTGAAGGGATTGTGGTGTGGTAGCAAAAATGCACTGGAACGAGGGAAAGAGAACTGTGCCTGTCCTTGCTGGACAAGTTGGGGTCAAGACTCAGCTTTGACAGCTACACGGAAGGGAAGAAACTCCCAGACATTGTGGTATAGGCAGCAAAGTCAATACAAATTATTCACACAAAAGTATTAAGGTAGAGAACTTCTTCCACAAATCCATTTCTCCCTGTGGGAGTCAGATCAGAACTAAGCAAACCAAACGTCTTGGCTCCTTCTTTGCTGCCAAACCTTTGATGCCAGTGCACCAAGTGTTTTGAATTATCCAGTGGGAGGCTACAGCAAACATATTCCCCTCGTTCAGGGGTAGGCCAGGACCATGGCAGTGTTATAGCCCACCAGTCTCCACAGCAAGAAAAACAAGGACAGAAAAAAACCCAACTTGGTTCCAAAACATCATGGCTCTGATGACAATATTTCAAATAGGAGCATATAGTAAGGCCAGGTTTATTTAGTGCTCAGCCTTAGGTCATATAAAAACCCTCACATCTAGGTCATATAAAAGCCCCAGATCCCTGTTAATCCTCGTGAACACTTCTCTGAGGCAGGTGAATAACATTTCTTGCTCTTAGATAGAAAAGCTATAGTATGGAGATTAATCCCTCACCATGAAGACAGAGTGAAGAAAGATTAAAACTGCAGGGACTTTTCCAGCCTACCCATCTCTGAAGTCCAAAATCCCTGGGCTTACCTACTGCCATGAATCCAAATATTTGCAGTGTTGGTTTAGCTCCTAAGGGTGGCAAATGAATCTACTCACTCTATGATGTTTCTGAATGACAATTTATGTCTGTTTTATACAGAGGCCTCCACCTCGCTTTCTACTCTTACCTGCTTTACCCAGATTTCTCTCTTTTCAGTGTGCATCAAAAGGTTGCCAGGAAACCTTGAGACAAACTGAGAGATCCTTGATGACTTGGCAAGGCTGGAGATCAGCGCACCTTGGAGGTGAATCCCACCAGTAGCTTCAGAGCCTCGCATGGAGACAGGATGTGCCCTACCATGGCCACACAAACTTGGTCTCACCGTACTCCAAAGCATGGTGGAGAGCGCCTGGTCCTCTCCCAGCACAAGCACGTGCATGGTTACTAGGGGAGTTGTTGCTGCTTTCTTGGGTGACCAGGGGCAGAAAGGAAACAAAAACTAGAGAAGTGACAAGAATTGTCCATCTGAGTTTTTAGCAATATCATCCTCACTCAGCTTCAGCAAATTCATGTTGAAGTTGAGGGCACATTTGTGTTTCCCAACAAATGCAGAGAAAATATTTAGAGTGCAGCCCAGTGTACAGCTGGTATACTGGAAATGTTTGACAGAAAAAAAATATGACATTCTTCTGGTTTCATTGTGAGTCTTTGACAATGCTGCTATTGTTTGAAATATTCCCTGTGTCCTAATAAAAAAAGCCCTAAGGAATGGCAGTCCCTACTCTGGCCATTGTTAAAGATGTTTCATTTTTCAGTCCTTTTGACGCTATCCACAGACCAGACACCAAAAGCTCACTGTTTGTAGCTACGTCCCCATGCTCTTTTCAGGTCTTCAGCTCACCTTTCTGTTTCCTTCTCATCACTGAGCCTTTTCCAGGATCTTTTTCCTCTGCATATCCAGAAAGTTTGTAACAGGCAAGAAATACCCAGATGTCCAGTCTGACGATGCAACTCTGCTGACCTGGGAGTGTTCACATTAACTGGGGACACAGAAAATATTCAAGAAAATGACCACAAATCTATTTCTGGCAATCTCAATAACCCTACAGGCATAGTATCCACTCTTCACAAAGATGGTATATTGGCTCTGATCCTTACAAGACCCAGAGACAAAGAAACATTATCAACAACAATGAAGCAGAGTTAATTAAACATATCAACTGAGGCTTGATCAGAAAGACTTATCTTCACTTGGGAGCCAGCCACTAGGAGCCAGTGGACCTATCTCTTACTCTCTCTTTTTTTCCTATGTTCACATGGGATAAACAAATCTATAATGTCCAGCAATAAACTTTTGCTCTGTTTGAAACCTGGTTAACCAGACATGGGATATAGTTGCCAGTGGCATCTGAGTTGCAATAAATTCTGACCAAAACATAATCCAAGAAAGAGTTGACAGTGAATGAAGGGAAGGGCAAAGAATCCCAATCCTTGTATTTGCTGGCAACTAAAAAGGCAGCAGACGTCTTCACAAAGCAGTTTTCCCCCTCCCAGGCTGACACAGTGCTGTCAGATTGAAAGGGCACAAATGCCAACTGTGCTGCCTGACATGCTTCAGCAGGGAGAAATGCTGCAGCCTGTGTTTGGCAGTGTGATTTGCTGTCAGGGAATTTCATAGCCTTGGGGTGCAATTACCAAAAGCTCTGGCGCCCGCCGTGTTCAATCTGCGCTGAGGTACAGTCAATGGGTGGGTACCTGAGGGGTACCCAGTGAGGGGCAAGAGGGCGAGAGCATGTGGCAACCATCCCACCCCATGTGGAGTCAGCACTGGGATGTGGACATAGTGCAGGGACCATGGAGCAGACAGTGGAAGAAGTGGGCCAGGTTTGACCCAGGTGGCTACTAAGCCTCACCAGCTGGGTGCAGGACTGGGAGAGAGAGGATGAATAATGAATGTATGCAATAAGGCCAGCTTGAAGGTAAAAGATGAATGAGAGAGCAGCATGGGGTCTGGTAATCTTCCAAGGGATGGAGTTTTAATCTGTGGCTTTTGTTTATTTGAAGGCCTCTGATTCTGAAGTGGGAAAGAGATAAGGGATCTGCAAGGTTTGCCATGCGTGTGGAGCAAGTTGTCAGCCCATCCATCTGTACTGGTTTTGGAAGGGATAGGGTTAATTTTCTTCTTAGTGGCTGAGTTTTGGATGTAGTATGAGAACAAAGATGTTAACACATTGGTGTCTTAGTTGTTGCTAAGTAGTGCTTACTCTATGTCAAGAACTTTTCAGTGTCTTGTGCTCTGCTATAAACAGATGCACAAGAGGCTGGGAGGAAGTGTAGCCAGGACAGGTGACTCGAACTGGCCAAAGGGATGTTCCATACCTTAGAGTGTCAGCCCCATATATAAACTCGGGGAGCTGGCCAGAAGGGATCAATAGCTACTCGGGGCCTGCCTGGGCATTGGTAAGTGAGTGGTGAGCAATTGTATTGTACATTACTTGTCTTTCTTGGGGTTTATTCCTCTCTCTCTCTCTCCTGTTCATTGTCATCATTATTACTTCACTTTATTACAATTATTAAACTGTTTTATCTCAAGCCACAAGTTTTACCTTTTTCCAATTCTACTCATCCCACCAGGGTGGGGAAGTTGAGTGAGCGAGCAGCTGGTGGTACTTGGTTGTTGACAGAGGTTAAACCAACATCCCAGCTGCTGGGCTCCACATATTTGGTCCCTGCTGCCCACCAGTGTGATGAACAAGCTTTGAAGTGAGAGCTGGAGCTGTGCTTGCCCTAAACTGGGACATCACTGGGTTTTAACCACAGCATGAGGCATGTCAAAGTGTCTCTATTTTAAGCTGGTCAGATGCAGGTGATCCACTGAGATCCTGTCAGCTAACTTGGCCTCTTATATATGTAAGGACTCCAGGAAGACATGAAGACCATGCTGTAAATGAGACTTGGCGTTCCTTTACATCCTGCAAGGGCAACTCATGATAAAGCTAATTTCACTCTGTCTTGTGTTCAAGTTCTCAGTTCCACTGTGCACAGTTCTAGGCTCATTTAAAAGCATTCAGCAAATAACATCTCAGAATATGTGTCAGATATTTTTTAATCTGGGAGTAGTTCAGTTTGCTTGTTTATGAAATCTCAGTAGAATATTTTTCTCTGCAGTCTATGCAGAGCAAAAACACAGGAACAGCTGATCTTTTTTTTAGACTTCCTTGAAAAAATCCTACACTGATGAGTGATGTTACTAAATATAAAAGCTGATCTCTACAGCAGCCACTTTAACAGATTGCTAAGTTTTATGAGGCAAAAGTGTCTCTGCAGAGCTGCAAAGAGCAGAAGATAATGAAAACTTTGGAATCAGATAGAGGTGACCAGCAGGACCATGAGTCACAGTACATGGAGTCAGAGCCAGCACAGTCTGGAGGAACCAAAACAAACACTGCAGTATTTTTGGAAAGGGAAGACTGGCAAGCATGTCTTTACCTGGGCAAGATGAAATGCAGCAGATGGGGAGATCCTGAGGGGGAGAGAAACTCAGAGGTGGGAAACTAAACCTCATATTCCTTGGCAATCAACCAGGATGTTGAGAAAACTCAACTGAAACTGTACAACAATGGCAGTGGCTTCCCTCCCGCCCTGAAATACATGCTCTGAAATCATGCTCTGAGCCAATGAAGGAATATGCAAAGACACAAGGGACCAGATTCATTGGACCAGTAGCTGTGTGTGTTTCACAGAACTTGCTGGGAGCTGTGGCGCGCAGCCAGCCTTCTCGTCTCTGGCACTGTAAAGCTTCTTCCTAAGAAGAGTTCTGCTTACTGTAAGGAACTCAGGGTCCAAAACTGAGGGAGTTGTGAGAGACAACTTTGTTCTTTCCAGGACTTAGACTATCCACACAAGTTGCTAGCAGTTAGGTAGAATGATCCTTGCACAGCTGACTGGTTATTTGCAGGACAAAGCTGTTGGTTTAGAGGGGACATTTCTGTCTTATGGCTTCTGGAAGGGATAGATGTGGGTGAATGGCTATTTCTACACTTGGTCATTATCTCAGCTGGTTTCCTCAGTAAGGGTAGGCTGAGACCTACCATGAAAGCCAGCCTTTGTTGAGAATGGGGAGGGGAGAATTACAGAACTGGGAGAGCCACAAGAATTCAGGGATGAGCAAAACATAAATGAGTGGGGAAGGCATCTGAGTCAGATACTGGAAACCAGGGTTCTGGGAAGGGAAGACGGGTAGAACAGTATCCATTGCTCTGTGGTAGGCATCTAAAACATCCAAGGAGATAGTTGAGAGACCCAGCTTGCCCGGCATGGCTTTGCCCAGTGAAATGACAATGGTAATGAAAGCAAACAGTCATCAACGTCACCATAATGGGTTCCCTGCTCCCCTGCGTCACCTTGCTTCAGTTTCCTCCCCCTACTGAGAGCTGAGGGCAAGGAACTCAATCAAAATTACTGTGGAAGCAAATCAAGAAGAGGGTAGAACAAACTGACTGAGGGAAGGAAAGTTATTAACATGCAAATCAATGTAGATAAGTCAGGGGGCAGGGGAATCTGAGTTTAATTCATGTAACTGTGGAGATGTGAGGACCAGAGCTGACAAGAATTTAAACAAAGATAATGCCTATGTGTTATATGTGTTTGTGTGCTTCATAATGGCACCAGGAGACAGTAAAAGAATAGATATCCCTGTGGGCTGAAACACTTGGTAAATTGACTTTTCTCAACACCTTTGAGTGTCCATTCCTGCACACACATGCATTCTGCCATTCTATCCAGAATGCCAGTACACATCATTGGAAAAATGCCGAGCAGATTTTTTAGGAGGAAGGTTTATTTGTAACTACTTCCAACTAAGAGCATTTAAGCTGCATTTATTTGCTAAGTAATGTTGACTTCCTGATTTTTATGTGAAAGTGTTCTTATTTCAAAGGTAAACCATAAAAGTGGATTCCCCAGTCTCTCTTCTCGGCAGCCTAAGTAATACAGCACTCCAAATCTGTCACAGATTGAGATGGAGATATATTTTCTGTAAACCTGCTGTTAAAATATTGGTGGCACAAGTCTGCTATAACATCACTCATTCCAAACAAAAGGACACACGGACATGAGAAGATTAAAAGACGAAAAACAGAAGCATATTTGGATTTCCCAGAGAACACAAGACATGCAAGAGTTGTTTGTGAAGGACTGGCAGGACAAGGATTTACTGAACCAGGAGCAGCTGTCATAGCAACCACAACCAGGAAGAGAACTGGTGTCAAGTCAGACATCACCTGGAAGGAAATTTCCCTGCTCAGAGGAACAGTGTTATAGAAGGAAAACTTTGGAAGCTGTTGGTTGAAGCACCTTCATAAAACCTGGAGGATGCAGGTAGAGTCCCTACCAGAAACCTACCAGTGATGCTTCATGGGAAAGGCAATTGTTTGAGACAGAGCCCGGTTTGTAGGCCTGGTTCTGCCTTTGGCTTGCACAGGCAGCTCTTGGCAAGATTATCGAAGTGCCTCATTTTCCCTGTCTCTCAATGGGAGAGCCATTAAGCACCTTCGTAAAGTCCATTGAGACTTGCCAGAGGAACAATGTCGTATATGGCGACATGAGCACCAGGAAAGATGCTCAAGATTCATTAATGACTTCTATTTTCCTAGATGACGCATGGCCAGATATATATTCAGAGAGCTCCTTTGCTTCCCTTGTGGGGTAGATTTTGAACAGTCCCAGAGTGTAGCGATGTGAACTGCTGCTCAGCAGTGACTGCAATGTAGGTTGCCTTCCTGCATATCCACTGTTCTCTGCATAAAGGCATGGGGATTTTATAGAGCCCTGGCAGACCTGCTTTCAGCATGGAAAGTCTGGGTTAAGTAAGACAAAAAGAAAGCCACGATCACCCATGTGCACCAAGCCCACCAGACTTCCATGCCTTGGAAGGGAGACGGACAGGAGCTGGGTGGCTCTGGTGACATATGCTGTAGTGAAGAGGCTGACATTATGCTCACTGTGTGGGAGACAGCATCCACTGGGCACAGCTGGCTACCCTGGGACCAAAACCATGCCCAAATCAGCCTGCCTTTCCAGCTCCAGCCATGTAAGATCTCACATTTGTGCAGACTGACTTGCCTATGCTTGTAAGGTGTGTGTAGATCCTGATACTTTGTGAGTTGTATCAGCTTGTGTTCACTTTCAGTTTTTTGTGCTCTGGTCCTCTTGCAATGCCAAGGCTAGTTTATCTCAGCTCTCAGACTGCACATGCCCAAGGCCATGAACCACTGCTCAGAGATCATAGACTCACACAATATGCCAAGTTGGAAGGGACCCACAAGGAACATCGAGTCCAGCTCCTGGCCCTGCATGGGACCCTCCCCAAGAGTCACTCCATGTACCCCAGAGCATTGTCCAAACGCTTCTTAAACTCTTTCAGGCTTGATGTTGTGACCACTTCTCTGGGGAGACTGTCTCAGTACCCAACTATCCTTTAGGTGAAGAACCTTTTTCTAATATCTAACCTAAACCTCCCCTGAGACAACTTCAGGACATTCCCTCAGGTCTTGTCTCAATATTGTGCATTTTGTGCCCTTAATTTAGCATAGCTGAGTGTGTAAGATATATTCTTATGAGAAATCTGTTACTTCCCTTTAAGTTCAGCCCTTTCACACTGAGAACAAAACATTGTCATTGTGCTGAACTGTAGGATGCTAAGAATAAGTGGGCACTTTGTCACCAGCAGTAACACTTCAGAAGGCAGTCCAATTTTCTTTTTGCCTCCCTCAAGTTGCTCCTCCATTGCTAAATCTCCCCAGCATGTCCCTTCATCATATTCAGCTATTTTTGGATGCTCCTTCTCCACAGGCAATTGATCCACAAATCAAACAAAGCTATGGAGTCTCCCAGTGTTATGGAGATTTTCAGAGGTTTAGTCTTGAACCGAGATCAGACGACATTTGAGAATTCCTTGACTTTCTTTTCATTAGACATGGCTCACAAGGCAGAACCCATGCTGTGCCTGTAATCCAAAGCCTCCTTAAGAGACCTCAAGTTCTGTCAGGTCCCAGAAAAGAAACATCCTCAGACCTAAGGAATAATAGTGCAATAGGACCTATTATCCTAAAGTCAGCTCTCATATTCTGTGCAAAAAGCATAGTTTTCTACTGGATTCTAGTTTTTATGTTGGTAAAGTCAACAGCTACATCTTTGAAACATTGCAGTAGCATGTTTAATATGTTTATGGCCATTTTCTGTTTCTCTTGTATTAATTTTTGATACAGGAGTGTAGTAAGGAGCCAAGAGATAAAAAGGA